>NC_059168.1:80235159-80560267 GCF_019923935.1 Bubalus bubalis
TCTCAATTCTGCCCAGCTGCTGATAACGTTAGTTTTAGTATTTGACCAGTTCCTTTCTCTGTAGCATATGAATCAACGTTTGTTCTTTAAGGCTTTGCTGGAAACAAATATATCAGTAGCAAATACCTGCCCCCTTTTAAGCAAGCTGAGAGTTTTTAATTTAAATCAAAATTCATCAGGGTTTATAGTAAGTGAAACAGTGACACACACACACAAACTTTATAAAGCACTTTTAATGTATAACAAATTCAGGACATCAACAATTCAACAGAGCCCTCTTGAAAGGAATCGCATTCAATGTCTGTTGTTGTTGTTTGCTGCTAAGTCATGTCTGACTCTTTTGGGACCGCATGAACTATAGACTGTCAGGTTCCTTTGTCCATGGAATATATCAGTCAAGAATACTGGATTGGGTTGCCATTTCCCTCTCCAGGGGATCTTCCTGACCCAGGGATCAAACCTGCATCTCCTGTGTCTCCTGCACTGGCAGGTGGATTCTTTACTGCTGAGCCACCAGGGAAGCCTGTTTAATGTCTGTTTTTGTTGTTCATTCTCTCAGTCGTGTCCAACTCTTTGCGATCCCACGGACTGCAGCACCTCAGTCTCCCCTGTCCTTCACTATCTCCTGGGACTTGCTCAAATTCATGTCCACTGAGTTAGTGATACTATCTAACCATCCTCTACCACCCTCTTCTCTTTTGACCTTTAATCTTCCACAGAATCAGGGTCTTTTCCAGTGAGTCGGCTCTTCACATCAGGTGACCAAAGTATTGGAGCTTCAACTTCAGCATCAGTTCTTCCCATGAATATTTAGGATTGATTTCCTTTAGGATTGATTGGTTTGATCTCCTTAATATCTATAAGTACTTATAAAACAATCCCAAGCTGAGAAATTGAATATAGATATGCCAGCCATAGTTAATGACCAACTCCACCTATACAGTCACAGTGCTTCTTTTTCTGTCATGATGTCTTGCCTTTCTGGAGCCACCACCCCATCTCCAAAATCCAAGGCATGGAATTGCCCCTCTAGTCTCACTCTGCATGGACCTAAAGTGTCTGACCTTCAAATGACGGTTTCCTCAATCTTGGGAGATGCTGCTCCAATGGTCACCAGCACTTCCGCATCAGTCAACACAAGTCTGTGAAACACTCACTCTTCAGGCTCTAGCAAAAGAAAAAGGAGGGGGTGTCATGGTCCTCTGGTGAACAAGGAAATAGGGAGGGGGGCAGTTTGCCTCAGGGCAGCAGCCCAAAAGGCAGTAAGAGGGTTCTTTGCAGTAGAGAATTTTAAAACCAATAATAAAGCCAAGTGGTATCCTATGCTGGAAATTTCAAACAATGGGCATGATGAAAGAGGGCTCTGGAACAGGGCAGACACTCCCATCGCACGCCCACTCCTTGGTATGACACTGGTGCTTTCAGCTGAAGGCTGGATCTCGCGAGGAGTGTGGCTGCTGTCTTTGTCGCTTTGGCTGGCATCACTCGTGGGCTTGGGCAGAGATTACCAGGGCATCCAGGAAGACATCCCTGCTCTCATCTCCAGCTGAGGCATCTTCATCTTAACCTCCTGAGAATCAGTGTTAGACCACGCAGAGAGGGTGGGGTGCTGTCCAGAGCAGTCATGGGGCAAAGGGCTCACGGATTTGTGTTTGTATCTGCAGGTTCAACTTGACTTACAAGGGATGGGTTGTCCATACCATTAGGGAGAGTTTGAAATAAAGAACTGACATAATCACATTTGTGTCCCACAAAAATTGTTCTGATGAATGATAGTGAAGGATAAACTAGCAAGAGTTGATCGTGTGTGTTAGTCACTCGGCTGTGTCCAACCCCAAGGATCCACCAGGCTCCTCTGTCCATGGGGATTCTCCTGGCAAGAATACTGGAGTGGGTACACATTCCCTTCTCCAGGGGATCTTCCCAACCCAGGGATCCAACCCAGGTCTTCTGCATTGCAGACGGATTCTTAACCGTCTGAGCCACCAGGGAAGCCCAAATTGGGAGATGACAAAAAAAAAAAAAAAAGATGAGGCTATTTGGGTGGATGGAGAAAAAAACTTCACATGAATGCTTTTCATCTATAACCCTATTAAAACTGTGAACCAGAGGGGCCAGTCTGTAAGAAGTGCCAGGTGGCAGTCAATCTGCAAAAAGGACGCTTGAAGTAATTCTGTTCTTTATTTGTGTTATAAATCCCAGACTTTTTTATCTTCACTACAACATTTTTTAAGTCATCGTTCTCAAGAGCTTCTCACATGCAAACAGCTCCTAGAAAAATCCTCCTCTCCTTCCTCTTGTACTCTTGCTCCTCTTCCTGCCTGCCCTCTCTGTTTTCCACAGTAGAGTTTTAATGTGAAGAATAGTTCTCAGGAACAGAGGAGGAGACAAATGGTGCATTTGGCTGCCAATTACACATTCTCTTTGGCAGGGGAAAAATGTGAACTCTCACAAGTTAATCATTGTCCTTCAATCACATGTCCTGACTTGACTAAGCACTCACTAAGCAGCAAAAACAAGTACTGTAGGAATTCTGAAGAGAAGATAATGCATGTATCAGAGTAACTTAAACTACTTAAGACATACTTATTTATCCCCTAATCAAAGCTCTTCTCCCCACCTCCCGCCAGCTAAAAACACTTTGTGTTCATATTACATACACAGAATATAGTCACTTTACTTCTGCTGGTGTTGCTCAAATATCAAATAATTCCTTAGTTCTTACGCTGGACAATAGTATAAACATTTCCCTTGTAGCTTCCTTGTAGCTTAGACAGTAAAGAAACTGCCTCCAATGCAGGAGTTGTAGGTTCGATTCCATCGGGAAGATCCTCTGGAGAAGGGGATGGAAGTTCACTACACTATTCTTGCTTGAAGAAACCCATGGATAGAGGAGCCTGGTGGGCAGCAGTCCATGGGGTGGCAAAGAGTCAGACACAATTTAGTGACTAACACTAATATATATATATATATAAATATATAAATATATATATATAATTATCTTAATATATATGGCAAACCACTCCAGTATTCTTGCCTGGAGAATCCCATCGCCAGAAGAGCCTGGCGGATTACAGCCCATGGGATCACAAAGACTTGGACACTACTGAGTGACTAAGCATGTGTGGATGTATAATATATTTTTATATATATATATATACACTATAGTATAAAATATATAATAAAATATTATTTTAATTTATCATTTATTAAGACTAAATATGGTAAAGCACCTGTCTACAATGAGGGAGACCTGGGTTCAATCCCTGGGTAGGGAAGATCCCCTGGAGAAGAAAATGGAAATCCACTCCAGTACTATTGCCTGGAAAATCCCATGGACAGAGGAACCTGGTAGGCTGCAGTTCATGGGGTTTACAATGAGGGAGACCTGGGTTCAATCCCTGGGTAGGGAAGATCCCCTGGAGAAGAAAATGGAAATCCACTCCAGTACTATTGCCTGGAAAATCCCATGGACAGAAGAACCTGGTAGGCTGCAGTTCGTGGGGTTGCTAGAGTTGGACACGACTGAGCGACTTCACTATTCACTCACTGTAAGACTAAATACAAAATATATTTATATAAATGTCGCCATGCATCCTTTTACTTATGACTCACAAATGGTAACTAGAATCATCACAAGAACCGAGGTCCTGAGTTAAGGTCACTGGACTAGAGAACTGACAGCATTGGGAAAGCAGCCTAGGCCTTCTTAGGGCGTATTGTAAACAATGTGGCCTTGGAACTTGACAGTGTAGTTTCCTAGGTGTCAGTTCACCTAGTCTTGATTCCTACACTAGAAAAGCATTCCTTAAGTTCCAACTATATGACATCAGCAACAGTAGAGGGCTTTCAGCAGACACTCTTTCATAAAGACAGTAGGATCCCTGATCAGGAAAAGGGTTTACCGTGTTTATCCACTGTCATCCTTTTAAATATGGCTTTGGCCTCTGTCACAATAGTGTTAATAATAATAATATCATTGTCAATAATAGGAAGAGAGACTTTGAAGCCTCGCTCAAACTTTATAAAAGAATTCCTGGAAGAAACAGAAAAATGAGCAATGTTTCTACTGGCTACTCCTCAGAGGATTTACAGATAAGTAAGCTTACTGGGTCCAACAGCCAGATGCAGCCAGATCTACTATTGCCTATTCTTTTATTCAACAGTTTAAAAAGCTTGGGTAGTTTCAACAGGAAACAAAACATGATGCATTCAAAAACTCACTTCAGAGCATGCCGAATAGAGACTGCTTTAAATATTTAGAACTGAGCCGGGACACAAAACTCCCAAGAAGTTTGTCAAATGCATCATCGTTTGTCTGGGGTAAGCAGCAGCCAACTGAGAACAGGGTGTCATTTTTCCATTAACTGATCACACAATGCACACCTGACCTTTCTTAGCATTAATCATTCAAAAATAAACCCTCTTTGCCTAAAGAGCCAGATACATTCAGTGCCTATTTGAAACCAAAGTTACTGTATCTCAGTGCAACACATCCTCACAGGGAAAACTGACCCTGTAGCCAATGGCCTCGCCCAGCTGGTAGTGGGCCCCCCACCGCTCAGCCGGTGACATCCAGGATGCATAAAATTTGGGCTTCAGCGAACAAGGACTTCAGTAGCTTACTGCACAAAAAAAGCAAATGCTGGGGTGGAGAAAGGGGAAGATAAGGGGCAGGGAGAGTTGGGAAAAAAATAAATACTTTGATTCTAAGGAAGCTTCAGCCTGTAGGCATCAATCAATAATGGATTAACAGAGACAAGGGAGTAACACAGAGGCAGAAAGCTTATTTTGTAGCCAGAGGTAGAATAAAAGACAGATGGTTCTGCTGTTCAGGAAGCCCCTGCAATGGATGCCCACTTCTCATGCACAGAATGCTTCCTGTACATGAACCTGAAAGCAAGAGGATGGGAAGAAAAAGGGAGAGAGCTTCCTGCATTGTGGGTCAGGGGAAGGATTTCAGTGATACCACCTTCAGGAAGATAGCTCTTATCTTAAACCTATAATTAGTTTGAACCGTCCACAAGCATTTATGTGTGTCCTTGGGGGAGGTGTGAGTGTACACCCAAATATGAATTTGTGTCCTTGAACTGTCCTCAGGTGGCTGGGGGTCCACAGGACGAGCAAGCCCACAGCTTCATCTCACGCAAGTAGGGACCTCAAAGCAGAACTTTTGCCAAGACCTTCCCTCTCTCACACACATTTTCAAATTATGAAAATGAACAGTTCCCAATCATTTTGCCCTGTGGGTGACCTGTGAAAGAGAATGTTATGAACTGCACATTTGCAGCCTTCAAAAAATTGTATGTTGAAGCCCTAAGTGTGGAAGTGAAAGAAGGTCGTGTCCAACCCTTTGCGACCCCATGGACTGTAGCCCGCCAGGCTCATGGGATTCTCCCGGCAAAAATACTGGAGTGAGTAGCCATTCCCTTCTTCAGAGGATCTTCCTGACCCAGGGATTAAGGCAGGGTCTCCCACATTGCAGGTAGATGCTTTACTGTCCTAACCACCAGGGAAGCCCTAAACCCCAGTGGTATCAGGAGGTGAGGGTTTGGGAGCTAATGAAGTTTAGGTAAGTTCCTAAGGGTGGAACCCCATGTTAGGATTAGTGTCCCTGTAAAAAGAGAGTCTAGAACTTGTGCTCTTTGCCATGTAAAGATGCAACAAAAAATGGCAACCTGCAAACCAGGAAGAAAGCTCTAAACAGAACTGGATCAGCCAGCAACTTGATCTTGGACTTCTCAGCCTCCAGAATGATGAGAAATAGATGTTTGAAGTTTGAGCCACCTAGTCCATGGCATTTTGTTGTAACAGCTTGAACTAAGCCAGAAGAGGACATGGGACAGAGGCTTGGAGCAAGCCAACTTTGGCGAGCAGGGGATGGTGATTTGCTTCAAGCAGGAAGAGAATTTTACAGTAAAGCACTGAAGAAGGGCTTTCCCTCTGCCAAAGGGGGGGGGGGGGGACAGAAAAAGTGAAGCAAAGCCTGGGAAACATCATGAGGGGTTCTCTACAAAGGAATTAACCTTTTACCTTTCCCTTTAGGTGATGGAAGCCATGATATTTAACGTCAAGTTTTAAGAGTTCTTGTCATGTTCTCAGTATCTCAAACGTTCAGCAAAATCTACTACATTGTAAACTTCATATTGATGGTATGAGAAATAAAAGGATGTGGCAATAAAGAGAACAGCATCTTACCTTTGAGATGCACATGCTAGTGATGACAGGGTATTAAGGGAGAAAAGAGATCACTTCCAAGAAGTGAAGCAGAAAGCAGCTCAGAAGATAGTGACCACAAAGAAGCAGCTGAGTGTGAATCAACTCTGGAACAGAAATTACTCCCAAATACACAGTAGAGAAGTGATGCAAGACTTTAGGTGACGTGAGGAATCCTTAGTCATCAGATAGATAGATCAGGCCATGACAGAAGTCTTGTGGAGTGAAATGGGGACATAGGGGAGGGAAACCTTACACATTTCAGGAGACAAAGTATGGTTAGGAAATTTTTCCTACAGTTGTTGACACCTGAGCTGGGTTTTGAAGGATGAATAGGAGTTAGCCAGAAGGAAGTGGAGCAGATTATTCTATCAATAACAAAAACAGGCAATTTTAGGTTGCTCATTTCACCTCCATCATCAATCATACTTTCTTGGGTAATTCTAGAATTATGCCCTGAAGGCCAAAGGATTAATTTACTACCCAGTGTGACATGATAAGACTTCCCTGGTGACATGGTAACTAAATTCTCCCACCATTTTTCTCTGTTTGAATAACTGCCAAAACATTACTAGATCTTTGTTTGCACATGTTCATAAACTCCATCTCTCACGAACTTATCCCGCTGTAGCCTCTGGATCATCTCTTCTTCTATCCCAGTCTATATCCCATACGATAGCCTTCCTCAATCCCACTGGCAGGCCGGCCCAGGCTGGGCTGATGTTGCTGACTCCACCATCTAGCTCAGCTGCACGTCATCATGGACTGAGATGACTCAGGGAGCAGCTGAAGCGTTTTCAAATGCACATCCATCTCCAAGTCCAATCTGAATTGGCCACCTAAATCTTTTGTTATCTTTCAGTGTGGAACATGCTAGGAATGGCAATTATGAAATTTTTGAAAGATTCATTGGCACCATTAGAATGAAATTCATCTTCAGAACAAAGAAGGCTTGCTCGCTGGTGCATACAAATAAAACCTGCACAAAAGCCGGGAAAACTCCCATTTTCCTCCTAGGCAGAGCCTCCATCCTCTAGAAATAAAAGTAATTCTGAGAGGCAGCATGCTTTGCAACTTTATTCTTCTACATTGGAAACAAACCAAGCACTGTGGAAGGAATATATGGGAGAATTTCTATACTGAGAATTTGTAGTATTTGTCAAAATAACAAACATTACTCAATGCCTACCACAGACTAGGTGATTTCTTAAATTCAGACAGTAATTCAGTGAAAAGTATTACAGTCCCTGCTTTATGGGAAAAAAGTCATATCTGGAGAAGTGAACTTATTTATCCAAGGAAAGACAGTGGTGAGACTGTATCCATACTCTGGTGAGACTCCAAGCCTATGGTCTTTTCAAAACACAAATGGAACCTTTCCTTGAAAAGCAAGAAGAGGGGTCCTTGGCATCCTTCACTCTGGGGTGAGAGTCCTGAGGCTCTGGCATCAGAAGGTGGTGAGGCTGGGCTTGCTCTGAGGTCTCCTGCATATGCCAACAAGTGAGGCTTCTTTTGAAACGGCTTTGATGCTGGGAAAATATTATGGAGCTTGAATGAGAACAAGGGACGGATGCTCCAATGTTTAAAACAGAGATGAGGTGCCTCTACTGAAAGCGGGACCTGTTGTTTTTCCCCACAAACACGGGCAGAAACAGGCCTCAGGAAGGTGGCAGAATTGGTTAAGCTGGTCACTCTCTACTGGGTACAGTGAAGTGAAGTTGCTCAGTCGTGTCTGACTCTTCGCGACCCTGTGGATTGTAGCCTGCCAGGCTCCTCTGTCTATGGAATTTTCCAGGCAAGGATACTGGAGTGGGTTGCCATTTCCTTCTCCAGAGTATCTCCCTGACCCAGGGATCAAACCCAGGTCTCCTGCACTGCAAGCAGACTCTTTACCATATGAGCCACTAAGGAAGGCCCACTGGGTAGAAGCAATATTTATTAAAAAGAACTCTTGGGATCAGACAGATTCAAACCTCAGCTCCACAGTTCATTAGCTTTGTGACCTTCAGGAAAGCGATTACCCTCTCTGAGCCCTAACAGGGTGGGTTACTGTGGTAATCAAATGCAGTATCAGCCTTAGTATGGTTCCTGGTTCATGCAGGTACTTCAGGCCCCATGGACATGAACCCCCACATTGAAAGTAAGGACTCCCAGCAGGGCTGGGCTTGCCTTGTCTCAGCATTCACCTCAGGTAGTAGAGTAAGTGTGAATTTAGTTGACTCATTGGAAAAGACTCTGATGCTGGGAGGGATTGGAGGCAGGAGGAGAAGGGGATGACAGAGGATGAGATGGCTGAATAGCATCACTGACTGAATGGATGTGAGTCTGAGTGAACTCTGGGAGTTGGTGATGGACAGGGAGACCTGGCGTGCTGCGATTCATGGGGTCACAAGGAGTCGGACACGACTGAGCTACTGAACTGAACTGAACTGAGGGATGCTGCATGGTTAAAAATATTCCCCATACACATATCAATCCACCCCAACTCCACAAGATTAAGGGTTTCATATGATGGTTCCACGGAGAAGGCGATGGCACCGTACTCCAGTACTCTTGCCTGGAGGATCCCATGGATGGAGGAGCCTGGCAGGCTGCAGTCCATGGGGTCGCGAAGAGTCAGACACGACTGAACGACTTCACTTTCGCTTTTCACTTTCATGCACTGGAGAAGGAAAGGGCAACCCACTCCAGTGTTCTTTCCTGGAGAATCCCAGGGACGGGGGAGCCTGGTGGGCTGCTGTCTATGGGGTTGCACAGAGTCGGACACGACTGAAGCAACTTAGCAGCAGCAGCATGATGGTTCCAAATAGGAAAAGGAGTATGTCAAGGCTGTATATTGTCACCCTGCTTATTTAACTCATATGCAGAGTACATCATGAGAAATGCTGGGCTGGAAGAAGTACAAGCTGGAATCAAGATTGCCGGGAGAAATATCAATAACCTCAGATATGCAGATGACACCACCCTTATGGCAGAAAGTGAAGAGGAACTCAAAAGCCTCCTGATGAAAGTGAAAGTGGAGAGTGAAAAAGTTGGCTTAAAGCTCAACATTCAGAAAATGAAGATCATGGCATCTGGTGCCATCACTTCATGGGAAGTAGATGGGGAAACAGTGGAAACAGTGTCAGACTTTATTTTTGGGGGCTCCACAATCACTGCAGATGGTGATTGCAGCCATGAAATTAAAAGACGCTTACTCCTTGGAAGGAAAGTTATGACCAACCTAGATAGCATATTGAAAAGCAGAGACATTACTTTGCCAACAAAGGTCCATCTAGTCAAGGCTGTGGTTTTCCTGTGGTCATGTATGGATGTGAGAGTTGGACTGTGAAGAAAGCTGAGCACCGAAGAATTGATGCTTTTGAACTGTGGTGTTGGAGAAGACTCTTAAGAGTCCCTTGGACTGCAAGGAGATCCAACCAGTCCATTATAGAGGAGATCAGTCCTGGGTGTTCTTTGCAAGGACTGATGCTAAAGCTGAAACTCCAATACTTTGGCCACCTCATGGGAAGAGTTGGAAAAGACTCTGATGCTGGGAGGGATTGGGGGCAGGAGGAGAAGAGGACGACAGAGGATGAGATGGCTGGATGGCATCACCAACTCGATGGACATGAGTTTGGGTGAACTCTGGGAGTTGGTGATGGACAGGGAGGCCTGGCGTGCTGCAATTCATGGGGTTGCAAAGAGTCGGACATGACTGAGCGACTGAACTGAACTGAACTGAACTGATGATAGTGAAGTATCGCTGAAGCCCAAAACCTAGCTCTGGCCAAAAAATTTAGAAGAGCAAATAGAAATAAGCTTATCTCTATTTTAGGATGGTGAATGCTGAAGCTCCAGCACTTTGGCCGCCTGATGCGAGGAACTGGCTCATTGGAAAGCACCCTGATGCTGGGAAATACTGAAGGCAGGAGGAGAAGGGGACAACAGAAGATTAGATGGTTAAATGGCATCACCAACATAATGGACATGAGTTTGAGCAAGCTCTGGGAGTTGGTGATGGACAGAGAAGCCTGATATGCTGCAATCTATGGGGCCGCAAAGAGTTGGACATGATTGAGTGACTGAACTGAATCTCTATTTTACTATGAAGCATAAATTAAAAATGATAAAAAATGTTAGGAGGCACCCAAGTCATCTTAAGGACACTCCGATTCAATGGTGAACTTTTAGAAGAAAGAGCACAGCATTTTTGAGCAAGTCATTTGGGAGAAAGAACTGATTCTCCCTCTTAAGCAATTCATAGCTTTTCTCTTTGTAGGACTGAAAATGCCACATAAGGAGAGGGATGTGTATTGTCTTAATAGTTCAAGGTATTTGAACATATGATACAAATAACCAGTGACTGGTAAAGGACAGTAAATCTCTCACATAAATGAGATGACACTTTCATATAATGGAATGGTTTCCAAGGATATCCTTCAGAGACTTAGTCTGAATGTTAGATAGAGCAGTCTGGACAGGTATGCTGTCCTCTGGTTTTCTCCCACTGGAGCGTGCTGCTCCTCAAAGTCTCAGCAAGGAGATGGCTGATGGCCATCTCCACCCCTTCACACTCTTTCTCATGACCTCCTGCCTGTAAGTTCAGCCCGACCCACTTCTCCAGGATGCATTGGTCCTGAAGACGAGGCACTTGAGCAGCTAAGACCTTTCACTGCTGGTCCAGTCCTGACATCATGCCCCACATGAGGTGATGAGAAATCTGCTTCCTTGTTGTAGTTCTAACTTTTATTTTGATAAAGTAATTTTATCAAGTAATTTTAGACTTGTAAAAATGCTACAGAAAAGTACCCTTCACCCAGCTTGCCCTAGTGTTAACATCTTACATAACCAGAGAAAAATTATAGAAGGATAAATCTAGGAAATTAACATTGGTGTAATGCTATTAACTATAAACCAATATTTTGCAATTGCAAACAATGCTTCCATGAAGAAACTGGTGCACACATGTTTTCATATTGTTGAGATATGTCTTCAGGGCAGATTTCTAGAAGCCAGAATGCTGTGTAAAAAGGTAAGCACAGTTATAGTTCTGTCAAGTGTAGCCAAATTCCTCTCCAGATGAGTTGTACTAGTTTGCATCCCCACCAGCAATGTATAATAGTAACTGTCTTCCCACAGATTCATCAACCAGTTGATTAACTTTTTAATCTCTGCAAGCATGATAGGTAAGAAATGCTATCTTGAGATATTTTAATTTTTATTTCTCTACTTATGAGTATATTTTAACATTTTTTTCATATGTTTGAGGTCCATCTGCTTTGCTGTTGTTGCTTATCAAGGAAAGGCATGAAACTATCCATTCCAGCTGGGTGTGAACAGAGGGTAAAGGTCTCAGATTTTCTGGTCTGAAGTTGGACGTTGGCAATCATTGTCCCTCTGTTGGCTCTGATCTCAGTGCTCTGGGGATGTCCTACTCTACTAAAAGATACCACCAGGAGTTGTTCCGGGCTTCCCCAGTGACTCAGCAATAAAGAATCTGCCTGCAATGCAAGAGCCACAGGAGACACAGGTTTGATCCCTGGGTCAGGAAGATCCCCTGGAGAAGGACATGGCAACCCAATCCAGTATTCTTGCCTGGAGAATCCCATGGGCAGAGGAACCTGGTAGGCTACAATCCATGGGGGTCGCAAAGAATCAGACACGACTGAAGCCACTTAGCACAGGCATTGTTCTCTCTCTAAGAAACTGAACCAACATAAAGAGTATGGTTTTGGGGTCAGTTGAACCTGGTACTACTTTCAAGCTATGAGTTTTGGGGCAAATTACTCCACCTATCTGGGTCTCAATTCCCTTATTTTTTAAATAGGGGTTCAGTTCAGTTCAGTCACTCAGTCGTGTCTGACTCTTTGCGACCCCATGAATCGCAGCACACCAGGCCTCCCTGTCCATCACCAACTCCCGGAGTTCACTCAGACTCACATCCATCGAGTCAGTGATGCCATCCAGCCATCTCATCCTCTGTCATCCCCTTCTCCTCCTGCCCCCAATCCCTCCCAGCATCAGAGTCTTTTCCAATGAGTCAACTCTTCGCCTGAGGTGGCCAAAGTACTGGAATTTCAGCTTCAGCATCATGCCTTCCAAAGAAATGCCAGGGCTGATCTCCTTCAGAATGGACTGGTTGGATCTCCTTGCAGTCCAAGGGACTCTCAAGAGTCTTCTCCAACACCACAGTTCAAAAGCATCAATTCTTTGGCACTCAGCTTTCTTCACAGTCCAACTCTCACATCCATACATGACCACTGGAAAAACCATAGCCTTGACTAGACAGACCTTTTTTGGCAAAGTAATGTCTCTGCTTTTGAATATGCTATCTAGGTTGGTCATAGCTTTCCTTCCAAGGAGTAAGCGTCCTTTAATTTCATGGCTGCAGTCACCATCTGCAGTGATTTTGGTAGATGGAGTGTATTTCACACAGTGGTCCCATAGAGTAAATGAATCAAAGGGTATAAAACTTTCCTCAAAGTTTAACAAGTGAGCGACCCTTGGTAAATGTTAATTCTCCTGACATCTCTTCCCCTCCCACACGGCCATGGAACCATGCTTCATTAACAGTTAGGCTCTTTGTGGTTGCTAAACGGAAGGAGAAATGGGAGAGGGATGGATTGGGAGCTTGGGATTAGCAGATGCAAATTCTTATATATAGGACAGATGAACAACAGGGTCCTATTGTATTACACAGGGAAATATATTCAATATCCTTTGATAAATCATAGTGGAAAAGAATTTGGAAAGGAATGCATATATGTATAACGAAATCACTTTGCTATACAGCAGAAATTAACAAAACATTGTAAATCAACTATATTTCAATAAAATAAATTTTAAATAAGCAATAATACCCTTTTCCTTGAGACAAGGGAGAGAGATGAGGGCCAGTTGAAGTGGCTTGAAGCTAAACATCACTTCTTTGACCATGGAGCAGAAAAACAAATTGGCTCCCAGTAACTAGAATTTAGGAAATGTATCATCAAATCAAGAAGATAATTGAAGTGAATAGAGAACATACTCAGCAAATAAAAATACAGGATGCCCAGTTAAATTTAAATTTTACATTGTAGGTGTGCATGATGTTTATGTAGGATGCTTTCCTAAATTTAGAAACCTCATTATATTATTTTAAGCATATTCCTAAAGTATGATTATTTGGTGAGAATAGCACTGCCAGGTAAAATACAGGATACTCAAACTTGAATTTCAGGTAAACAATGAAATTTTTTGGTGTAAGTCTATCCCATACATTGTATGGGACCTGCTTATACTAAAATTATTTGGCCTGAAATTCAAGTGTTACGTGGGACATACTCATACTAAAAGAAATATTCATTATCTGAAATTCAGATTTAACTGGGCATCCTGTATTTTATCTGGCAACCTTAGTAGGAGATCTTCCAACTCACTGAAAGCCACCTGCCTACTGCCCTTCATGAAAAATAGGTGCCTGTCCATCATCCACTCTGTGCAGATCACCAGATAAGTTGGTGCACAAGGATGACAGAGAAGTAAATGAAATAGGCAATGAAACCTAATACAAAGAAACTTCCATGGATGAAATTGCTGCCAGTTGTATCACTTAGGATACTATGATTGCAAATGACAAAAGCCCAACGATTAAACTGGTGTACACAAAAGATGGACTGTAGCCCCAGGTAGGTGTAAGGGATAGAACTGACTGAGGGGTGTCAAGAGAAAGAGGTTCAAGGATGTTGTGAAAGCATCTCTTTTTTCTCCATCCCTTAGCTTTGTATTTCTGTTCTGACTTCATTCTCAGGCAATTTCCCCATGTGGTGACAACGATGGGGATCAACAGCTTCAGTTCACATCATCCTTTAAAAACTGATTCTACGAAAGGGAGAAACTCCACCTCTTGACCATTTGTACCTGAAGGGTCTGAGGCATTGCCCACTCCTGTGGCCGAAAAGTGGAAACATTAGCACCATCAGAGGACACAGGAATGGGTTTCTGCAGTAGAAAAATGATCTTTGCCACCAAAGGAATTGGGGAGAAGGGAAGGTGCAAAAACTGTATCGATCAATAAAAGTTTGTTAATGTAGGCTTTAAAAAAGTATTCACAACCTAAAAAAGGTGGGGGTGGAAGAGAAGGAAAAAAAATATTCACAGCCTAAACGTTGAGAGATATGTTTTATACAGCAGGAATTTTTAGGATTTCGGGCAGCATCTCAAGCAACCCTGAAAGAATTGCTTTGGGGAGGTGAGGAAGAGAAGCCAGGTTACATAGAAGTTTTGCAACAAATGCAGGTAGTCTGAATGTGGAAAGTCTATTGTAGATTAAAGAAAACCAGATACCCAAGTTAAGGAATTTAATGTTTGTTTTTTTTTTTAATCTACGGAAAGATGCAAGAGTCTGGGCTCACTGAAATCATTCCTCTGCTATCCACCTCAGCTATCTGGGACCAGTATCCTGCATTTTTCACATCCTGAGTTTCCTCAGGGCTCACCAGCTCCCCTTCAGTGATGGCTGCTAATGCTGCTGACTGGGACTTCATTCATTTACTGATATGGCAGGAAATATCTCAATTCTCATTCATCAGGAAATCTCCAATAACAAGAGATTCCTGTTGGAGGAATCAATGCAGGGGTATGACAGGTGATTGACAAGTTTCTTATAATAGTCTAAAGAAATTAGTTAGTACTAGTATGAAGCTAGGAAGAATAATGAAATGAAACCTTACCAGCATTTATCAATCTACCTAATTTAGAGATGAAATCCACATGGGGGAAAAAAAGCCATAAATTATTAGGCACTAATAGATCCCGGTAGATCAGCAGTAAAGAATCTGCCTGCAATGCTGGAGCTGCAGGAGATGCAGATTCGATCCCTGGGTCGGGAAGATCCCTGGAGGAGGACATGGCAATCCACTCCAGTATTCTTACCTGAAGAATCCCATGGACAGAGGAGCCTAGTGGGTTACAGTCCATAGAGTCAGGCATGACTGAGGCAGTGTAGCACACATGCACACAAGAGATCACAGGGTTCCACCAAAGACATTAACAGGAGCTGAAAACACATTAGTGTCATACAGACGAAGGGGGTGACGTCAGATTTAAAACACCAGGTGAGAAAGCATTCACATTCCTGACTAAATGCCTCCATAGGATGGCCTCAGTCCCATAGACACAGAGGCTTATAATGTCAGCTTTCTAAAGTTGCCTTCTCCTAATCTCATAGTTGACTCCTAGAGAGATTTTTCTGAATGGAAGAATTCAATCATTATTAAATTTCACAAGCTTGAAATTACTTGCTTTAGTGCAAACAATATTTCTGGTGACCAGTCAGCCCTGAAATTAAACAGTTTAAAATGATGGTTAGAAATAGAGGCCAGGAAGCTAGTAAAAGGATTGTCTTAGATCTCAAAGGAAATATTAATTGGAATTCATGGTAGGACCCAGATAAGTGAATACTAAAGTGTGATCCACAGATACCTCTTTCAAAGGAGCAAAAAAATGCCTGTGGCTCTTCAGATGGGAGCATCGCACAGACAGAGGAGTGTGTTGCAGGTGACAGCAGGCAAGAATGCAGCAAAGTGCAGGAACTCTAGGGTTCATCCCTGATCTGCTTCGTAAATCCTTCCTAATCTCCCACAGCATCTCTGCCAATTAGAACCATTTTCCTTTAATGGCATTTGACGTATGTGCTCTCAAATACCAGGCCAAGAGTAAGGAAATGTTCCTCAAGCCAACTGCTTATAAACATATAACATAGGAAATACTATATTTTATAATTTAAAAATATTAGTGTCCTCATGTGTATTAAGTACACAAGTGTATATTAGTGTAATATTAGTATTAGTGTAATATAGGAAAAATATTAGTATAATATTGGAAATGGAAATATTGGAGACGGTTGGATGATGTCACCAACTCGACAGACGTGAGTTTGAGCAAGCTCCAGGAGTTGGTGATGGACAGGGAAGCCTCACGTGCTGCAGTCCATGGGATCACAGAGTCGGACATGACTGAGCAACTGAACTGAATGTTGGAAAAATTGGGTGAAATCACATTTCCAGTGACTTCAGGAAAGCATTAGTCAAGGAAATTTTTTCCATTTTAAAGCTTAAATTCCTGTATAAAAAACACAATTGCCTTCCTCTTATTGGTGTTTTTCGAGAGATCCCATTTTACTTTTCCTGGGTCTGGAGGAAGATGACAAGTTAGATATGAAATTATAAACTACCTTCTTTCTAAATCTAAGAGTAAAATGGGGAGAGAGTGGTGGGGAAGCACAGCCAAACTCAAACTAAGGAAGTATTGACCAAAGACCAAAGACAGGCAGCTTTAATATCAACATTTAACTTTAATAAATCCTGGGAAGCCCTCTACAACCAAGCCTCTGGATGGTGTCACAGGCAAAGGAAACATAAATTGGATCTTAAGAGCACTTAAAAATAAAGGTTTAAAAAAGGGGGCACCAAAGCAGGGGTTTTTACACATCTCAGCTCCCAAATAGCCTCCCAGAAATACCTTCAGGCACTGATTCCTCTCCCCCCATCACATGCATGCAGGTCCTACAGGCTCTTGTCTCCTGTCCCTTTTTCCTTCTCATCCAAGTGGCATGTCACCCTGGCATGGGTCCATGCTTTTTCCTGGGCCTACAGTTCCCAACAATTGGTCAAGTTCTCCCCACATGATGGCACCGATGGACACCGGGACTTTCAGTCCTTGCAAAGTCATCCTTGCAGTCATCCTTGCAACTAACGAGCCCATAAAGGGCAGGATCTGCTTCTCCACCACCTGTAGTGTACCGTCTTCTTGCTCGGACTGTTTCCCTTGAGCAACACCCTAGGGAGCATCTTCCCCTCACACAGCAATGCTCCTGTTCTATCCCCTCCAAAAGCAAATGATGGAAAAGAGATCAGGAAGCAAAACTTGCAAAAAAAATTTATAAAGAAACTCCTAAAAATATGTGGTAGTTGAGGCACAAGGATTAAATAGCCCAACTGAAACAATACGGAATGTCCTTGTAGAACAGACACTCCTTTAGGCCACCTGGATGCAGAATGGCTGGGCAGAAAGTAGAAAAAGCTGCCATGTCATTGCTCTCCAGATGAAAGACAAGGGTGGGCTCAGGAGACAGGACTTTATACAAAGAAGGACAAGGTTTGTTCATTCATGTTCTTAGCAGCATTATTCTTATAGCCAAAAGGTGGAAGCAACCCAAGTGTTCGTCAACAAATGAAAGAATAAACAAAATGTGGTATAGACAATAGTGAAATGTTATTCAGTCTTAAAAAGGAAAGAAATCCTGATACATGCTATGATATACATGAACCCTGAAGATATGTTAAATGAAATAAGCCAATCACAAAAACAAAAATTCTGTACAATTCCACTTATATGAAGTACATACAGTGATCATATTCATAGAAACAGAAAGTAGAATGATGGTTGCCATGGGCTGGGGAAGGGGTCAACTGAGAGATATTGTCTAAGGCAGCAGTCCCCCAGCTTTTTGGCCCCAGAGACCAGTTTTACGGAAGACAGTTTTTCACTGGACCAGGATTGGGGGTGATGGTTTGGGGATGATTCAAGCACATTACACTTATTGCATACTTTATTTCTATTATTATTGCACTAACTCCACCTCATATCATCAGGCATTAGAGTCTGGAGTTTGGGGACCCCTGGGGCTAAGAGGTTCAGAGTTTCAATTTTGCAGGATGAAAAGAGATCTGGAGATGGGTTGCACCACAATGTGTAAACTACTGAACACTCCTGATGTACACTTAGAAATGGTAAGATGGTAAATTTGATGTTGTGTGTATTTTACCACAATTCAACTTTTAAAACTTTCCTTAAAATTAAATTGTAGTTGGGGAATCAAAAGAATATGCATGCTGCGTGCTAAATCATTTCAGTCGTGTCCGACTCTTTGCAACCCTATGGACTGTAGCCCACCAGGCTCCTCTGTCCATGGGGATTCTCCAGGAAAGAATACTGAAGCGGGCTGCCATGCCCTCCTCCAGGGTATCTTCCCAACCCAGGGATCGAACCTACGACTTTTACATCTCCTGCATTGACAGGAGGGTTCTTTACCTCTAGCGCCACCTGGGAAACCCAAGAGAAGATTACGGTATGATGAATATGTAGTCGCTGCACAGAAGGTGGAGGTAGAGAGACAAAGGATGAGGCTGTTGTAAAAGTGCAGGGAAGTAGCAGCCAAGGAACAGTCCCCACGGTGTCAGAGAGAGGGCTCAGCCCCGGGGTTGCCTTCCCATATGCCTGCCCAGCCATGAGAACAAGCCTCTGCTCCTCAAGGGGCTGGTATGTCTGTACCCTGGGTCACACAAACTGGCCCTGCTGACCCCAGAGCAACAGTAAAACATCAACACAGCCCCTACCTGTGAACTGTCACCCTGCCTGGAGAGCCAGGTAGCATGTGACTGTGACCCAGTCTCAGACAAGGGACCACATGCTGTGGCTCCTTAATTCTCTTGGGATTGAGCTCTAACCAATCACGTGACCAGAGAGAGACCCTTCTGCCCAGACAGTTTCCAAAGAAAAAGAGTAAAAAAAAGAGAAAAGAAAACCATTCCAAACAATAAGCCATGCCAGTCCCCATGTCACTTCTGCACCTAACAGAGGGCTGCTTACCTGAGGGCAGGTATATGCAGGAACTTCATTCTACGGCCACTGCAAGTCTGGGCTGTGAGTCAGTCTAATAAATGGGACCTTGTTATGAATACAGACTAGAGATCTCTTCAAGAAAATTAGAGATACCAAGGGAACATTTCATGCAAAGATGGGCTCAATAAAGGACAGAAATGGTATGGACCTAACAGAAGCAGAAGATATTAAGAAGAGATGGCAAGAATACACAGAAGAACTGTATAAAAAAGATCTTCACAACCTAGATAATCACGATGGTGTGATCACTGACCTAGAGCCAGACATCCTGGAATGTGAAGTCAAGTGGGCCTTAGAAAGCATCACTATGAACAAAGCTAGTGGAGGTGATGGAATTCCAGTTGAACTATTTCAAATCCTGAAATATGATGCTGTGAAAGTGCTGCACTCAATATGCCAGCAAATTTGGAAAACTCAGCAGTGACCACAGGACTGGAAAAGGTCAGTTTTCATTCCAATCCCAAAGAAAGGCAATGCCAAAGAATGCTCAAACTACCACACAATTGCACTCGTCTCACACGCTAGTAAAGTAATGCTCAAAATTCTCCAAGCCAGGCTTCAGCAATATGTGAACCGTGAACTTCCTGATGTTCAAGCTGGTTTTAGAAAAGGCAGAGGAACCAGAGATCAAATTGCCAACATCCGCTGGATCATGGAAAAAGCAAGAGAGTTCCAGAAAAACATCTATTTCTGCTTTATTGACTATGCTAAAGCCTTTGACTGTGTGGATCACAATAAACTGTGGAAAATTCTGAAAGAGATGGGAATACCAGACCACCTGACCTGCCTCTTGAGAAATCTGTATGCAGGTCAGGAAGCAACAGTTAGAACTGGACATGGAACAACAGACTGGTTCCAAATAGGAAAAGGAGTACATCAAGGCTGTATATTGTCACTCTGCTTATTTAACTTATATGCAGAGTACATCATGAGAAACGCTGGACTGGAAGAAATACAAGCTGGAATCAAGATTGCCGGGAGAAATACCAATAACCTCAGATATGCAGATGACACCACCCTTATGGCAGAAAGTGAAGAGGAACTCAAAAGCCTCTTGATGAAAGTGAAAGTGGAGAGTGAAAAAGTTGGCTTAAAGCTCAACATTCAGAAAATGAAGATCATGGCATCTGGTCCCATCACTTCATGGGAAATAGATGGGGAAACAGTGGAAACAGTGTCAGACTTTATTTTTCTGGGCTCCAAAATCACTGCAGATGATGACTGCAGCCATGAAATTAAGAGATGCTTACTCCTTGGAAGGAAAGTTATGACCAACCTAGATAGCATATTCAAAAGCAGAGACATTACTTTGCCAACAAAGGTCTGTCTAGTCAAGGCTATGGTTTTTCCTGTGGTCAGGTATGGATGTGAGAGTTGGACTGTGAAGAAGGCTGAGCGCCAAAGAATTGATGCTTTTGAACTGTGGTATTGGAGAAGACTCTTGAGAGTCCCTTGGACTGCAAGGAGATCCAACCAGTCCATTCTGAAGGAGATCAGCCCTGGGATTTCTTTGGAGGGAATGATGCTGAAGCTGAAACTCCAGTACTTTGGCCACCTCAGGCGAAGAGTTGACTCATTGGAAAAGACTCTGATGCTGGGAGGGATTGGGGGCAGGAGGAGAAGGGGACGACAGAGGATGAGATGGCTGGATGGCATCACTGACTCGATGGACGTGAGTCTGAGTGAACTCCGGGAGTTGGTGATGGACAGGGAGGCCTGGCGTGCTGCGATTCATGGGGTCACATGACTGAGCGACTGAACTGAACTGAACTGAACTGACATGAATAAGATTGCTGTACAGCTGAAAACTGTCAGTGAATTCTCTTTGTTCCTAAATTTCACTTGCCTGTTGCAAAAATGTGGAGTAAGTTTGCTGCACATCCCATTTCTAAGTCCTCACTTTCCTGTTTTCCATCTTTTCTTACTGTCCTCACTTTCATTCGGCCCATTCACCACATGGCTGCCGAAGAAAGCTTTCTAGAATACAAACTTCCCATTTTCCCCTCCTTAATGCTGCCTCAAAGATTCCCACCGGGCACAGGATCAGATCCAAGCTCTTCATGACTTGGCACCGCACCCTGTATTTGCCTGAAATTCTCATCTCCACCCCGTACACTCCCTTTACTCCAGGATCACCTTTGACCAAAGTTTTCTCAGCCTCGAACACTCTATCTTCATCAATGCCCAGTCATCCAGTCTAATATCACTCATCCATGCAAGTAGCCTAAGGGCAGCCTGTACAGCCAAGCTGGGTCAGGTTCCTCCAACTGCACCCCTACTTTCTAACACCTATCATGCCCAAGCATTTATTCAAAGACTTGAACACAAGGTGGCAAAAATTATCTTTGCCATCAACAGAAGTTCTGATTATTTTGAACAAACAAGAATCAGTTGAGCAATTTTGATTTTTTCAAATGCTTTCAGTTGAGATGGTAAAAGAGCTAGAAAAAAAAAATTTTTTTAGGAACCATGTGATTATTCTGAGTCCAAAACCCCAGCATCTGGAGTCAGTCCGCAATGTCCCCAGGGAGGCGTCCTTGGCGACCCGGCAGCTGCCCTAGTCGTGTCCTCCCACGGCGTGGTATCTGTTCTTCCTATGGGCCACTGAGTCTCCCTCGTGATTTCAAGCGAATCCTACCTTTTGCTTAAGTAATCTAGAAGCTGTTTTTGTTGTTTGTAACCAAAAGAGTCTTCATGGACACAGGGAGTTTCTAATTTAAGTCCACTTCAGCTACTAAGCCTAAGGACAAGAGGGAACTGGGAAACAAGAAAGAAACAAGCTCTCCTCCCAAGAATGTTCCAGTTCTTGAGAAGTTACATAATATCCTGTGATATCATTCTGTGAGCCTCAATGTCCCCATCAGGAAAATGCTAAATGATTTACAATTTTCCAGTGGTAAATTCGGACAGCCTAGGAATTTTTGAGAGTCCAGAATGAGGCAGTACAAACATTGGTTTAAAGTCCCTTGTACTGATGATTCTGCCAGGACCCTGCGACACCGGCAGAGCTGAGCCAGCCCCAGGATCCTGCCGGAAGCATGGTGCAGTGAAGGAGCCGACACGCTCCTTTGTTTATTTGTAAACCAGAATGTCTGGGCTTCCTGGAGGCATGCCTCTGCCACTTGACACATGAAATAAGACACAAATCGAACGGCAAAGACCTTGAAGAATAACATCGAACTTTAGTGGAAGTTTTTGAAGGAACTCAGACTTCATTTTTTTGGCTCCAAAATCACTGCAGATAGTGACTGCAGCCATGAAATTAAAAGATGCTTGCTCCTTGGAAGAAAAGCTATGACCAACCTAGACAGCGTATTAAAAAGCAGAGACATTACTTTACCAACAAAGGTCCATCTAGTCAAGTTCTTTTCCAGTAGTCATGTATGGATGTGAGAGTTGGACTATAAAGACAGCTGAGCGCCCAAGAATTGATGCTTTTGAACTGTGGTGTTGGAGAAGACTCTTGAGAGTCCCTCAGACTGCAAGGAGATCCATCCTAAAGGAAATCAGTCCTGAATATTAATTGGAAGGACTGGGGATGTGGCTGAAGCTCCAATACTTTGGCCACCTGATGCAAAGAACTGACTCATTGGAAAAGACCCTGATGCTAGGAAAGATTGAGGGCAGGAGGAGAAGGGGACGACAGAGGATGAGATGGTTGGATGGCATTACCGACTCAATGGACATGACTTTGGGTAAACTCTGGGAGTTGGTGATGGACAGGGAGGCCTGGCAAGCTGCGATTCATGGGGTCGCAAACAGCTGGACATGACTGAGCAACAGAACTGAACTGAACTGAACTGAAGAGGATTATGCCTCCCATAAAACACACAGCACGATTTCTTTAAAAGTCTTTTTTGAACATATTCCTCTTTCCCCAAATGTGAGAGCAAAGCGTGACTACTGCTTCTCTTTCTGTCCACACAGCACCTTCACTACCAAGTGCCCCCCAGTCTCTTCCCTCCTGTGTGATGGCCTCCACCATCTACCCATTCCAGGGGCCCCCTCCAAATCCTGACTTGTTGCTCTGATGTTCTTGCAAGATGAAGCCTCCTAAAATTCTGGCAGAGGGATTGCACCTTCATTCAATAAATATCCATATAGCTGGGAGGAAGGGTCACTCAGAGAATATTCAAGGTGCATTTCACACTCAGATTCCAGCTGCAGCCCATACATCCAGCTCTAAAGTTTAATGATGAAAAAAAATTAATTCATTTTAAAACCTTATTCCAGTTTCCCCTTAAAAGTGGCCTCATGTGACCCAGGCTGCACGTGACCCCAGCTAGGCTGCTGGCATCGAGGCCTTGGCTCAAGAGGGCAGCTGCCTCACACAGAGGTCCACCGAGGCCAGGGTCGGGGGAGGCCGCCCCCACTCCCTGAGGTGCTGGACTGTCTGGGGGGCCATCCTTGGCCACCAGGGTGTAGGCACTACTGATCCCTTCTGGACACAGATCTAAGGACACTACTGACAGGGTGACCTCAGCCTGGCTTGTGTCTGACTGATGGGGGGGAGCGGGGCACTGGGGGTGGGGGTAGGGCTTAGCAGATGTGAAGGAATCACTGGAAAACAGCCTCATGGGCAGCAAATCAGCTTATTCAGGAGAATTCGAGTTAAATCATCCCATAAAGCCCTTGATCTGAGGAAGACACAGGGCTCATGAAATTGAGTGATCAGGGTTACTCTCTCCAGAGAGACAACTGAGTTCTTTCAAACCAAATTGACAGACTTGGTGTAAAGTGACCTACAGCTCTGTTTGGGGGCAGCATGGAGGGTGGAGGTTGATACTGACAAGCCACCATCATCTCATGCCTCTTAACCAGCCTCTCTCTCTTGTGCCCTCTCTCTCTTCTCCATTCTCCACACTTTGAGACAAAATAAAAATGATCATGTCACTACTCTGATCAAGCCCTTAAGCCTCTTCTCATGTACAGCCTTTGCTTTGTGAATGGATGGGGCCACAAGAGGAAGAACACATGTGGAAAGCAGAGCACTGGGCAAGAGGAAGCTTGCACAGACCCATCCTGAAGTGCTAGGCAAAGCATGAGCAAGCCCTAAAGAAGACAGAGGAAGAACATTCAGGAGTCTACAAAACCCAGACAGTAGGGTCAAAGACACAAGAATGGTTTCCAGAAGGTGGGAGGGACCAAGCTGTCCAGTGCAGCTGAGAGACCCAGCATGGTGTGGGCTCAGAGTGTGTAGTGGAGTGATTTTGGCAAGGCCAGTGCCAGGAGAGTAGGACCCAGACTGTGAGGATTTTGCAAAAAGGAAGGGACTTCTGGAACTGAAAGCAATTCTTTATAAGCTTGGTGGAGAAGAGGAAAAGTAAGATGACAAAAGAAGGGAGAAGATGAAAAAGACTGGAGCATTTTTATAAGCTGAGTTGGAACAAACCAGCAAGACAGAGATGGGACATCAGTGACAGAAAGGGGGTGACAGATGGATGGAAGCCCTGAAAGGCTGGCACTGATGGATGAGCAAGTGTTATTCCCACTGCTGGGCACAGTGTCAGGCACCCCGCAGGTGATTGATAAGTACTGAATGAAAGAATGATGAACAAGTAAACAAAGGGACAGACAGAGGTGAAAAGAATGGTTTTGAGAAAGACTTTCATGGACTGGAAAGAAGGCAGAATGGGTGCAGGTATAAATAAATTGCAATGGATTATAACTAGCATTGCAGCAAAATATTTCACTTTTAAAAAAACTTTTTATTTTGTACTGGGGTGTAACTGATTAGCTAACAATGTTGTGATAGTTTCAGGTGAACAGCGAAGGGACTGAGCCATACATACACATAAATCCACTCTCCCCCAACTCTCCTCCTATCCAGGCTGCCACATGACATTAAGCAGGCTGTATAGTAGGACCTTGTTGGTCACCCATTTTAAACATAGCAGTCTGTAAATGTCCATCCCCAATTCCCTAACTTATCTATTTTTCCCATCCTTCCCCCCAGCAATCATAAGTAAAAGATTTCACTTTGAATGAACATTTCCCTCAGTAGCTATTTGGAGAGAGTGTGTGCTGAGAGGTCAAGGCACTTGTCACACAGGGACCCCAAGTGAGGACCCTCTTCCCTGAATTTTTCCAGGCAGGTCCCTTGGCTGCCATGGATGAGGCCAAACAACCCAGAAGATGCTATGGCATGGGGAAAGCTGGCGATAGAGTCATGAAGACATAGTTTATAATCCTGTTTAAAACTTTTGCTCATTTGACCTTGGGAAAATCTAACCTCTCTGTACCTGAGTTTGTTACTTGCAGAACAGTGCTAAATATTATCCTTCAGTCATGGGATGTTGTGAGAACAAGTATAATGTGTCTAGCACTGCACCTGCCACAGAAGTGCTCAAAAATTGAAGAGGATGCTGTTGTTGTTTGTGTTGATGTTGTTTGCAGCCAAGAAGCAAGCCCTCCTGTGTCTAAATATTTTATTTAGCAGAAACCTGAAAACCATTTATAATGGCTGTCTTGATTACACTTGCACAGTGTCCCGTCAGCAAATTGACAAGCCAGCCAGTGACTTACAGAAACCAACAGTGCACAAAGTAGTCCAGTGCCTGACACACAGTCGAGAGAACTGAAGGGTCCCAAGTCCAGGCTTCACAGCAAAAGCCGACAAGTTGGTGAAACAGACAGTCAGGCAAATGAAACAACCAGAGAAGGGGGTCAATCAGAGTGGATGTGGGGCTGCTAACTGAGCAACACATCCCATCCTACCAGACAACTCCATCCATATGGGGATTCGGATCCTATTAATCCAAGATGGGGCAGCCAGGAACAGAGTGCTGGGGGAGGCCTGAACCAAAGTCCCAAGGGGGAACCGGGAGCCAAGATGGCAGAGGGGTAGGACGGGGAGAACACTTTCTCCCCCACAAATTCATCAAAAAAGCATTTAAACGTCGAGTAAATTCCACAAAACAACTTCTGAATGTCGTCAGAGGACATCAGGCACCCAGAAAAGCAACCCAACTCTTCGAAAGGAGGTAGGAAAAAATATAAAAGACAAAAAAAGAGACAAAAGAGGGAGGGACGGAGTTCCGTCCCGGGAAGGGTGTCTTAAAAAGAGAGAAGTTTCCAAACACCAGGAAACCTTCTCACTGCCAAAACTGTGCCGGGCTTTGGAAGCACAGAGGGCAAAGTAAAAGGGAGAAAAAAAATAAATAAACAATTAAAATCGCAGATTGTGAGCCCTATGGTAACTCCCCCAGCGGAGAAGCAGCGCAGACGCCTGCACACGGCATTAGCAAGCGGGGGCTGGGCAGGGAAGTGCGGCGCGGGCTGTGTCCCTTAGAGTAAGAATCAGCCGGAATGTCCTGAGCGCTATCTGAGCGAAATAATTTGGGCTAGCAAACCAGACTGTGGGATATCTACCACGCGAAAAGCCAGCCCTAACCTAAGACACCGCCAGGCCCGCACACAGAACAAAGGACTGAACAGAGATAGCCGGTTGCAGACCTTCCCCCTCCGGTGACAGGCAGCCAGAGCCGTAAGGGGGCAATCGCAGCCCAAGAGAGACACTATCTATAAAACTGTAAGCAGGCTTCTTTGCTAACTAAAACTTCTTGGGGGTCTGGACGGTCAACATCTGCCTGAGAAGGTGCGCCGATTTTACACCCAGATAACCGAGTGGCGGGGAGGCGATAAGTCGCAGCATTGGCGCCCGCCAAACACATCACCTGAGCTGCTCGGATCTGGGAAGAGCACAAAACGCAGGCCAACCGAGTCTGCGCCTCTGAGGATTACCCGAGTGCCTGAACCTGAGCGGCTTGGACCTGGGAGCTCAGCCCAGGGCCGGCCTTTGATTGTTCCCGGCGGAACAACCTAGAGCCCGAGTAGTGTGGGCAGGGAGGCTACACGCGCCGTGAGCAGGGGCAGACCCAGTGTGGCTGAGGCACTGTGAGCGCACGCCAGTGTTATCTGTTTGCAGCATCCCTCCCTCCCTCCCCACAGCGCGGCTGAACAAGTGAGCCTAAATAAAATTAAAAAAATAGTGTCCTCCACCGTCCCCTTTGTGTCAGGGCGGGAACCAGACACTGAAGAGACCAGCAAACAGAAGAAGCTATAACAGAGGGAAACGACTTGGAAGCTACAGGCCATAGATTAAAACCCTGTGGTTACTACGGACTACATAGGAAGGGGCCTATAGATCTTGAGAAATATAAGTCAGACCAAGGAACTAGCCAAAAATGAACTGAACCCACAATACTCACAACAAAACCAGAGAAAGACCTAGATATATTTTTACTATTTTTACGATCAATCTTTCTTTCTTTTTTTTCTTTTAATTTTTTTTAAAAAAAATTTTAAGTCCTCTATTGTCCTTTAATTTTCACTTTTATAACTATTACTTTGCATAAAAACAAAAAAGACCCTATTTTTTTTTTTCTTCAGCAAACTTCATATATATATTTTATAATTTTTTGACCGTGTTTTGTTTTGTTTTGTTTCTTTTTCTTCTTTTCTTTAACATTGTATTTTTGAAATGCCAAACTCTACTCTAGATTTTTAATTTTAGCCTTTTGGTATATGTTATCAATTTTGTACCTATAGTTTTTTTCATAATTTCTGTGACTTTTTTTTTCCCTCTGTTTCTTTCCCTTCTTCTTTTGTATAACATCGTATATCTGCAATTCCAAACTCTACTCAAGATTTTTAATTTATGCTTTTTGGTATTTGATATCAATTTTGTACCTGTATTTTCTTTATAATTTTTGCGACATTGTTTTTGTTGGTTTGTTTGTTTTCTCTCTTTATTTTTCTTCTTCTTTTTTTTAACATTGTATTTTTGAAATTCCAAACTCTACTCTAGATTTTTAACTTTTGCTTTTTGGTATTAGTTATCAATTTTGTACCTGTAGTTTCTTTATAATTTTCGTGACCTTGTTTGTTTTTCTTTGTTCATTTTTTCTCTCTTTCTTTTCCTTCTTCTTTTCTTTAACATCATATTTTTGAAATTTCAAACTCTATTCTAGATTTTTAATTTTAGCCTTTTGGTATATGTTATCAATTTTGTACATACAGTTTTTTTTTATAATTTCTGTGACTTTTTTTTTCTTTTTTTCCCCCTCTGTTTCTTTCTCTTCTTCTTTTATATAACATCGTATATCTGCAATTCCAAACTCTACTCAAGATTTTTAATTTATGCTTTTTGGTATTTGATATCAATTTTGTACCTGTATTTTCTTTATAATTTTTGCGACATTGTTTTTGTTGGTTTGTTTGTTTTCTCTCTTTATTTTTTCTTCTTCTTTTTTTTTTTTAAACATTGTATTTTTGAAATTCCAAACTCTATTCTAGATTTTTAACTTTTGCTTTTTGGTATTAGTTATCAATTTTGTACCTGTAGTTTCTTTATAATTTTCGCAAGCTTGTTTGTTTTTCTTTGTTCGTTTTTTCTCTCTTTCTGTTCCTTCTTCTTTTCATTAACATCGCATTTTTGAAATTCCAAACTCTACTCTAGACTTTTAATTTTTGCTTTTATGTTTTGTTACCAATTTTGTACCTTTAAGAACCCAATCTTCAGGACCCATTTTTCACTAGGGAACGAGATTACTGGCTTGACTGCTCTCTCTCCCTTTGGACTCTCCGTTTTCTCCACCAGGTCGCCTGTATCTTCTCTCTAACCCCTCTCTACTCTACCCAACTCTATGAATTTCTGTGTGTTCCAGACGATGGAGAACACTTAGGGAACTGATTACTGGCTGGATCTGTCTCCCTCCTTTTCATTTCCCCCTTTTATCCTTCTGGCCACCTCTGTCTCCTGCCTCCTTCTTCTCTTCTCTGTATAACTCTGTGAACATCTCTGAGCGGTCCAGTTGTGGAGTGCACATAAGGAAGTGACTACTGGCTAGCCCACTCTCTCCACTATTGATTCCACCTCATCTCATTTGGGTCACCTCTAACTCCCTCCTCCCACTTCTCTTCTCCATGTAACGCTGTGAACCTCTCTGAGTGACCCTCACAGTAGAGAAACTTTTCATCTTTAATGTAGATGTTTTATCAATGGTGCTGTATAGAAGGAGAAGTTTTGAAACTACTGTAAAATAAGACCGATAACTGGAAGTAGGAGGCTTAAGTCCAAACCCTGACTCCAGGGAACTCCTGACTCCAAGGAACATTAATTGACAGGAGCTCATCAAACGCCTCCATACCGACACTGAAACCAAGCACCACACAAGGGCCAACAAGTTCTAGGGCAAGACATACCAAGCAAATTCTCCAGCAACAAAGGAACACAGCCCTGAGCTTCAAGATACAGGCTGCCCAAAATCACCCCAAAACCATAGACATCTCATAACTCATTACTGGACATTTCATTACACTCCAGAGAGAAGAAATACAGCTCCATCCACCAGAACATCGACACAAGCTTCCCTAACCAGGAAACCTTGACAAGCCACCTGTACAAACCCACACACAGTGAGGAAATGCCACAATAAACAGAACTCCACAAACTGCCAGAATACAGAAAGGACACCCCAAACTCAGCAATTTAAACAAGATGAAGAGACAGAGGAATACCCAGCAGATAAAGGAACAGGATAAATGCCCACCAAACCAAACAAAAGAGGAAGAGATAGAGAATCTACCTGATAAAGAATTCTGAATAATGATAGTTAAATTGATCCAAAATCTTGAAATTAAAATGGAATCACAGATAAATAGCCTGGAGGCAAGGATTGAGAAGATGCAAGAAAGGTTTAACAAGGACTTAGAAGAAATAAAAAAGAGTCAATATATAATGAATAATGCAATAAGTGAAATTAAAAACACTCTGGAGGCAACAAATAGTAGAATAACAGAGGCAGAAGACAGGATTAGTGAATTAGAAGATAGAATGGTAGAAATAAATGAATCAGAGAGGATAAAAGAAAAACGAATTAAAAGAAATGAGGACAATCTCAGAGACCTCCAGGACAATATTAAACGCTACAACATTCGAATCATAGGGGTCCCAGAAGAAGAAGACAAAAAGAAAGACCATGAGAAAATACTTGAGGACATAATAGTTGAAAACTTCCCTAAAATGGGGAAGGAAATAATCACCCAAGTCCAAGAAACCCAGAGAGTCCCAAACAGGATAAACCCAAGGCGAAACACCCCAAGACACATATTAATCAAATTAACAAAGATCAAACACAAAGAACAAATATTAAAAGCAGCAAGGGAAAAACAACAAATAACACACAAGGGAATACCCATAAGGATAACAGCTGATCTTTCAATAGAAACTCCTCAAGCCAGGAGGGAATGGCAAGACATACTTAAAATGATGAAAGAAAATAACCTACAGCCCAGATTATTGTACCCAGCAAGGATCTCATTCAAGTATGAAGGAGAAATCAAAAGCTTTTCAGACAAGCAAAAGCTGAGAGAATTCTGCACCACCAAACCAGCTCTCCAACAAATACTAAAGGATATTCTCTAGACAGGAAACACAAAAACAGTGTATAAATTCGAACCCAAAACAATAAAGTAAATGGCAACGGGGTCATACTTATCAGTAATTACCTTAAACGTAAATGGGTTGAATGCCCCAACCAAAAGACAAAGACTGGCTGAATGGATACAAAAACAAGACCCCTACATATGTTGTCTACAAGAGACCCACCTCAAAACAGGGGACACATACAGACTGAAAGTGAAGGGCTGGAAAAAGATTTTCCATGCAAATAGGGACCAAAAGAAAGCAGGAGTAGCAATACTCATATCAGATAAAATAGACTTTAAAACAAAGACTGTGAAAAGAGACAAAGATGGTCACTACATAATGATCAAAGGATCAATCCAAGAAGAAGATATAACAATTATAAATATATATGCACCCAACACGGGAGCACCGCAATATGTAAGACAAATGCTAACAAGTATGAAAGGAGAAATTAACAATAACACAATAATAGTGGGAGACTTTAATACCCCACTCACACCTATGGATAGATCAACTAAACAGAAAATTAACAAGGAAACACAAGCTTTAAACGATACAATAGACCAGTTAGACCTAATTGATATCTATAGGACATTTCATCCCAAAACAATGAATTTCACCTTTTTCTCAAGCGCACATGGAACCTTCTCCAGGATAGATCACATCCTGGGCCATAAAGCTAGCCTTGGTAAATTCAAAAAAATAGAAATCATTCCAAGCATCTTTTCTGACCACAATGCAGTAAGATTAGATCTCAATTACAAGAGAAAAACTATTAAAAATTCCAACATATGGAGGCTGAACAACACGCTGCTGAATAACCAACAAATCACAGAAGAAATCAAAAAAGAAATCAAAATTTGCATAGAAACGAATGAAAATGAAAACACAACAACCCAAAACCTGTGGGACACAGTAAAAGCAGTCCTAAGGGGAAAGCTCATAGCAATACAGGCACACCTCAAGAAACAAGAAAAAAGTCAAATAAATAACCTAACTCTATACCTAAAGCAACTAGAAAAGGAAGAAATGAAGAACCCCAGGGTTAGTAGAAGGAAAGAAATCTTAAAACTTAGAGCAGAAATAAATGCAAAAGAAACAAAAGAGATCATAGCAAAAATCAACAAAACCAAAAGCTGGTTTTTGAAAGGATAAATAAAATTGAAAAACCATTAGCCAGACTCATCAAGAAACAAAGGGAGAAAAATCAAATCAATAAAATTAGAAATGAAAATGGAGAGATCACAACAGACAACACAGAAATACAAAGGATAATAAGAGAGTACTATCAACAATTATATGCCAATAAAATGGACAACGTGGAAGAAATGGACAAATTCTTAGAAAAGTACAACTTTCCAAAACTCAATCAGGAAGAAATAGAAAATCTTAGCAGACCCATCACAAGCACGGAAATTGAAACTGTAATCAAAAATCTTTCAGCAAACAAAAGCCCAGGTCCAGACGGTTTCACAGCTGAATTCTACCAAAAATTTAGAGAAGAGCTAACACCTATCCTGCTCAAACTCTTCCAGAAAATTGCAGAGGATGGTAAACTTCCAAACTCATTCTATGAGGCCACCATCACCCTAATACCAAAACCTGACAAAGATCCCACAAAAAAAGAAAACTACAGGCCAATATCACTGATGAACATAGATGCAAAAATCCTTAACAAAATTCTAGCAATCAGAATCCAACAACACATTAAAAAGATCATACACCATGACCAAGTGGGCTTTATCCCAGGGATGCAAGGATTCTTCAATATCCGCAAATCAATCAATGTAATACACCACATTAACGAATTGAAAAATAAAAACTATATGATTATCTCAATAGATGCAGAGAAAGCCTTTGACAAAATTCAACATCCATTTATGATCAAAACTCTCCAGAAAGTAGGAATAGAAGGAACATACCTCAACATAATAAAAGCTATATATGACAAACCCACAGCAAACATTATCCTCAATGGTGAAAAATTGAAAGCATTTCCTCTAAAGTCAGGAACAAGACAAGGGTGCCCACTTTCACCATTACTATTCAACATAGTTTTGGAAGTTTGGGCCACAGCAATCAGAGCAGAAAAAGAAATAAAAGGAATCCAAATTGGAAAAGAAGAAGTAAAGCTCTCACTGTTTGCAGATGACATGATCCTCTACATAGAAAACCCTAAAGACTCCACCAGAAAATTACTAGAACTAATCAATGACTATAGTAAAGTTGCAGGATATAAAATCAACACACAGAAATCCCTTGCATTCCTATACACTAATAATGAGAAAACAGAAAGAGAAATTAAGGAAACAATTCCATTCACCATTGCAACGGAAAGAATAAAATACTTAGGAATATATCTACCTAAAGAAACTAAAGACCTATATATAGAAAACTATAAAACACTGGTGAAAGAAATCAAAGAGGACACTAACAGATGGAGAAATATACCATGTTCATGGATCGGAAGAATCAATATAGTGAAAATGAGTATACTACCCAAAGCAATCTATAGATTCAATGCAATCCCTATCAAGCTACCAACAGTATTCTTCACAGAGCTAGAACAAATAATTTCACAATTTGTATGGAAATACAAAAAACCTCAAATAGCCAAAGCGATCTTGAGAAAGAAGAATGGAACTGGAGGAATCAACCTACCTGACTTCAGGCTCTATTACAAAGCCACAGTTATCAAGACAGTATGGTACTGGCACAAAGACAGAAATATAGATCAATGGAACAAAATAGAAAGCCCAGAGATAAATCCACACACATATGGACACCTTATCTTTGACAAAGGAGGCAAGAATATACAACGATTAAAGACAATCTCTTTAACAAGTGGTGCTGGGAAAACTGGCCAACCACTTGTAAAAGAATGAAACTAGAACACTTTCTAACACCATACACAAAAATAAACTCAAAATGGATTAAAGATCTAAACGTAAGACCAGAAACTATAAAACTCATAGAGGAGAACATAGGCAAAACACTCTCCGACATACATCACAGCAGGATCCTCTATGACCCACCTCCCAAAATATTGGAAATAAAAGCAAAAATAAACAAATGGGACCTAATTAACCTTAAAAGCTTCTGCACATCAAAGGAAACTATTAGTAAGGTGAAAAGACAGCCTTCAGAATGGGAGAAGATAATAGCAAATGAAGCAACTGACAAACAACTAATCTCAAGAATATACAAGCAACTCCTACAGCTCAACTCCAGAAAAATAAATGACCCAATCAAAAAATGGGCCAAAGAACTAAATAGACATTTCTCCAAAGAAGACATACAGATGGCTAACAAACACATGAAAAGATGCTCAACATCACTCATTATCAGAGAAATGCAAATCAAAACCACTATGAGGTACCATTTCACACCAGTCAGAATGGCTGCGATCCAAAAGTCTACAAGCAATAAATGCTGGAGAGGGTGTGGAGAAAAGGGAACCCTCTTACACTGTTGGTGGGAATGCAAACTAGTACAGCCACTATGGAGAACAGTGTGGAGATTCCTTAAAAAACTGGAAATAGAACTGCCTTATGATCCAGCAATCGCACTGCTGGGCATACACACTGAGGAAACCAGAAGGGAAAGAGACACGTGTACCCCAATGTTCATCACAGCACTGTTTATAATAGCCAGGACATGGAAGCAACCTAGATGTCCATCAGCAGATGAATGGATAAGCAAGCTGTTGTACATATACACAATGGAGTATTACTCAGCCATTAAAAAGAATACATTTGAATCAGTTCTAATGAGGTGGATGAAACTGGAGCCTATTATACAGAGTGAAGTAAGTCAGAAAGAAAAACACCAATACAGTATACTAACGCATATATATGGAATTTAGAAAGATGGTAACAATAACCCTGTGTACGAGACAGCAAAAGAGACACTGATGTATAGAACAGTCTTATGGACTCTGAGAGAGAGGGAGAGGGTGGGAAGATTTGGGAGAATGGCATTGAAACATGTAAAATATCATGTATGAAACGAGTTGCCAGTCCAGGTTCGATGCATGATACTGGATGCTTGGGGCTGGTGCACTGGGACGACCCAGATGGATGGAATGGGGAGGGAGGAGGGAGGAGGGTTCAGGATGGGGAACACATGTATACCTGTGGCAGATTCATTTGATATTTGGCAAAACTAATACAATTATGTAAAGTTTAAAAATAAAATAAAATTAAAAAAAAAACCAAACAAAGTCCCAAGGGATTTGGTGAAGTCAAATGAGGACAGGATTTGGTGTATAAACTGGAGAGCAGGAGTGAAACAGAGAGGAATCAAAGTCAAGAGTCAGGGCAGAGGCAGAAGAAGAGATGATTGGAAGCAAAGCAGGGGAAGCCAGATGATTGCAGAAAACTATGATCTCTCAGGGTCTCAAGTTTGCCCTGGTTAGTGTTTATGCACTATCATGAAGGGTCTGGATGGATACCAGAGGCCACTTACTGCTCATAGAAAACACACACTTTGCATCTCAGCTCAATTCAACTTTTCTTCTTTTAATTCATTTTTGTTCTTTTTTTATTAATATTAATTTTCTGGCATTTGTTCTGAATGTACAAGTTAAAGTCATTTGGGGCAGCAGTCAGGGCATGAATGGATATATTGCAGATCTTTTAACTCTGTCATGTTAGAGGAATATATCTTTGTAAACTACATTAGAACCTTCTAAAAGGGACTTCCCTGGTGGTCCAGTGGTTAAGACTTCATTCTCTTAGTGCAGAGGGTGAGGGTTCGATCCCTGGTTGGAAAGCTAAGATCCCACAAGCCTTGAGGACAAAAAAACAAAACATGGAACAGAAACAATAGGGTAACAAAGTCAACAAAGACTTTCAAAAGGGTCCATCTAAATAAACCCTCCTGAAATGAGTCAAGGTGTAAATAATTTTAAAATATTTACTTTTGAAGTGTATAGCTCTGCATACTTACAATGTATTTTACGTGGTACATGTATTTTGCGTGAGAATTCAAAGAGAAAATACCAGTGTATTTTCCTCAAGTAATTTATCCCTATCTTCTTGTTTCTCTCATCTCTATTTCAGAGTCCTGATTGAAGTGGTAGCTGGGGTTAGAACATGTTTGGGGAACTAATCTCTTTTAACTCTCTGTAAGTGACCCCAGTTTTTTTTTCCTGGAATAGGTAGAGTATTAGTAACCAAACAAATAAATGCAGTCTGTTTCTAGAGTAACAATAGATACCATTTACTGAGTACCTAATATTCACTGGGGACTGTGCCCAAGGACTCTTCATATTTTATTTCACGTAACCCTCACGATAGTGAAATTGGGTGGTTTCCCCACTTTACTGATGGGGAAACTGAAGATGGAAGAAGCTATACAGATTACTCAGCTAGTTAGAGATCTGAATCCAAGTGTACCAGACACCTAAATCCTGGCTTTTTCCTCTAAAATGCACAATATATTAAAATGTGTGCATGGGTATACACAAACACCCCACAGAACACCTAAAAAGTGGGAAGGGCTAGAATGTGCCACTGAATTCAACCTATCATCCTGATTTCTCCAGCAATGTCCCCAAGGTCAAAGTCTCCCTCCCGGAACTCAAGCATAGCAAAAACGGCTTTCCGTGGCTTTGCGGTCCATCACAAGGTCATCTCCAACTCAGATCCACCAATTCACTGAATTGCATCTCTCTTTGAGAATTCAACAGCACAAGAGATGAACGTCTGTAGAGCCCTCACACAAACTTCATGCCTCAGAAAAAGTGGTGGTCATATCCCAAAACTTCTCTGGCTTCAGCTTCATGGAAGTTAGATGCCAGCTTGCCACTGGGATGCCCTGAGAAAATGAACTTATCTACCGCCTTCCCTGATAATGCTTGTTTTCTCAAAGTTGTCTACAGGCTTACAGAGATGGACTATGACCTCACTATGACCCTGAAAGCCTGGATGAGCATAACAGAGAGCAGAGTCCACTTTCATTCCTGCAGACAGAACAGAAGGATCTGGAGCAGAGCTCCGAAGAGCCTGTGTTCCCCTCTGACCTAGAATTCACTGCTCAGGATTCTTCCAGGGTAGGAGGGCTAAAGGCTCTTGGATCTTTATGTGTGCATATTCACGTGCTCAGTCGTGTCCAACTCTTTGCAACCCCATGGACTGCAGCCCACCGGGCTTCTCTGCCCATGGGATTCTCCAGGCAAGAATACCAGAGTGGGTTGCCATGCCCTTCTCCAGGGAATCTTCCTGATCCAGAGATGGAACCCGCGTCTCTTGTGTCTCCTGCATTGGCAGGCAGATTCTTTACCACTAATGCCACCTGGGAAGCCCTGCATCTTCATGAGGCCTCTCTAAAAACCAAAGTGCTCTTAGAAGGAAGGGAGATGAGAGTACATAGAAATTTATCTCCCCACCACGAAACTTCTAATCCTAGCTTCTAGTTTTGACTAATCTGCTATGAGACAGGGATAAGTGACAGGGATGGGTAGTATAAGGGGTGAGAAGGTAAGAAAGAGTTGGAGAAGACAGGCTGTGCCCAGAGCCAGCCCTACCCCCCACCCTCCTTTGCATCCACACGTGCAGGAGAGGCTATGAATCTCTGACACACGGGGCACTTGCCATGAGGGTCTTGACTCAGATGTATGCTTGTTGGCCCCAAAGCAGTCATTCATTCACAGAATCATTTAAATGTTTTCATTCACTCATTAGACAAATATCTACTGAAGGCCTATTATCTGCCTTTAAAAACCCAGTCTAATGGAGAGACACTTATACATTTTATATTACCATGGGAGTAAATTTATATTATAAATTTATAAATTTATATTACCATGGGAGTAAATATAGCAAGATATAGATAGATGATGGATGGATGAGTGGATGGATGGATGGAGAGATCAGAGGGAAAAAGTGAGAAATTAAGTAGGAACATTAAGTTTAGTTGTTTTACTTTTAAGGGAAGAGGAGAAGGAATTCTGGAGCTGATTCATGAAGGATGAACACGAATGAGCAGGAAAGAAAGCTTTCCAGAGAGACAGAGCAGTGTAAGCAAAAACATGAAAAGCTGAAAAACCAGTTGTGCGTGTGTATGTGTGAGTACGAACAATACCACTTTCAGTCTAGCTGGTTAGTGAAGTCTAAGGGGCAGAGAAGAGATGGAGCAGAAGTGGCAGAGCTGGGCCAGTTCACAGAGGTCACGTGAGCTGAGCTGTGGAGTCAGAACTTCACCCTTAGACAAAGAGCACAACCGAGGGACTGGGAGCAACAGGAACATGATCAGATAGAGAAGGCTAGGCTGAGTTGGGTAGTCAAAGAAAACTCACTGGAGAAGGGAGATTGCTTGCTTGTGTCTCACTGGTTAAGAGAGGAAGGATCAGCAATTATTCAAACAATCTGAGTAACTGTGGCCACATCACCATTTTCCTCAATACAAAGAAGCTTTTTTCTTAACTCTGCATTGCGGGTGTAGATAGGCAAAGGTCTTGTCATTTTTCACTATGATTTTGATCAAAATTCTGACCTCTACATCTGCAGGTAATAAGTACTCATACCCTTTAGAAAAGGAAAGAAAAAGTCAATAAGCAACAGCCAGAAGGTTTATAGAGGTTGCATAGGGCACATAACAAACAAACAAATGAGCCATGATTAGAGCTCAGGTCTGACCCCAAGTGCAAAGCCCTGTATGATTGAACACCTAGCCTCAGCTGTGACGCTACGTAAAATGTTCACCCTTTTTTCACTCTCCAATTTCTTCTGCTTAGTGTAATAGCTCCTGTTTCATACTTCTATACCCCCTGCAGCTCACAATGACTTTCCCCTCCAAGAGGCCCTTTCTATTTGTCAAACTCTACAATCCCTCTATATTACTCAGACGTTGTCTCATGTCTGTTGTTCATACCCACACAATGAAATTCTAGAGTCTTCTTAGGAGTCTAGGGACCTGTTAGGAGACAATTCTTGCTCACAAGATGAGAAGAAACACAAGAGACCCATGAATTGCCTTCATTCTAAACTATCTTTTCAAGGATGTTTGTAGAACAAACAGCCCCAGACAATGGAAAGAGTATCTCCAGGTGGTGCCTGGAAACAAAAGGTAAGTTTGCTAACTGTGCAGTATAATAAAGTTAACGCCACCCTCTGGGGCAAAGGGTGGACATGCTTACTTCCCAATATAAGACATCTGAGATCCCTCAGCTCTAGTGTCTTCTTCAGGCCCACTTTGCATTACCCTAAGGAAATGGGCTTGGAAACAGGAGTCAACGCTGACACTCTGATGACTGTTATTGCTGTGATTAATGAACTGCCCATTGTCTCTGAGCCCAGAATCCTGTGTTCTCCACCAGCATCTGTGAATCTATGGCAGACAGACTCATGACCATGCAAACAGGGTAAAATTTCAGATTCTACACAGTCCTCTATAGGACTGTATCTAATGATCCTCCAGTCTTCTCCCCATCCAATTAAGAAAATCCTCATCACAGAGCAGGGTCTCCATAAAAACAGCCATGACAAGAAAAGGAACAACCAATTTTCAACATTCAGATTTGGAAGTCACACTTTGGCTGAAGGTTAAAAACTCAGCCTTTTGAGATAGTCAAAATCTCATCAATCAAATTTCTGAACAACCATTAACTGTGTGACTTAAATTAGTATTGAGTCAGTATATTGTGGGGCTTCCCTGGTGACTCAGATGGTAATGAATCTGCCTGTAATGCAAAAGACTCAGCTTTGATCCCTGGGTGGGGAAGATTACCTGGAGAAGGGAATGGCTACCCACTCCAGTATTCTTGCCTGGAGAATCCCACGAAAAGAATAACCTGGGGGGCATGGGGTTGCAAAAGAATCGAACATGACTGAGTGACTAACACTTTCTTTTCAATATATTGTAACAGTTGAGAACATGAATTCTGAGGTCAAACCAATTGCCTTGGTTCAAATTCTAGCTTCCATATTAGCAGCTGGGTGACTTGGGGCAGGTTTCATAATCCCTCTGTTCTTTAGTTTTCTTAATGGTAAAATGAGGGTAAAGGCAGTAACTTACTTCATGGGGTTGTTGTAAGGATTAAATGAGTGTGATTAAATGAGTGTATTTATATAAAGCACTCAAACCAATGCCAAGGACATATGTAATATTATTACTGTACAGCTGCCACTTCAAATGCAACCGCACATCCCAAAGGCACCAAAATTACTTTAAAAACTCCAGCTTAAAAAAAAAAAAAAAAAAAAAAAAACTCCAGCTTTATTAGATCTGCTGATTGCAGATGATATCCTGAGATGGACTGAGGCATTTAACCATCATAAATGAAGGAGGCTTATCCCAGGACAAAACTGTGCGGCTCCATTGTAAAAGTCTGGTACTCAGTGAAGGCTGGAAACCTTTGCCGAAATTTTTATGGGCCATGCTGATGACTGTCATCACTCAAATACGTTCATGAGGCAGTTATTTTGGGCCCATGTTGTTTTTAGAATCCCTCATTGTTTGACAAGGCAACACTGAACTCACAAACTTCAGCAAGTCCATAGCTGCTCAAGGAAGTTCCCGTGGTTCAGGGATCTCCTGATTCAGAATGCATATGATCATCAGGGGAAGATAAAAAGGTCAGTATCAGCAATCAGTCAGGGGTAGAAGAGGTTGCTCTTGACTTCAGAGCACTAAGGGCATTTAATATCATTCTGAGGAGCCAACACAAATTTATCAGGCAAAGGATGAGGTGATGAGCAAGAAGATGGGAAGTCTGAATCATCTGGCTTTCTGTCCACATTATTCAGATTCACTAAATACATGTCAAGGCTTCAGTTCTTCTTAACTAGAAAGCTTATCCAAGAGTGCAATACTGGTTAATGGAAAGAAGAAGAAAATAATGTTTATTGAGCCCCCACTACACATCTTTGGGCTTCCCTTGTGGCTCAGCTGGTAAAGAATCTGCCTGCAAAGGGGGAGACCTGGGTTTGATCCTTGCATTGGGAAGATCTCCTGGAGAAGGGAAAGGCTACCCACTCCAGTATTCTGGCCTGGAGAATTCCATGGACTGTATAGTCCTTGGGGTCACAAAGAGTTGGACATGACTGAATGACTTTCACTTTCACTTTCTTTTCATGCATCTTTAATGTGCATTATCTGAACCTTGTGAAATGGGCTGGATTAGCCCCTTTTGACTAGTTGAGAAAACAGAGGTCTTCAGAGAGGTTCAATAATCTGACCACGATCAGAGAAGTAAGTGATGAAGCCAGACCCTCAATAAGGTCCATACTCCAAGGCTTGTGCTTTATTAATTTTTTTTTTTTTTTTGGCTGTGTCACATGGCATGTGGGACCTTAGTTCCCCAACCAGGGATCCAACTTGTTCTCCCAGCAGTGGAAGCTTGGAGTCTTAACCACAGGACAACCAGGGAAGTCCCTCCAAGGCTTGTACTCTGTTCCTGCTCTCCCTCAGGCACCTCAGCTCAGTTGCCCATTCCATTACACCATGAGCTTCCTGGAAGCAGGATCTGTGTCCTCGTCACATGTATATCAGAATATATAGACATATGTATTAAATAAATATATATTAACATAGAGCCCTTAATAAACTTACATTGAACAAATGAAATTGTAAATCAGGCAAAATCATAAGTAATCTGGATCCTTGAAAGCAATCACACAGAATAAGTACTCGAGTGAGTGAGTACTCAGTCATATCCAACTCTTTTGTGACCTTATGGACTATAGCCCACCAGACTCCTCTGTCCACGGAATTTTTCAGACAAGAATACTGGAGTGGGTTGTCATTTCCTTTTCCAGGGAACTTCCCAACCCAGGGATCAAAACTGTGTCTCTGCATCTCCTGCATTGGCAGGTGGATTCTTTTCTGCTGAGCTAGCTGAAAAGCCCTAAGAGCTTCAGGGTCCTCTTACAACAACCTAAGAAGCTACCACAAGTAACTACCCAACTCCACAAAGTTCCTTAACCACCAAAAGCAGCTGGGACTGCTGGTTATAACTGCTAGTTATACTGGAGATCCCAAGAATATGCAAAGGGAAGGGTGGTCCATTCAAAACCCTACTACCCATCATGCATTTTCTTAGGTTTGACCCTGGGCTCCCACCGTTAGCTGATAACTCTTGCTATGAAGCCCAGAGTGAAGTCTAATTGGTCCTACATCAATCAGCTGAGCTCATGGATTTTAACAGCCAGAAATGTCATTTCTCCCTGCAGAACTTTCAGGGGGTTGGGCTAATCCCTGGCTGGTTGGGGTTTGGGGTTTTCCTAAGAGGCCAGCTGGGGGTAGATTCACATTAAAAATGGTTTGAAATGAAGAGACAAATATACACAGGGTATGAGGGCAAATTATGAGAGAAATCACTTGCCAAGATCCACATTACTTTGCCAACAAAGGTCTGTCTAGTCAAGCCTATGGTTTTTTCCAGTAGTCATGTATGGATGTGACAGTTGGACTATAAAGAAAGCTAAGCACAGAAGAATTGATGCTTTTGAACTGTGGTGTTGGAGAAGACTCTTGAGAGTCCCTTGGACTACAAGGAGATCAAACCTGTCCATCCTAAAGGACATCAGTCCTGAATATTCATTGGAAGGACTGATGTTGAAGCTGAAACTCCAATACTTTGGCCACCTGATGCGAAGAGCTGACTCATTGGAAAAGACCCTGATGCTGGGAAAGACTGAAGGCGAGAAGAGAAGGGGACGACAGAGGATGAGATGGTTGGATGGCATCACCGACTGTAAACTGGGAGTTGGTGATGGACAAGGAGGCCTGGCATGCTGCAGTCCATGGTAAAGAGTCAGACATAACTGAGAGACTGAACTGAACTGAACTGATAGGAAGATGATAAACAAAAGTCAAACCTGAGAGTCAGGAGCCAGATCACACCCAGATGCATTGGAAGCTGGAAGGGATTGGTGAAGAAGGCCTGAGTCTATCGCTGTGAACAAGAGGGTCTGGGTCGATGGCTGTGAACTTGTAGTTCACCTTCACGAGCTAGGCAGCTGGGTTGGCCAGGAGACAAAAGGTATAGAAACTGTGAACCACTCTTGCCCCTATCCTAACTGAGCCAACCCCCTTTAGGACCTGAAAAACATTCAAATGTCCTTGTCTTTGCAGATCCCACCTGCCAGCATAGCAGCGAAATATATCTGAGATGGTTCTGAAAGCTCTCTTGATGGGCAATGGCAGGGATGAAGATGAAAACTGTAAGTGAGCTGACCTTCCATGATCCAACTTCTCTATGTCACCAAGGACTGTACACTATGACTCTTCCCTTGCTTCTGGAATCTGCTGGGACTGATCCAGGGAAGAATGGGCCAAGAGTCTGATCTGGGTCCCTGCACTTAATTCAGTCTACAATCAGAACTGCACGTCCTAGAATCATTACCATCCATGGAGAGAATCCCATGCAGCAATAACTTTGCTAACAGGATTTATGAATCCATTATTAGTTCTTCAGAAACAATAAGGCTGTTTCTTGCCAGTACTCAGGGATGAAAGTATGTGCTGTGCATGCTGACAAACATCTTTTACAGTTTATAAATACCACAGCACGTGCTCACTACTCCAATGGGAATAGATCCGGTTTGCCTGCTGCAGACAAGGCGCAATTTCATCAGATAATTGCTACTGGAAAAAGAGCTCTGCGTGCTTCATACATCTGGCCTTACAGCACCATGGAACTTCACAATAAAATGTATACTCACATTGGTAGCTTGCAGGATTCATTTGAAAAGAAAGCTGTGTTCAAATAAAGCTGCGAAAAGCTTCAGGAGCCATGTTCATTGATTTTTTTTTTTAATGAGGCAGTAAAATCCATCATAGATAGACACCACATGTAGTTGCTTCTCTGCCTTGCTTATAAAAAGGCCTCATGATAGCTTCTTACTATGCAGTGTTTGTGGAACACATGTGAAGAATTGTAAATGCTCACAACCATAATCTTGTTCCCTTTTCATACATTAAGACACTGAGGCTTAGAGAGGTGAAGTGGCTTCCCAAGTCCATTCAGAAAGAAATCAGCAGATCTGGATGTGAACAAAGGTTATTCTGACTCCAGATCCAATGCTTTTTTCCATCTTCAAATTCGTTACATCTCAGTGACATTTTCTGTTTTCTAAAAGCCCTTACTATCTACTTAAAAGTTGCTGCTGCTGCTGCTGAGTCGCTTCAGTCGTGTCCGACTCTGGCGATCCCATAGACAGTAGCCCATCAGGCTCCCCCATCCCTGGGATTCTCCAGGCAAGAACACTGGAGTGGGTTGCCATTTCCTTCTCCAATGCATGAAAGTGAGAAGTGAAAACGAAGTCACTCAGTCATGTCCGACTCTTAGCGACCCCATGGACTGCAGCCCACCAGGCTCCTCCATCCATGGGATTTTCCAAGCAAGAGTACTGGTGTGGGGTGCCATTGCCTTCTCTGACTTAAAAGTTGACCTAACATTAAATGTGATTCTTCTGTTTTAGATTTATATTTCTTGATTTTGTATTGGCGTCAGTGTCTTTTCACACAATACTACTTCATAAATAATTTTTCTGCTGACACCTGTCTGTAAATGTCTTAAAGGTGTCAGTAGAAATTGTGTTTGATTTCATTAGTGTACTACATCAGACAGAAAATACCAGGTCCTTCCTGGGTACCACTTGAGATAAATCAAAAGATGCCTTGCACTAAAATAACATGGAAGACCATTTATAGGGTGTATCCTATGCCAGGCACTGCACCAGAAAGTTTATATTGACTAGCCAATTTAATCCTTATACTATCTCTCTGAGAAGATCAGTATCAACCCCATGCATAGATGAAAATATGAGACTCAAGAGAGTTTAAAGAGCTTGTCTATGATTACAGACCAGGCTAGGATTAGAGCTCAAGCTTATCAGATGCCAAAACCCATGTTCTTATCCAATGTTCCTTTCTCCCAACCAATAAGATTATTTATATTAGCATATGATTGAAATGAAGGCTTCTTGGACTTCTCTGGTGGCGCAGTGGATAACAAAGTCCACCTGCCAGTGCAGGGGATGTAGGTTCAATCCCTGGTCTGGGAAGATTACACATGCCATGGAGCAAATAAGCCTCTCTACCATAATAACTGAGTCCGTGCTCTAGAGCCCACCAGCTGCAACTACTGAAGTCCTTGTGTCTACAGTCTGTGCTCCACAACAAGAAAAGCCACCACAATGAGAAGCCCGTGCACTGCAAGGAAGAGCAGCCTCTGCTGGCCACAACTTGAGAACATCTGAGCAAAGAAACAAAGACCCAACACAACCATAAATAAATAAAATGAAAGCTTCTTAGTAACAGTGTAATTTTTGGAATAGTAGGCTGAAATGGGCCCTGGAAGATATCTAGGGCCTCATTCCTGGCAGCTGGAACTGTTACCTTACAGGGAAAGGTACTTCCAGCTTTGGTTAAACTGGAGATCTTGACATGGGGAGATTACCCTGAATTATCTGAGTGGATTCTAACAGCAATCACAAAGTGAAAGTCGCTCAGCTGTGTCCGACTATTTGTGACCCCATGGACTATATGGAATTCTCCAGGCCAGAATACCAGAGTGGGTAGCCTTTCCCTTCTCCAGGGGATCTTCCTAAACCAGGGATCGAACCTGGGTCTCCCACATTGCAGGCAGATTCTTTACCAGCTGAGCCACAAGGGAAGCTCTGTAATTACAAGAATCTTTATAAAAGGGAGGCAGAGAGAGGTGTGACACAGAAGAGGAGGCAATGTGATCACACTGGCAGAGGCTGGAGTGGTGCACCACAAGCTGAGGGATGCGGGCGGCCATCAGAGGCTGGAAGATGCACAGAACTGATCCCCACTTCCCCAAGCCCAGGGCCTCCGGAAGAAGCAGCTCTGCCAGCACCGCAAATTTAGCCTCTTTTAGACTCAGTTCAAATTTCTGGCCTCCAGAACTGGGACGGAATCAATTTCTATTGTGTTAAGTCACCCAGTTGGTGATGACCTGTCACAGCAGCCTCAGGAAACTATCACTCTTGGGAAAGTCGTTTAAGCTCTCTACTAATACCTTCCTTCATTTGACTGTTGTTCAAATTGAGTAACACCTAATAAATATTTTATCTTCTTCGCTTACCTTCCTGGAAAAAAACTGAGTTAAGTTTTCAAAACTGGGATTCTTTAGAGACCTCAGGATGAGTTTAGAGATTTTTTAAGGACACAAGAACTCAGGATGGAAACGGAATAGCTCAGACACAGACATTCCTTATTCAGGGGCAGCTGTAGTTGGTTCCACCTTTAGGGAGAGTGAAACAAGGATGAAAGACCTTGAAACTGCTGTTGACAAGTGTTGAAAGTGTTAGTTGCTCACTCTTTTGCAACGCCATGGACTGTAGCCTGCCAGGCTCCTCTGTCCATGGGATTTCCCAGGCAACAGTACTAGAGTGGGTAGCCATGCCCCTCTCTAGGGGATTTTCCTAACCCAGGGATTAAGCTCAGGTCTCCTCCTTTACAGGCAGATTCTTTACCATCTAAGCCGCCATGTTGGCAACACTTAACTATAAGCTGTAACATTAAATGTAAGCTGTAAGGTGTGTTTGCTGAGCCTCTGGAGATTTTTAAATCTGGAGGAAATAGTTGTGTCTCAGATAATTTGCAGGTCTAAGCAGAAATCACTTCAATTACTTCTTGAGGCTCCTTGCTTTGCTGTGATTCTTTTAGCCATGATCTGTAGAAATTCTTACCTGAACTAGGTGTTCAAAGACGCCAGGAAACTGGAAAGTAATGGCTCTGCAATATCTTCTAAGACTGTATCATTCAGAGTACTGAGAAATTACTTTTAAGTTTTCTAATGGCACTGCAATTGTGTTCTGAAAAAAATGTATTCTTTTAAATATACTGAAATACTTATAGATTCAACGATATGACTGACAGTTGCTTCAAAATAACCTGGGGAGGAGAGGAAGTGAGTTGGGGAAGAGAAAATGTTTCGATAATAGCAGAAGCTGAATAGCAGGCTCATAATGCAGGAGACGCGGGTTTGATTCCTGGGTCAGGAAGATCCCTGGAGAAGGAAATGGCAACCCACTCCAGCATTCTTGCCTGGAGAACCCCATGGACTGTAGCCTGCCAGGCTCCTCTGTCCACGGGGTCGCAAGAGTCGGACACAACTTAACGACTAAACTACTACTACTATAGCTACATGGTGGGCTTCCCAGGTGACCCGGGCAGGCACTCAGTCATGCCCGACTCTTTGCAACCCCATGGACTGTAGCCCACCAGGCTTCTCTGTCCATGGGATTCTCCAGACAAGAATACTGGAGTATTCATGCCCTCCTCCAGGGGATCTTCCTGACCCAGGGATCGAACCCCTGTCTCCTGCATTGGCAAGCAGGTTCTTTATCACTAACACTGCCTGGGAAGCCCCTCCTGATGCCCACTTCTTCCTTAAACTAGACATACAGATGGGACCAGCCACAGAGTTTGCCTAAGAACTTGAGAATTCCTTTTTGCTAACACGAGGCAAACCTTTAACCTTAAATTGAACCATATTGAAACTGCTATTATTCTAGATCAAAATAATAGCATGAATAATCCCTTTCTGGATGTTAGAAAACCTTCTTCAATAACATCAATCAATCTCTATAAAATAGAACAGGGGTCTCAGAGCATGGAAGTTCCAAGGCAATGGCTCATCTTGATCCTCTAGATGGGGACAATACCAAGTGCCCCCAAAACTCTAAGTTAAATATCAGATCAACACAGGAGGATGAGCTCAGGCACATACAAAAGCAACTGTGACCAAATATTGCCGGCAACAGCAAACAAACCAAAAAGAGGACAAGCAAGCAAAAAGACACAAAGTCCACCTACATGGGCATCGCTAAACCTCCACACTCAGAGAAGGCAATGGCAACCCACTCCAGTACTCTTGCCTGGAAAATCCCATGGACTGAGGGGCCTGGTGGGCTGCAGTCCATGAGGCTACTAGGAGTCGGACATGACTGAGTGACTTCACTTTCACTTTTCACTTTCATACATTGGAGAAGTAAATGGCAACCCACTCCAGTGTTCTTGTCTGGAGAATCCCAGGGACGGGGGAGCCTGGTGGGCTGCCGTCTATGGGGTCGCACAAAGTCAGACACGACTGAAGCAACTTAGCAGCAGCAGCAAACCCCCACAGTAAAAAAAGGGGATCATTACAACTAAAGGCAGAAGATCATTTAACTAAAGAGGGGTGATCAGCAGGGGTGGGGAAAGAAGCCCTGAAGGCAGAGATTAACCATGTCTGTGACTGGGACCTGTCCTCAATCAGCAAAGTTTTTATCCCTAAGACTGAACTGAACTCACCACATTCTGAGACCAATGATCCCCAACAGAGGATGTCACCTCCTCCAGGAAGCCTTCCTTCTCTCTCTCTCTCACATGTACACACATACACACACACATGCAAGTCAATGGATTTATCCATCTCTTATCAGCCTTTTAAAGACTCCCTGAGGGCAATGACTATGTCTCATTCTTATATTTTCAGTGCCTGCCCTGAGCACACACCCCAGTAAGCACTCAGGTCGTGCTGAGTGGAGACACAAGAAACTAAAACTATTTCCAAAGGGGAAGGAATGACAGGGAGAAAATCATGCCTGGTGGATAGGTCCTTGGGTGCTCCAAGGACATTCCAAAGCAACATAGGAACTGCTGTTGAGAATGATACAACAAATCCAAGGAAATGGAGGAAGTGGCCACAAGGTAGGGACAGGAATTTCAAAGAACGAGAAGACAAAATTCTGCAAGGTTATCTGGTCCCACTGGAACAAATGAACCCCAGTGGCTGGGACTCAACAGCTCCAAGAGAAGCCATGCTGGTTAGGGCAGGTTGCCTGGCTTCCTCCTCTGCCCTCAGCACCCACTCCACCTCCAGAATCCCTATGCAGTGGGCATTCAGCCACTGACTCAGCTCCTCCCTCAGGAAGGAACCCCCATCTCACCACATGGGGATGACCAACAGGTGACCTGCATGCATCCCAGGAAAGCCGAGAGAGGCATAAACACAAGAAGAGTCTGAAGCTCTGTTGCTAGAGCCTTAACGATGCGGCACAAATTTCAACTGAAGAGCATGGCAAGGACTGAAGTGAGGCTCTGGGAGAGAGAGTTCCAGCTGGCAAAGCCCACCACTCACTCCACACACCATCACGTGCTCTGGCCAGCCACTCCTAGGAATTAACACATGATACCGGTGAGGATGGCTGGATAGTGTCACCGATTCAATGGACATGAACTTGGGCAAACTCCAGGAGATGGTAGGGGACAGGGAGACCTGGCAAGCTGCAGTCCATGGGGTCACAGAGTCAGACACCATCAAGCCACTGAACATCAGGCAGAAACACAAGTCCTTTACAGCTTGTTAGAACTCAAGAGTAAAAGGATCCAGAAAGCTCTTCTTAAGGACCTACTAATTGGGAGATGCTCTGGATTCTTATAGAACCATAAGTTTCCCACTGCATCTGCCACTCAGGATCAGGGAAGGACCCTTAGAGGCTGCTCCAGCTTCTAGAAAACCCTGCCCTGTCAACAACTGTGTTAGCTTTGTGAGTCAGGAGGAGGAAGGTACATATGCCAGTATTTTCCCTTTCTACTCACGTACTGGAAAAATCAACGTCTGACAGAGTCTGTTGCTTTTTGCCTCTTCAGATGCACATGGCCCTGACGCATCCTTAAATCCACTCCTGAACCCAGCGCAGCAGGAGGCAGTGCAGTGCAGGGTTCCAGCGACAGGCTCCGGAGTCTGGCTCCCAGGATCTGAGCCCAAGTCTGTTACTTGCCATGAGAACTCGAGCTATTTTCCTATGACCTGTGTCCTCATTTTTTAATTGTGGTAAAAGTCACAAAACAGAAAATGCACTATTTTAACCATGTTTAACTGTAGAGTAGCACTAAACACATTCACGTGGTTGTGTAATTCTCACCATCACCCATCTCCTGAACTTTTCCTACACTGAAACTCTGTCCCTATTAAAACACTCACTCCCTACCCCCTCCCTGCTCTCCCCCATCCCCCAGACCGGACGTTAATCAAACCTTGCTGCTAGGGATGTTGTAAGGAATAAATGAGATTATATAAGTAAAGCCTTTACATAGTAGCTTATTATTATTATTGCTGTTGCTGTTTATTACCACTACTATTGTTATTACTATGACTACTGCTATCACTATTACTATCTAAGCAGTCTTCAATTACTTCATTACTATTTGGGAAGTCTTAAATAAAATTGGGTTCCAAATCCTATTGCCATGCTTCAAAGTCAACATAATTATGCCAACATCAAAGGCATTCGGGAAAAAGGAAACATTTCTTCAAATGGGCAGTAGCCCACCAGGCTCCTCTGTCCAGGCACGAATACTGGAGTGAGCAGCCTTTCCCTTCTCCAGGGGATCTTCCTGACCCAGGGATCAAACCCGGGTCTTCTGCACTGCAGGTGGATTCTTTACCAACTGAGCCACTAGGGAAGTCCCAGGAGATGACACATATACATGTAATAAGCCTCCAGATTTAAAAGTGACTATAAATCCTGTTAGTTGTAACCATCTCAAAAGTCAAGGAAACAGCAGGAGTGGTGAGTCCAAAAATTACCTTCATCAGATAACCTAGAGAGAACAACCTTCTTTCAACAAAACACATCTGCAAACCTAAAAAGCTGGATCATAAATCCACGCAGCTCCTCCATTTAGAAGATCTCACAGGAAGAGCCCAATCTGACAGCATGAGTTAGAGTCGTCATTGGTGGTGCTTACTGGCTCAGTCATGTCCGACTCTGCAACTGCATGGACTGTAGCCCGCCAGGCCCCTCTGTCCATGGGGATTCTCTAGGAAAGGATACTGGAGTGAACTGCCATGCCCTCCTCCAGGGGATCTTCCCAACCCAGGGATCGAACCCAGGTCTCCCTCATTGCAGGCAGATTCTTTACTGTCTGAGCCACCAGGGAAGCCATGCATCTCCAAAATTAAGATTTTAGCTACATTCTCTTCACATTGGATAGAACTGCTGTCACTGCTCTGGAAATGAGTATGTATTAATATGCCTTCTCCTGTTATGAAGAGTAGAAACATAAGAGGTGGACATGGCTGCCTCTCAGGCTATTTTTAAATACTAGCTCATTTCACAGCTGCTGGCATAGCCGTGTTCAGTGATTTAAGTCTCACTCCTCTGGCCACGGTGAGTCACATCTGTGGGTTTGTACAGCATTTCTCTTTCCTTCCAGCCACTGAATGTTATCTCTGTCTGTGAATGTGTAGGTTTACTCTGCTCCACAATTTTCAGGTGATGAGGTTTTATTCTAGCAGTTGAAATTAGAAAATAAATACTGGAAACAGATCTGTAGGGGCACATGTTTCATGCACATATACCAATTTGAGTATGTCCTAAACATGTACATGCATAATCAGGTTACACCGGGAAGTGTGGTTTAATCATGAACATGACCCTTCCACCTGCAAACCTCCACCAACGGTACTAAACAGAAGAACTAGCCCACTGATGATGTATATCCAAAATTCAAAAACAAACAGAAAGGGCTCTTGATGTGCTAAAAAGAGCATTTTCTCTACCAAGTCGATTGTGAACGTATTGAAATATAGTTACTTTACATAAAAACATACCACCAAGACATTCTCTGTACTGAATTAGGCAATTTATTAGGCTCCTATTGTCCATGTCTAGAATGTGAACATGGATTGACATGCATTGTCTCATTTTGTGGATCTTACATGCATGTAGCCTCCAGCTGGGCCTTTGATTCTACTTGTCAGTTAGCTCAATGTGAGTAAATGATAAACACAGAATGATACAGAAGCCGGAGCAAGAAATCCCACCTAATACCATATACCATAATTTTTTTTTTTTTTTTGCAAAATCAAAATCATATCACAACTCTCTTGTAAAAAATAAATTTCAGAGCAAGGCATTTCATTCGCCTCACTGAGAAAAATAAAGACATTTCTGTAATTTCAGAGCAATGAAATGTCCAACTATGGCTGAAGAGTACACCCTGAGAAGTAAATGATTTTAACGAACCCATTGAGGTTGATAAAGCTGTGTTAACCTAACATCGGGAAGGGACACGCGGTCCAGGCACAAAGGTCCCTGCTCACGTTGGGGGGCAGTTCTCCAAGGATGCTGTGTTATAAACATCCTCGTTGTCTTCAATGCTTGAAGCGTCTGTGGAGTCAGGGTCGCTCACCATGATTCCCACCGAAGAGAGACTGGTGATGAAGGCGTGCATCCGCTGAGCATAAATGTCTCTAATGTTAAAGTAAGGGAGCTCCTGACACTTCTCTGGCGGGTCCTCACTACACTGGTCCACATCGATGTCCTTTTGCTTCTGGTAGTACTTGGAGAACTTGTTGAAGATAATGGTGATGGGAAGGGCCACCACCAAGATGCCACAGATGATGCACGTGCTGGCGATCAGCTTTCCCACCAAGGTGACCGGGTGGGTGTCTCCATAGCCCACGGTCGTCATGCTGATGGTGGCCCACCACCAGCAGACGGGGATGCTGGTGAGGCTGGAGGTGTGGTCGTCCTTCTCCACAGAGTAGATAAGCACAGAAAAGATGGAGATGCCCACCGACAGGAAGAGAAGCAGCAGGCCAACCTCGTGGTAGCTATGCCTCAGTGTGGCACCGAGAGACCGAAGTCCCACCGAGTGCCGGGCAAGCTTGAGAATTCGGAAAATCCTCATGAGCCTGAGGATCTGGACCACTTTGCCCATGTTCTCGATGTCCTCACTCTCTTCCTCCTTGGTGTCTACAGCCAACGTGGCATAAAAGGGAACGATGGACACAAAGTCAATTATGTTCAGGGGGTTCTTCCAGAATTTCTTTTGACAGGGAGCGGTAACCAGCCGGATGGCCAGCTCGCCCGTGAACCAGGCGATGCACGCGATCTCCACACCTTCCAGCACAGGGTCGTCCACCTCCCCGTCCTCGTTCTGGAACTCCGACATGCTGTGGATGCACATGGCCACGATGGAGGCCAGCACCACGCTCAGGGAAGAGATGGCAATGAGCTTGGCCGACAGGCAGTAGGCTGGGTTCTCCATCCGGATCCAGATCTTCTTCCGGAGCTGGCCAAATCGCAGCTTGTCAAACTTCTCCAGCTCCTTCTCGAACAGAGACGACTCTTCGAAGGAGGAGTCGGTACTCACGTCGTTGCTCTTCTGGTCCCAGTCCTTCTCGTGGTTCTCCTCCTTCCGCTCCTGGTAGCGATTACTGCAGCAGGAATCCAGGAAGAGCTCGTTGATGCCCCAGTACTCAATCTCCTGGCAGAACGAGAACACGCACAGCTCCTCCATGACGTGCAGCTTCCCCGTGTAATAGAAGTTCAAGACGTATCTGAACAGCGAGGGGTTGCGATCAAAGTAGTACTCTTTATCAGCCACGCTGTAGTCATCGCATAGCTCCAGGATGGCCTCTTCAGAGTGGCAGCTAAGCAGTTTCCCAAGTCTGGTGTGAGGGAAGCGCAAGAGGGTGCTCTGGTCGACCGTCTGCTTAAAGCCCCCCACGTTCAAGTTGACAAGTTCCTCGTCTGGTCCAGGGCGATGGAAAAACTCACCAAACACCATGGTGGATCCAGGCGGTGGAGAGCTGGCTGGGAAGGTAGACGAGGGAGTTCACGCTGGCCCTGGAAGGAACACAAGACGGCGTGAGCCCTGTTCCGAGCAGCCGTGCCAAGCTTATTTTTAATCTGCCCTTTCCAGGATAATGGGCTACATTAAAAGCAAAAACAGAGGGACTTTTCTGGCGGTCCAGGGGTTGGGATGCCACACCTCCAACGCAGGGGTTGCGGATTGGATCCCTGGTTGGGGAACTGAGATCCCACGTGCCTCATAACTCAACCAGAAAAAATAAATAAATGAAACAAAAGTCATCTTATTAAAAAAGAAAGACTACATACCATTAAAAAAAAAAAAGAAAGCAAAATAGAAAACAAAATAAAAAAGAATATACTATCCCCCTTCGACAATAAGAAATTCAACATAAAATAGGTTTTTAGTTTTTAAAAAATGGGTTTATATATCCATTTTTTGGAAAAGACTGCCATATAATTTTTATGAATTTCCAATTCCTATTTCTCTATTTTTGAAGCATTCATAATAGCATGCCATACCCCAAAAGCAATGCATTTGAGATCACTTACTCAATACAAGCATCTCCAACCTCAGCCACAAGGCTTCTTCATTTGGAAATGCTCAGTTCAAACGTGGCAGGCTATTTGCTGCCTGGCTCGCAGCTCATCTCTCCTGTTCCCTATGGCTTGGTCAAGCACATTCAGGAACAGCTCTCTGCTCTGCACCTCGTACATAAGCCACACATCACTGGGGCTCAGATCAGCTCTTACAAAAGATGTAGGTTTCTTCTTACGCTCCCATGTTTCACTCCTTTTAGAGAAAGCTCTATTTCCCACATTTGGATGTGGACAATCAAGAGGATATAATTACCTCCTTGTCCCATTAGTATCTTAAAGATACAGTTACACTTCATGGGATGGGGTTTCAGGTACATCCACAAGGGAAGAAAGTGACTTAGGGAAACCTTTTTATGTTAATTGCAGTATCAGTTTCCTGACACAACTATGCTCCTCTGCCATCTCCTTCCTCCCTTCACAAACAGTCTCCTACACACTCCCAATCTTTGATACTCAAGTCTATACTGGCCCAGCATATACAGGCTATTTTAGTCTTGACTCTAACCAAGATGTACCAAAACTGTTTCTCAGAGAGAAAATAGTAGGTTTTTACCATCATCCAATACAATGCTGATTCCTCAGAGCTGATGATGCAAATAAAAGAAAGGCAGGAGATTGTCACGTACTGAGTTCCAACCAAGTACTAATGAATTTTTGCATATATCATGTGATTTCATCCTTTCAATACTACACAGTAGATGTATAGGAAAGTAAACACTCAGAGAAGTTAAGTCCAAGATCACAAGATAAGCAAATGGTAAAGCCATGGTTTAAACCCAGGTTGATAAACTCCAAAGCTCATGCTATATCCACTACACACATATCCCTCCCACCCCCTTTCTGGTTTTTTTCCTTACTATAATCCAATAACCCAATATAGGTAGTAGTATTATTACCAAAGTGAGTCAAGCATCTTTGGGGTTACTGGGGAACCACCAATCCTCTGTCCGGAGAAGCTTCCTAGCAGAGGTTCTATTTAGGTAAATGTTAAAGGTTTAAGCAGAGCTGAGCAATGGGGGCAAAGGACATTCCCAACATTGGGCATCAAAAGGTGGGGACAAGTCAGACTGCAAAGAGAATTGTGAATCAATCTAAAGAGTCTAGACATGGGACTTCCCTGGTGGTCCCGTGGCTAAGACTTCACCTGCAGGTTGTGCAGGCTGGATCCCTGGTTGAGGAGCTAAGATCCCACATGCCTTGTGGCAAGAAAAAACAAAACATAAAAGAGAAGCAATATTGTAACAAAATTCACTTAAGACTTTTTAAAAATGGTCCACATCAAAAAAAATATTAAAAAAAAAAAAGAGTATGGACTTGATCCTGTAGATGAGACTGCTAAATCACCTTAATCAATAAGTGAACATGGCTGTATTTGTGACTATAACTTAGAAAGACCCCACTGACAGCAGGATAGAAGACTGTTGTCAGGAATGACTGGGGCCAAAGAGGTAGGGTTACAACAGAACGAGTGAGAGAACGCAAACTCATACATCAGTGGTGTGTATAAAGAGGAGGTGACAAATTCAAGAATTTTATAGCTGTGAAAGTGTTCCACTCAATATGCCAGTAAATTTGGAAAACTCAGCAGTGGCCACAGAACTGGAAAAAGGTCAGTTTTCATTCCAATCCCAAAGAAAGGCAATGCCAAAGAATGTTCAAATTACCATAAAACTGCACTCATTTCACATGCTAGCAAGGTAATGCTCAAAATTCTCCAACCTAGGCTTCAGCAGTATGTGAACACAGAACTTCCAGATGTTCAAGCTGGATGTAGAAAAGGCAAGAGGAATCAGAGATCAAATTGCCAACATCCACTGGATCATAGAAAAAGCAAGGGAATCCCAAAAAAACATCTACTTCTGCTTCATTTACTATGCTAAAGCCTTGACTGTGTGGATCACAACAAACTGTGGGAAATTCTTAAAGAGATACGAATACCAGATCACCTTACCTGCCCTCCTGTGAAACCTGTATGCAGGACAAGAAGGAACAGTTAGAACTGGACAAGGAAAAATGGACTAGTTCAAAATTGGGAAAGGAGCATATCAATGCTGTATATTGTCACTCTGCTTATTTAACTTTATATGCAGAGTACATCATATGAAATGCTAGGCTGGATGACTCACAAACTGGAATCAAGACTGCCCAGAAATATCAATAACCTCAGACATGCAGATGATACCACTTTAATGGCAGAAAGTGAAGAACTAAAGAGCCTCTTGATGAAGGTGAAAGAGGAGAGTGAAAAAGCTGGCTTAAAACTCAACATTCAAAAAACAAAGATCATAGCATTCAGTCCCATCACTTCATGCCAAACAGAAGGGTAAAAAGTAGAAACAGTGACAGATTTTATTTTCCTGGGCTCCAAAATCACTGCAGATGGTTACCATAGCCACAAAATTATAAGACACTTGCTTCTTTCAAGAAAAGCTATGATAAACCTAGACAGGGTATTAAGAAGCAGAGATATCACTTTGCCAACAAAGGGCCATATAGTCATAGCTATGGTTTTTCCAGTAGTCATGTATGGATGTGAGAGTTGGACCATAAAAAAAGTTGATCACCAAAGAATTGATGCTCTTGAACTGTGGTGCTGGAGAAGATTTGAGAGTCCCTTAGACAGCAAGGAGATCAAACCAGTCAATCCTAAAGGAAATATGCTGAAGCTGAAGCTCCAATACTTTGGCCATCTGATGTGAAGGGCTGACTCATTGGAAAAGACCTTGATGATGGGAAAGATTGAAGGCAGGAAGAGAAGAGGGTAACAGAGGATGACATGGTTGGATGGCATCACTGACTCAATGGATATGAGTTTGAGCAAGCTCTGGGAGATAGCAAAGGACAGGGAAGGCTGGCATGCTGAAGTTCATGGGGTTGCAAAGAGTTGAACATGACTTAGTGACTGAACAACAAATAAAGTAGAATCAAGAGGACTTGGTCATTGATTGGAAGGAAAAGATAAGGAAGAAGAAAGTCAAAAGGAAGATGTGTTTTCTACTCTGCACAGCCGGATGACATCATTAGAGGAAACGTAAGGCCAGGTAGGAATTTCTTGTCCTTATGTTTACAAAGAGACGAAGCTGTCAGCGAGACAAGAGATTCCACCTCTGAAAAGGACACTCCAGAGAACACAGCCTGAAAACACAGCCCTCTGCCATCCACCCTAGGAGGAAGCTCCATGTGAGAGAGAATACAAGGCTATTTGCTCCATTTGCTCTGGACACACCAGCACTGACAATGTTCCCGTGAAACCAGAGACCACGGCCTGGCATAGCAAAACACTTCACAGATGTGCTGACCTCTCCAAAAGACATGATTTTTTTCCTGCCTCAGCTTTCTATTTTTAGTTAGAGATCTTCTTTGAAGGGCCTAAATCAGAGCTCATGGCGTGGTCCAAATATTTATGGAACCTCAGATCTCTGAAAGCAGGCTTATGTTCATGGCAAGTACAAGAGTAAAATGTTCCAAGGAACGAGTTTTAGTGAAGCTAGCATTAAGGCTTTCATGGACATTTTCTTCTGGTGGATTATTTTTTATCTCCTTAGCTTTCCCAGAAACCCACAATGGTTGAAAGCCACTGTCTCCCTTCATGATACAACCTGCTGAAGTCAGTCTCATAATCAGAAAGTGTGCCATCCATTTCCCAACTGTTCCAAAATCACTTTTCCAAAGAACATTGTTATCAACCATAATTGCCATCTTCCTGATCTGTCCTCCTTGCTTTGTATTCACTTTATGCCAGTAAAAAGGAGCCTGTTCTGAGGTCCATGCATTCTGCAAAAAGTGTTAGTCGCTCAGTCATGTCCAACTCTTTTTGACCCCATAGACTATAGCCCACCAGGCTCCTCTGTCCGTGGAATTCTCCAGGCAAGAATACTGGAGTGGGTTGACAGTCCCTCCTCCAGGGGAATCTTCCCAACCCAGGGATCAAACCTGGGTCTCCTGCTTGGCAAGCAGATTCTTTACCACCTGAGCCACCAGGGAAGCCCTCATTCCACAAAGCCTAATCACAATAGCAACATACATCATAAAACCAGGGATCTCTCATTATGGGACTTTTAGAGGAGAGAAAAAAGAAAGCATTTCTATATCAGATCAGATGCTTCAGCTCAGAGGACAAGATGAGATTCTCCACATCATGGCTGCCAGAGTACACCGTTGGTTTCCTTGGCTGCATCCAGCCCACAACAGCTTATGGAGAGCAGGGAAGAAGAAGACCTCACCATTATAAACTGTAGCAAGGTTCCCTTACATGAAGCTAGTCCCTGGCCAATTACAATCGGTCCTTATATCATCTGCTCCTCACTATTACCTTGAGATTTTGCAGGTGAGGAAGCAGGATTAGAAGAGATGGGCACCACACAGCTATTAAGGGTTAGAGCAAAACCCAAGCCAGGGCTCCCTATGTCAGCCCCTCTGCTCTGCAGTGTGCTGGTTCACCCACTCGAAGGAGTAAGAAAGAAGAGCAGATAACGACCATGGTTATTTACAAGACTGCTATATTCAGGCCAGCATTTAACAGCATCATTCATTCCCATTCAGAAAATACTATGTGTCAAAGGTATATTTATATATATATATTTAATATATACTTATAGTATACCTTATATATAATTATCTTACATATATTTTATACATGAAGCTATACCTAGATAGCATATTGAAAAGCAGAGACATTACTTTGCCAACAAAGGTCCGGCTAGTCAAGGCTATGGTTTTTCCTGTGGTCATGTATGGATGTGAGAGTTGGACTGTGAAGAAGGCTGAGCACCGAAGAATTGATGCTTTTGAACTGTGGTGTTGGAGAAGACTCTTGAGAGTCCCTTGGACTGCAAGGAGATCCAACCAGTCCATTCTGAAGGAGATCAGTCCTGGGTGTTCTTTGGAAGGAATGATGCTAAGGCTGAAACTCCAGTACTCTGGCTACCTCATGCGAAGAGTTGACTCACTGGAAAAGACTCTGATGCTGGGAGGGATTGGGGGCAGGAGGAGAAGGGGACGACAGAGGATGAGATGGCTGGATGGCATCACCGACTCGATGGACGTGAGTTTGAGTGAACTGCAGGAGTTGGTGATGGACAGGGAGGCCTGGCGTGCTGCGATTCATGGGGTCGCAAAGAGTCGGACACGACTGAGCGACTGAACTGAACTGAACTGATACATAAATGAACATATAAAGGAATGTTCATAATATACATATAGTGTAAACCATATTTAGAGAGAGAATTATACAAATACTAAATAAAGATTTGGGTCAATTTCTCTGTGAGACAAATCTCTTTAATTTTGACTAAAAATACAAAAAAAAGGTTTTGATTACATAAAAGTAAAATTTGGTATGGAAAACCATGCCATGAGCAATGTTAAAAAAAAAAATTTGCCACTTATATCACAAACAAGTGGTTAATATACATAGCATATAAAAGGCTTTAGACTGAGAAGAAAAAGAGAAAAACAATATAGAAAAATGGGCCAGATATGAATAGACAGTTTACCAAAAAAAATGTCAATGGATCTTAAAATAGGAAAACAATGTTCTACCTTGCTCATAGTAAGATAAATGCACATTAAAATTATGGAGCAGTATCATATCTAATGGGCTTCCCAGGTGGTTCAGTGGTAAAGAATTCACCTGCCAAGCAGGAGACGTGAGTTCGATCCCTGGGTCGGGAAGATCCCCTGAAGAATGAAATGGCAACCCACTCCAGTATTCTTGCCTGGGAAATCCCATGGACAGAGGAGCCTGGAGGGCTTCAGACGATGGGGTCACAGAGTCAGACATGACTTAGTGACTAAACAACAACAAATCATATCTAATAACAAAATGGGGAAAAAAATACAAAAACTGAGCTACATACTCTATTACTAAGTATGTGGGGAAGCAGGTACTTTTGCACACTGCAATTGGGGAAACAAAATGAAGGGAAATTCTTATGAAGGGGAATTTGGAAATACTGAGCAAAACTGCCCACAATTTAGGAGAAAATATTTGCAAGTTATTGGGCTTCCCTGGGGTTCACTCAGATGGTGAAGAATCTGCCTCCAATGCAGGAGACACGAGTTCAATCCCTGGGTCAGGAAGATCCCCTGAAGAAGGGAATGGCAACCCACTCCAGAATTCTTAGCCTGGAGAATTCCATGGACAGAGGAGCCTGGTGGTCCATGAGTTTGCAAAGAGTCAGACACAACTGAGTGACTAACACTTGACTTGACTTGATAGATCTAATAGGAGTCTAGAATCCAGAATAGATTTAAAAAATAAAAAACTCTTACAACAGTAAAAAGACAAATGGGCAAAGGATTTTATAGACATTTCTTCAAAGATATATAAATGGCCAAAAAGGCACATGAAAAGATGCTCAACATCATCGGTCACTAGGAAACACAAGTCAGAGTCACAATGAGATACCATTTCACACAACTAGGATGGATATAATCAAAAAGTAATAATAATACAAGTCTTATGTTTTAACACTAAGTGTTTGTGATGATGCAGAGAAATCAGAACCTTCAAGCATAATGAGTAGTAGTGGAAAATGGTGTGACCAATTTGGAAAACAGTGAAGGGATGATAGAATTAAAATCTCAGCATTGTGCAACTCATAATAAAATAACAGATCTGAGTGTGCTCATAAACGGCTGCTAAAACCCAGTTAAAAAACGAATAGGGAACTCCACAATGGTTAGTTCAGAGGAACAATACCTGAACTCACTGTTCAAGCCAGTGTAACAAAAAGAGACAAGCCAGAATGTGCCTCCGGATGGAAACACATACACAATTCTGAACTATCCTAGCCAAAAAATAAAATAAGACATAAATTTGATCTAGCTCTAACAGTTAAAATCAAATAGGATATTTCAGAGGAACATGTTCAAAGACACTATAGGGATGCAATCAGCAAAAACCAGACTGTGGGAAATTATACAGGACAAATGATGGATCAGATAAATGACACATCAAATAGATTCAGTGTGTGGCTTTGTGTGGATACTGATTCGAGCTAGCCAAATGCTTTCAAAAATATATATATGAAAATCAGGAGTATCTGAACACTAAACTAGACACTTGATAACGTAAAATTATAATTGTTCAATTTTTCAATGTGCTAATGATATTGTAATTATGTGCTAAAAAAACCTTTACCTTTCACAAATATATGCTAAGATTTATGGATAAAATTTTACTGCATTAAGAATTTACTTCAAAATAATTCATTGGTGTGGGGTTGGGAGGACAGGGAGGAGTCACTGATCGTACAAGATGGCTATGAATTAATAACTACAGCAATTATTTTAGCTGAGTGACAGGTACAGAGGAATTTAATGAATTATTCTCTTTTTTTGTACATATAAAAATTCTCCATCAAAAAATGTTTTAAGAAAAATCTACTAAGCACCTTGTGCGGCTATGCACTGTGATACATGTTTTCATATACATTATTGTGCATCCTTTAATTCCCAGCAACTCACGTAGTACCTCAGTATGAGCAATGAGTGATTATCATTGAATGAATGACTTCATTTAATTCTCCCGCAGTCCTAGCGGTAGACCTTATACCCCGTGTCACAAATAGAAAAACCTGAGGCTCAGGATTTAGCCAACATTATACAGATTTATAGGGCAAACTTTTTCCACTATGCCTCAAACATTTAACTTTTTTAACTGGAAGGAGGAAGGTCTTTAACTGGCTGGTCTTCAATTTTATATATTTTATTAGTCAGCCTCAATAAAGAATGCTATATACTCTGGTAGGGGATTTAGTACTAGCATATCAAGGATACATGCGGTCTCCGATCAGGCACATCTATGTGTTCCAAAGGCATCTGGCCACAGGTAGGAAACTCAAGTGCTATTTTCATTCTCTTCCTCAAGAGCTTCACTTCATTGCATCAATCCTCCTGCCTACTATCAACACAAATCACTCATGGTGAGGACACCATACACTGTATTTGGCCACCTTGTGTATCCTGATGTTTGTAAGATTGAAAAGAAAGAAAAAAGATGTCAAAAATCCAAGATATTCTCTGGCAGTTTAAACTAAACACCACGTTGATCTATTCCAAAGCCATTAACCTCTTACCACTCTCTTTGCTTCATGCTCTCAAACTCACTTTATAAATGCTCTCAAAACTGTGTCTTTTAAAGGTTGACACATATCCATGCACACATGTGCATGGGTGGCTTTGATAACGCACTTGATTTGCTCAAAAAAGTAAGAAAGGCATAACAAATACAAGCCACTTCTACTTGCTTTATTGGGCAGAACCACTCTTTTAAATCAATTCCATAAAAGTAAACAGACAAGCAAACAAAAAAACCTAGATTCTTTTGTCCTTCCCACTTGTCCAAAATCTACATTAGTCCTATCATCGAGAAAGAGGGGAGCATTTTTCTGCATTAATATTGCAGTCTTTATGGAATAATCATCTGGAAAAGCTGTATTTCATTCTATTCACTTTCAAAGAAAAATCATATATGTTTTTTAAAAGGGTGATGTACTGTGCTTAGTCCATCAGTCGTGTCTGACTCTGTGTGACCTCATGGACTTTAGCCCACCAGGCTCCAAGGGAATTCTCCAGGCAAGAATACTGGAGTGGGTTGCCATGCCCTCCTCCAAGGGATCTTCCCAACCCAGGGATCGAACCCTGGTCTCCTGAACTGCGGGCGGATTCTTCACCATCATGCTAAATTCTATTTCCAGCCATGCTGTGTGAGACTATTCCAAATAAAACGAAACAAATGCAAACAGAAGTGAAAATCTAAATTCCATCCACACCCAAGTATTGAGCATCCTCTCACCAGGAACCTTCCCTGGTGATGACCTTCTCCCAGAGCAAGCTCCCCATGCACTGGTGTGGGTAGCATGTAAGGAAAAGAAAATCAGAAGTCAGCGTTGGGTCACAGAGGAGCAGAGAGTATAATGAAATGTCAGTGGCATTGCATGGTCCACCTTGACTGTGGATTTGGAAATGGAGATGCTAGTGGTCCTTGATTCAGATCTTTGTGGATCAGATGTCTTTTTACAGCACAATCCTGAAAAAGAAATAGCTCTTTATGAGACATCGAGGAGGACATGCCCAGAGCCAGTGTGCAGGCCATACAAAGCCTCAGAGAGCCTTCTAGATTTAAGTCTTTGTTTGCAGGGATCAGCATTTCCTGGGTATCCTGAGGCTTCTAAGTGGAGCCAATCCCCCCCCCACCCAGTAACCTTCCACACAGCTCTTCCCAGTCCATGAGGAAGCCTGGATGCAAAGTGAGTCCCACTGGCCAAGCAGAGCAAGGAAACTCCCTCCTGGTCTCTTCCACATCCGTGTTCCAACAGCATTACGTGCAGCTGACAACACACCAGTGGCCAGGTCCCCAGTCACCCTAATTCAGAAGATTCATAACCCAAATCCAACTTTTAAATGTTGCACTGAAAGAAATGAACCCACCAGGTCCCCTTATCCATGCTGAACTATCAGAAGCACCTAAAGAAAAGAAGACAAGGTTAAGACTCTGAAAACTTGTGCCTGAAGTGCCACTTCCCAGCTCTGTGACCTTGGATGGGAGGTTCTTGATCAATAAAAGATGATGTACACACTTTGATGATACAATAACAAACACAAAAGTCTTCTGAAAACACAAAGCATAAGATACATGTAAAGCCTTATTTCAAAAATAAGAGATTAAGATAAGAGTCCCCTGGAGAAGGAAATGGCAACCCAATCCAGTATCCTTTCCTGGAAAATTCCATGGACAGAAGAGCTTGGTAGGGCTGTAGTCCATGGGGTCACAAGACAGAGCAAACATGCATGACGGGGGTGGAGGGAGATGGGTTGGTAGCAACAAATAGGTAGAACCAAAAAAAAAAAAAAGATGAGCCCCCCCCTACCTCCTTGTTCCTGCCCCTACTTACTCCTTTCCCTCTCTTGCCACCTCCATCTGGACAGTCATACTAGAGAGGTGCTCATTTCCTCGAGATTCCATTTAGAATGGCTGACTCCCTCTGCAAACTCCAGGGATCCCTGTAACTCACCCAGCTCATCTCCAAGCAGGGGAGCTGCTTTAGAAGGCTAATTCAGTGAACCCAAAAGCCAGAAATCTGTCCTGTTTGTAAAAAGCAAAGAACCAGAGGTGAAAGATATTCAACCAGAAATTGGAAAAATGTGGACTTTGCCACAAGAGGGGAGACTTAACTGTCCAGTAGCTACCTCATCACATTACATAGAGGAACCCTCATGCAGACAGTTGGCCACCTGATGTAAAGAGCCAACTCACTGGAGAAGACCCTAAAGACAGCTGTCGGGGTGACGCGATGAGGTCCAGAGGTGGACTGCTGGAGCACTGAATGATCTGCTCCACATGAATCATTCCCCCTGCCCTTACTTCCCAGCTCTGTTCACCTTCTCCATAGCCTTTCAGGTGCATTTTTATCTGCACTGCCCCCCACCCCACCCCTACCCCGGGCAAGGGATTACAGTGTCTTTATAGTTCTCTTTATCCTTAGTTATCTTTATATCCTTATAGTTATCTTTATCCTCTTTATCCTTCTCTTTATTGCCTTTATAGTTCTCTTTATCCTCCACAACTCTGACCATTACTGTCACCAGGCTCCAAGCTTTTCCATGGAGGGGACTATGTCTTGTCATCACCACAGCCCCAGCCCCTTATGCTAAGTGCTGTCCATGCTCTAGTGAAAGACATTCATTTTGATCTGGAAGAATCAATAAAAACTATGACTGTGAACAGATGGAGCACAGAGCATTTGGGGGTGGTGAAACTATCCTATATGATGCTGTGATGGTCCATACATGCCACTATATGTTTGTCAAAACCCATAGAAAGTTCCACACCAAGAGTGAATCCTAATATGCACTATGGACTTAAGTCAATAATAATATGTCAGTATTGGCTATCAATTGTAATAAACACTGCACCAAGGCAAGATGTTAAAAGTAGGATGAACTGTGTGGATAAGGGGAGGGTGTACATGGGAACTCAGCAATTTCTGCACAATTTTTCTGTAAACTGTTCTTAAAAACAAAACAAAACACTGTTTTTGTGAAAGAGCTAGCAGAAGGCTGTAGATCAGGCATGGTGAAATGACATGCCTCCAGTGACCAAACAACCAAACAAGTAAGTTACACAAATGAAGGGGGCTGGTTGGGACTGCAGTGAACCACCCAGGCTTATCTCAGAGGCAAAGACTACTCGGCATGAGTCCTTTTTGGGAACAGAAGGCCAGTTTGGGGTATCTTACAGTGTTCCCGGAAAACACAAAAATACTCATTTTTAGGTGGGATATCTCAACATTAATCAGAATTGATCCAAAGTTTTTAACACTATAGGAAGTGTCAGTTGTGCAGTTGTGTCCAATTCTTTGGGACCCCATAAACTGTAGCCCACCAAGATCCTCTGTCCATGGGATTTCCCAGTCAAGAATGCTGGAGGGGGTTGCCATTTCTTTCTCCAGTGGATCCTCTCAACCCAGGGATCGAACTTGGATCTCCTGAATTGGAGGCAGATTCTTTACCATTTGAGACACCTATATAGCTCAAGCAAAAGTGTGTCTCCAGGCCCAGTACTGCCAGTAAGTCCTCAATCTGGGACCAGAGCAAGATTCTTCTCAGGTTCAGCACCATAGCACTTATTTCAGGCCAGGACACAAATGGAACCTTGTCACAGTGAGGAGTGTCACTTCCTCAAGTCTGAACTATAACCACAAAAGAGGGTGGGCCACGTGGACAACAGGATCTTCCAAAGTTGACCTGCTGTGTCTCCCAGCACAGAGCAACCCAGTCCTTCCAGGCCAGCCCTCTCCCTTCCTTCCTCAGTCATCTACCCCAACTGCCCCATGGATGTTTACAAACAGAAGAGTCTCCCGGATGCTTAACCCTCATTTCTGTCACTAAGTTTTTCTCCCTTTCCTTTGGTAAATGCTGGCATCAGAGAAAACACCAGACAGGCAGCTCTTACCCTTGTGGTGTTGATGTCACACACTCTGCCCTCATCCTGCCCAGCGGAATATCCATCATCATCCAAGAAGCTCCAGCCTTCTCCCCTCACTGGAAAGTGTGGGGTACAGAGGCATTTAGCAGCCAAAAAGAAAAGAATCCTGTTCTCTGGTTGTAGCCGAAGCAATCGCTGAGAAATCACTCTCACCTGCAGAAGAAAGTATCAGTCATGTTGTAACTCCAAGGAGAAAACACATCCAAGAAGTTTTATCTCAGACTCAATGCTCTGGGCATTTTACTAATTAGACTCATATTGTAGAGCCCAATCAAACTCCCAGAACCCATCACTCCCCTTGGTCACGTGGCTACAGAGGCATCAGGAAGTGATTCGCAACCACTTTCAGGCTCCAGGACTCAGATCTTGACTGGAATGGACACCTGGGGCATCTCCACTGACCCCAAGGCCAACAAAACATCCATAACATGAGGTCCTAGAATTAGGACGTTAGTCACTCACCTCCCACACTGTTTCTTCCAGGAGCATCATTTTCCTAGTATATTTTTCAAGGGTATACTTATAAAAAGACCCTGATGTTGGGAAAGATTGAGGGCAGGAGAAGGGAGCGACAGGGGATGATATGGTTGGATGGCATCACCAACTCAGTGGATATGAGTTTGAGCAAACTCTGAGAGATAGTGAAGGACAAAGAAGCCTGGCTTGTTGCAGTTCATGGTGTCCCAAAGAGTCAGACATGACTTAGCGACTGAACAACATATTTATAAACTTCTAATTGAACACCTTTAATCCATATTAGAGACCAAGTTTTGAGTGTGACTGCACTAATAGAATGAATACTGCTGCTCTAATTTGAAATCGATAGGTTTCAAAGGCTGGCCAAATTCAATGTTGCTTCATTGGTCACTGTCATCTTTCAGACATCAGAAATGACTACACATGCTAGATCAAAGTCCTCTAGTTGTGTGTGTGTGTGTGTGTGTGTGTGTGTGTGTTATGTATGAGGGAGAGTTAATATGAAAATAAGAGGATAAATTTCATTTTTTCTCTCTGAATAAATTAAAGAAAGCAAAAAAAAAAAAACTTTACTTGCCAACAGGGTAAGCTTTGCCTCATGGTGGTGCTTTCCCATGGTAGTATCTAAGCATCTACCTATCGATTTTCATGTTTTCCAATCAATGCTAAGTTCAAAGGGGAAATAGGGAAGATAAAGAAGAAAGGATTGATCCTGAGCTTCAGAAAAAAGTGAAAGACATGCTTCCAGCTGTGTCAGTCACTGCAAACTTTCATTATATCTGAAGCTCTGCCTAATATTATCCAGGCATTGCGATTACAAACAAGATCCAGCACTTGCCCTCTCCCCCATCTCAGAGCGCAGAGGACCAAAGCCAAAGAACAAATATGTGGAGGTGTCCTACCAACATTCAGGGGGCAACGGGGTGGGAAGCAAAGCAGGAACCACAAGCCGGTCCCAACAAGGGCCAGAGCAACCCTGCAGCAAATTTCCACCTCTAATAGAGATGACAATGAGGAAGGATACAGAAAAAGTGCAGCTCTACCCACACTGAACTTCTGTGATTGGGACCCTTGGAAAAGAGGTAGAGACATTTCAACATGGACAAATAAAATTCAGGAGCTAGCCTCCTCCTCCATTCCTTCCGCCCTTCCCCTCCTCTCCCCCTCATCTCCCCCTCCTCCCTGTCATGGTCCTCCCCCTCCCAGCTCCCCCTCCTCCTCTTCCTTATTCTCCCCCTCCTCCCCCTTACCATCTTCCTCCTCCTCATCATCTTCCTCTTCCTCCTCGTCCTTCTGCTCCCCTTTCTCCTCCTCTCCCCCGCTCCATCTCCACCTCCTCCTCTTCCTTATTCTCTCCCTCCTCCCCCTTAACGTCCTCCTCCTCCTCCACAGCCTCCCAGCGGCAGCTCAAAGGGTTAGCCTCAGATATTTGTGTTCCACTGGATATGTAGAAATGTCGTGCCTTTTTTAAAGGGTACAGCACACAAATATAGGCTTCCTTTCCCTACCAGACACCTTTCCAAAAGTAGCACATTTTAAAGGAAGGTAAGATTAATCTGGCTAGGAGATAATTAACTAACTACAAACAGCTTTGATATGACTACATTAATTACTGAAGAAAAAAAAAAATCAACAAAGTCCTTAGGCTATTCAGCACTTCTGAAAACCTCAGCAGTGCTGGACACTGGCTCATCACCTTCTCAGGATGGGGCTGGTCCAGGGACAGACAGACCAAATGTATCATTTTTACAGAAACTGGTGCCCAGTGGGCATCAATGTCTGAGGCATGAACAACATCCTAGGCTGTCTTTTTTCTCTTCTTCCCCTAAAAGTCAGAATTCCTGTGCCTTGCTTCATTTCCCCTCACCATGATTTCTGTCCAAAAGACTGGGTTTTTGGAAAACACACAAAATCAGTCAATATTTCTCTATATGAATTTATGTAAGTTCTGGCAGCTCTATAGTGGGGTTAATGGCGACCTCTTCCAAGAGGACTTATGCCATACACCCAGAGCCCCGTCCCTGCAGCAGACCACTGCCGACCTGTACCTCCACAGGAGACGCTCAAACACAGTTCTGTCTCAGTCTCATTTGAATAGAGTTCCAAAGAATAGCAAGGAAAGCCTTCCTCAGTGATCAGTGCAAAGAAATAGAGGAAAACAACAGAATGAGAAAGACTAGGGATCTCTTCAAGAAAATCAGAGATACCAAAGGAACATTTCATGCAAAGACGGGCTCAGTAAAAGACAGAAATGGTATGGACCTAACAGAAGCAGAAGATATTAAGAAGAGGTGGCAAGAATACACAGAAGAACTGTACAAAAAAGATCTTCAAGATCAAGATAATCATGATAGTGTGATCATTCACCTAAAGCCAGACATCCTGGAATGTGAAGTCAAGTGGGCCTTAGGAAGCATCACTACAAACAAAGCTAGTGGAGGTGATGGAATTCCAGTTGAAATTCCAATTTTCAAATCCTGAAAGATGATGCTGTGAAAGTGCTGCACTCAATATGCCAGCAAATTTGGAAAACTCAGCAGTGACCACAGGACTGGAAAAGGTCAGTTTTCATTCCAATCCCAAAGAAAGGCAATGCCAAAGAATGCTCAAACTACCGCACAATTGCACTCATCTCACACACTAGCAAAGTAATGCTCAAAGTTCTCCAAGCCAGGCTTCAGCAATATGTGAACCGTGAATTTCCAGATGTTCAAGCTGGTTTTAGAAAAGGCAGAGGAACCAGAGACCAAATTGCCAACATCTGCTGGATCATGGAAAAAGCATGAGAGTTCCAGAAAAACATCTATTTCTGCTTTATTGACTATGCCAAAGCCTTTGACTGTGTGAATCACAATAAATTGTGAAAAATTCTTCAAGAGATGGGAATACCAGACCACCTGATCTCCCTCTTGAGAAATACATATGCAGGTCAGGAAGCAACAGTTAGAAGTGGACATGGAACAACTGACTGGTTCCAAATAGGAAAAGGAATATGTCAAGGCTGTATATTGTCACCCTGCTTATTTAACTTCTATGCGGAGTACATCATGAGAAACACTGGGCTGGATGAAGCACAAGCTGGAATAAAGATTGCTGGGAGAAATATCAATCACCTCAGATATGCAGATGACACCACCCTTATGGCAGAAAGTAAAGAAGAACTAAACAGTCTCTTGATGAAAGTGAAACATGAGAGTGAAAAAGTTGGCTTAAAGCTCAACATTCAGAAAACTAAGATCATGGCATCCAGTCCAATAACTTCATGGCAAATAGATGGGAAACAGTGGAAATGGTGGCAGACTTTATTTTTGGGGGGCTCCAAAATCACTTCAGATGGTGACTGCAGCCATGAAATTAAAAGATGCTTATTCCTTGGAAGAAAAGTTATGACCAACCTAGACAGCATGTTAAAAAGCAGAGACATTACTTTGCCAACAAAGGTCTGTCAAGTCAAGGCTATGGTTTTTCCAGTGGTCATGTATGGATGTGAGAATTGGACTATAAAGAAAGCTGAGCACCAAAGAATTGATGCTTTTGAACTGTGGTGTTGGAGAAGACTCTTGAGAATCCCCTGGACTGCAAGGAGATCCAACCAGTCAATCCTCAAGGAAATCAGTCCTGAATGTTCATTGGAAGGACTGATGTTGAAGCTGAAGCTCCAATACTTTGGACACCTGATGTGAAGAACTGATTCACTGGAAAAGACCCTGATGCTGGGAAATATTGAAGGCAGGAGGAGAAGGGGATGATAGAGGATAGAGATGGTTGGATGGCATCACCAACTCAATGGACATGAGTTTGAGTAAACTCTAGGGTTGGTGATGGACAGGGAGGCCTGGCGTGCTGCAGTCCATGGGATCACAAAGAGTCAGACATGACTGAGTGACTGAACTGAACTGATGTGAATTTATGTCAGTTCATCCCCTGCTTATAGCATTCATACACTAGGTGTGACCTCTCCATGTAAAATGATAACTAGCATTTTCTGGGTCCCTATAACACACCAGGAACCTTCCCATTTTACTGGTGGGACACTGAGGCTCAAAGACACTGTTTGCCCAAAGCTCCATACCTGTGTGTACCAGAGATGGGATTCAAACTTAGGTAGGTCTGCCTGATTTCAATGAGTATAGAAAATCAAGATCCTCTTCTAGCCCTTGCGGGAAAATAAGGAAGGGTTGGGATGAGATGGCTGGATGGCATCATGGACTCAATAGACGTGAGTCTGAGTGAACTCAGGGAGTAGGTGATGGACAGGGAGGCCTGGCATGCTGCAATTCATGGGGTCGCAAGGAGTCAGACACAACTGAGCGACTGAACTGAACTGAACTAGGAGAGATGGCAGACATGGCCCAAACCAGCAGGTTTGAGGGGAAGAAAAATGTGTATATCTGACACATTCCCCTCTTCCTGCTGAACAATCCCACCAACTGGTTCTGTTTCTGTGTTCCCATCATCCCTATCTGTGTGCAACTGTTCAAAAAAAAAAAAAAAAAAGACTGGAGCATTCGTGATTTTGCACTTCTGCTGGTTTCTGACTTTGTTGAGTGATTCAGCAGGATCCGGACAAAACACATCAAGCTCATTCAGTATCTCCAGCCTCCACAGAATTCCTCTCTTTACAGGACAAAGGGAGACCCTCAGTGGCATCCCTGGGCTCCTGTCCAGCCTGGCTATATTTCCTTCTGGGCTGACTACAGCTTTCAAAAATGAACACGATGACCACCTCCAATACTGAGAGGGGAAAGGTGAAGATTAAGTGGCAGACAGGACTCTTTCATCACCCGGAGGCCTGACATCCAATCTTGGAACAGAACGAGGAGAATCAAACAGACGAGCAGACAGTACACAAGACTGATAATGATGCCCTGCATCATTCTCCCAGAGAATCACAGGAATAATGTTGCTCTCCCAAAATTAAACTTTAAAACCAGAGCCTGAGAACTTAAAAGCAGCACTCCAAGTGACACTGCAGCCTAGGTCTGTGTCCTCTGAGTTTGTAGAAAATGCTGAGAGCACCTGTCACTGCTCTGCTCACATTCTTCTGAAATGTTGTGACTTCAGTGCCACCCACAAGACTGAGAAGCCTGCAGTTAGGGACAGTGTCCTAATATCAATCTTCAAATTAGTTGTCTCTGTTGTACAATGACACCTGACAGGTTTTTGTTTTTGTTTTTAGCCAATTCCTCTCCCCCAAGCCAACAAGACTAAACAGTAAATTAATTAAAAGAATCAATATGGATAATGAAAGGCAGAGGATCAGCAATGGAAGCAGAGGAAGAAAGTGTTAAAGATAAAAATTGGTTGCCAAGACCCATTCCAGAACTTTCTAAAGGAGAAGAGTTTTACAGCATCTCCAACACTGATATGATACATCTTGAGTGGGGTTTTAAGTCTCCAGAGCTCAGAGTCTCAGATAGCATTACATACTCCCAAATCTCCCCTTGTTCTGACTCTCAGCTCCTTGAGGCACCTGCTGGTGATTTCAGTTCCCAGGTTCCTTGCCAACACAGAGCAAATAAGCTATGCAGCTGACACAAGTGTCCACTCTGTCCACCACTTCTATTTAAAGAGTGGAACTTAGTAAAGCAAACAGAAGTTTATTTACTCAGCTCTGGGACACCTGAGTTTCTGAAGTCGCAAGTCTAAGACAGAGCTGACCCCAATCCGTGATAAGGTTACCAGGTAAATGACACCTTGGAGCACCCTCCTAGCAACCTGCCGACTTCCCTGGAGACATGCTGACCTTGCAAACTTCTATAGCAGGGACACTTAGCCTCAGCACCACTGACATTTTGAGGCCGGATAATTCTTTTTTCCTGGGGGATATCCTATGCACTACAGGACACTTAGCAGCATCTCTGGCCTCTACCCAAAGGCTTCCCAGGTGGCTCAGTCATAAAGAATCCACCTGCCAATGCAGGAGACACAGGTGTGATCCCTGGGTCGGGAAGATGCCCTAGAGGAGCAAGATCCTTCCTGGAGGAGGGAATGGCAATCCACTCCAGTATTCTTGCCTGGGAAATTCCATGGACAAAGGAGCCTGGTGGGCTACAGACCATGGGGTCACAGGAGTCAGGCATGACTGAGCGACTGAGTATGCATACATGCACTGGACTCTACCTAGATGCCAGCAGTATACCTCCTTCCTGCCCCCAGGGTGTGACAATCAAAATATCTCCAGATACTGCCAAATGTCCCCTCAAGAGCAAAATCAGCAAGCAGAGTGAAAAACACCACAGACACCTATATGGGAGCTGGAAGTTCAGAAAGATCAGAAAGACAGATTGTACCAATACTTCATCTGCTGACAGGGGCTGGGGAAATTTCTCCAAAACACATATTCTTTTAGAATTCAGTACTGGCATTTCTGGTGTCAGACAAGCAAAATTTTGCAAATGAAGAAAGATAAAAGCAAGGTTAACCTTTTGTTGAAAGTCAAAGCATGTGTCACACAACTTGAATCTTGAGTCTAGTGTAAAGATTAGTGATTTTCTCAGTGAGTCGGTCTTCTGTTTGCTAACATTTTCAGTGCTAGAATAATACCCAGGGCCACACATTCATACAGTTTCAAAGATGTGGCCTAATTCCTGTGGGCCGGGCGCTCCTGCTGGCCACACCCACTCCTAATCAAAGCTGCCAATCTTGTGGAAACTCTGATCTGCCACAAAATATCAGTTTGGTAGTCTTGCCCCTATTCATCATCTACAGGCCAATTTCCCATAAAATCTAAGAGTAATGATGCGATACAAGGACAAAGAAAAGGTAAACGCTGATTCTACCTCTGCTGCTGCTGCTGCTGCTGCTAAGTCGCTTCAGTCGTGTCCGACTCTGTGCGACTCCATAGACGGCAGCCCACCAGGCTCCACCGTCCCTGGGATTCTCCAGGCAAAAACACCGGAGTGGGTTGCCATTTCCTTCTCCAATGCATGAAAGTGAAAAGTGAAAGTGAAGTTGCTCAGTCGTGTCCGACTCTTAGCGACCTCATGGACTGCAGCCTACCAGTCTCCTCCGTCCATGGGACCCTCCAGGCAAGAGTACTGGAGTGGGGTGCCATTGCCTTCTCCGGACTCCACCTCTAGCTTGCTTCATTAGTAAGAACTGTGGTCAAGGGTTTTGCTTAAATAAAGCTAAAATAACGCAATCAGGCCACCATAGTAGAATTTAATGTGCCAGTAAAATCATATTTAAATCCTATAATCCAAAGCAATCAGAATAATACAACCCTGTCCAGTTAATTCAGAAAGTAGTTTCCTAAGAATGAAGTGAAAGTGAAAGTGAAGTCTCTCAGTCGTGTCCGACTCTTTGCGACCCCATAGACTGTAGCCTATGAGGCTCCTCTGTCCATGGGATTTTCCAGGCAATAGTACTGGAGTGGATTGCCATTTCCTTCTCCAGGGGATCTTCCCAACCCAGGGCTCGAACCCAGGTCTCCCTCATTGTAGACAGACGCTTTACCGTCTGAGCCACCATCTATCTCCAAATGACTTATTTTTTCCAAAGTATCAAATTTCAGTGGAGAATGACATGTGGACACAGAGTGGGAAGGGGAGGGTGGGACAAACTGGGAGACTAGCGCTGACATATACACCTACCACGTGTAATTCAGCCAGTGGGAAGCTGCCGAACAGCACAGGAAGCTCAGCGGGTGCTCTACTGGCCTGGAGGGGTGGGATGGGGGAAGTGAGAGGGAGGCTCAAGGGGGAAGGGATATATGTATATATATACAGATGATTCACTTTGTCATACAGCAGAAACTAATACAACATTATAAAGCAACTATACTCCAATAATAAAATAATAAACGAATAAAATATGAAAGTGGTAGTGAAAGTCACTCAGTCATGTCTGACTCTTTGTGACCCCACAGACTATACAGTCCATGGAATTCTCCAGGCCAGAATACTGGAGTGGGTAGCCTTTCCCTTCACCAAGGGATCTTTCCAACCCAGGGATCAAACCCAGGTCTCCCACATTGCAGGTGGATTCTTTACCACCTGAGCCACAAGGGAAGCCCAAAATATAAAAAGAAATACCTTAAGTCAATAGGAAAAATCCTTAAATTAACAAAGATTTTTTTTTCCTTCCTTTTTCTCTGTCTCAAGAGAAAAATGAAAGCTTCCCAGGGTCTAAAATATTCAGGAATTAAAAATAAATTGATAGGGATTATGGTATTCAGAGAGAAAACCAGTAAGTGCTTGCTAAAGCAAGGCCTCTAAATGATATTTGAAGGGTTAATACAAATTATACTTCTCTTGGCCATCCAGAATGAGTGAATGCAACACCATCCCCAGACATCCCAAGGGCTACAAGCATGGTAACTGAACACCACTGTCTTCCCCCAGGGTTCTGTTCCTAGACGACCTCCCCTGGGGAGCAGTAAAAGGCAGCAAGCCGCTGCTGAGTCATCTTCAAATACAACCCACAAACAGGAGGGTAAGGAGGGTCCTGTGGAAGGCTGTGCACCTCGTAAGGAAAAGCAAAACCACACGGCCACTGCCCCTAGCGTGGTCTTCCTCCACGACTGCCACCATTCCACTGGCCCCAGGGAGGAATGCCCTGGCTCCCTCCACTTTGCAGGAGTCCCCCAGCTTCACGGCTGACAAGCAGGGGTTCAGCCTGCAGCCAGGAAACAGGAAAATCATCCCACCTGGGGACTTTAGACTTTGAGTTCAGTCTTATCTGTCCCCACGTTTGCAATGACATGACTGATGCATCCAACATCTACACTAACACAGTGATAAAATGATCAACTGAAAGAAAACAGTTCTGTGGGTACGGGGGTGGGGGGGGAATCTATCATGCAAAGATAGTAGCAGTGTCAATTTATTAAAGGAAATCTGGAGGACACTAGTAATGTATATCTTAAAATCCCACAGTTTCACCTTTTGGAATGTATCCTGAGGAAATAAATCAGACACAGTGTCCAAGGATGTAGATACAACGATGTCACTACATCATTAATTATTCATAAGGGTATAAAGGCAACCTAAAAGTCCATCGATAGGGGAATGGTGAAATAAAATTAGGAGCAGGCCATGCCAAAGAATACTCTGTGGCCATTGAAAATGCTGACATGATCATAACAGCTCTGCATACCAAGTCAGGCGCCTCTCTAAGTGTTCACACCTGAATCCATTTAATCCTCACAACACTTGGACTAGTAGTATTTCCACTGGGTTCATTTTACAGAGGCAGCATCTGGCAAAGAGAGAAGTTAACTAACCGTCCAGAGTCAGTAGCTCCTAAGTGATGGTTTGACAGTTTAAATTCAAACAATAATGCTCTAAAGCTCTGTTCATCCACTGGACTCCACTGCCCAGAGATTCAAGAAAAGTAAGTCACAAAATGGTAAGTAAGAGAAGAAAATAATTATAATACAATAGTGTCATGATCTGATCTTTATAAACTATGTCTGCCTTTATGAAATGGAAAAAAAAAACTATACAAATATGCCCCAAAATGTTAAACACATTCTCTCTGAATGATGGAATTTGGGGTGATTTTTGCCTTCTATTCTGTACCTCTCAGCATTCTGTGAATTTCTTTAAAGTATTACAAAAACACTGAAGAAAACAGTTATTTCTACTTGGGAAAATAAAAGGTCATAAGCAGCCTTGGTCAGTATTTGGGAAGGGAGGAGAGACAGAAGAGCAGACATTAAGTCAACTTACAGGTCTGGGTGAGACAGAGCCCTCCGCCGACGTGCTCTGGCATCACGTGTAGGACTGTAAGCTTCTGCTTTTCATTCCATCCGCTTTAAGGCAGGCCTGTCCTGGAAATAACAGAAGACAGAACACAACATGGCTCTTGTCCTCTGTGCTTAAGGAGCTTAGAAAATGTTGGAGGAGAGAAAATAGGTAAATAAACAACTGCAACCCAAGGCAGAATAGCAACACAAGAGGAGACACTGAGAAGGTGCTGCAGTTCAGAGGAGGTACAGGGTCCCCTGGGATGGGGAAGCAGAGACACTGCCTGACCAGGGGTATCAGAGCTGAGCCCTAAGAGTTGGGTCAAATACGAACAAGTAAAGGAAAACAGTTGAGAGTAAGGCTGCTCTCCAAGTAGAGGAAAGAACTTATGTAATATGTGGGGACTAAAATGCCTATAGTAGGTAGAGAGCAGAAAATGGCTGGACTCACCCAAGATGTAGCCATATGACCTAGACTTATTGATTTTACTTTTTTTTTTGGCTGTGCCTTGTGACTTGTGGGATCTTAGTTCCCCAACCAGGGATTCCCCAGTAGTGGAAGCTCAGAGTCCTAACCACTGGACTGCCAGGAAAGTCCCTGGACATATTTAAATAGATTCTTTCTTCTCAGAATATGAAGAACTTGTACTGTCCACACCTTGGTGAGCTGGGAGTTACCCAGGAGAGAGATGTCCCTATGGAAGCAAAATGGGTTGCATGTGGCCATACAGAGAATCTGCTGAAACATGAGACCACACCCCAGGTGTCCTGAACCATTCAGCCACAAGGAACAGTCAGAGAAATTCAGCTTTCAGTTCAGTTGCTTAGTCATGTCCAACTCTTTGTGATTCCATGGACTGCAGCACGCCAGGCTTGCCTGTCCATCACCAACTCCTGGAGCTTGCTCAAACTCAGGTTCATTGAGCTGCTGATGCCATCCAACCATCCCATCCTCTGTTGTCCCCTTCTGCTCCCGCCTTCAATCTTTCCCAGCATCAGAGTCTTTTCAAATGAGTCAATTCTTCGAATCAGGTGGCCAAAGTATTGGAGTTTCAGCTTTAGCATCAGTCCTTCCAATGGATATTAAGGACTGATTTCCTTTAGGATGGACTGGTAGGATCTCCTTGCAGTCCAAGTTACTCTCAAGAGTCTTCTCCAACACCACACTTCAAAAGCATCAATTTTTCAGTGCTCAGCTTTCTTTATAGTCCAACTCTCACATCCATACGTGACTACTGGAAAAACCATAGTTTTGACTACACCAAAGCCTTTGACTGTGTGGATCACAACAAGCTGTGGAAAATTGTTAAAGAGATAGGAATACCAGACCACCTGACCTGCCTCCTAAGAAATCTGTGTGCAGGTCAAGAAGCAACAGTTAGAACCAGACATGGAACAACAGATTGGTTCCAAATCGGGAAAGGAATACGTCAAGACTGTATATTGTCACCCTGCTTATTTAACTTATATGCAGAGTGCATCATGAGAAATGCTGGGCTGGATGAAGCACAAGCTGGAATCAAGATTGCCAGGAGAAATAGCAATAACCACAGATATGCAGGTGACACCACCCTTATTGCAGAAAGTGAAGAACTAAAGAGCCTCTTGATGAAAGTGAAAGAGGAGAGTGAAAAAGTTGTCTTAAAACTCAACATTCAGAAAACTAACTTCATGGCACATAAATGGGGAAACAGTAGAAACAGTGACAGACTTTATTTTTGGGGGGGCTCCAAAATCACTGCAGATGGTGACTGCAGCCATGAAATTAAAAGGCGCTTGCTCCTTGGAAATAAAATTAAGACCAACCTGCTGCTGCTGCTGTTAAGTCACTTCAGTCGTCTCCGACTCTGTGCGACCCCATAGACGGCAGCCCACCAGGCTCCCCCGTCCCTGGGATTCTCCAGGCAAGAACACTGGAGTGGGTTGACATTTCCTTCTCCAATGCATGAAAGTGAAAAGTGAAAGTAAAGTCACTCAGTTGTGTCCGACTCTTAGCGACTTCTTGGACTGCAGCCTACCAGGCTCCTCCATCCATGGGATTTTCCAGGCAAGAGTACTGGAGTGGGTTGCCGTTGCCTTCTCCGAAGACCAACCTAGACAGCTTATTAAAAAGCAGAGACATTACTTTGCCAAGAAAGGTCCATCTAGTCAAAGCTGTGGTCAGAGAAATTAAAACAAAAAACCCTTTGGCATTATCACTGTTATAGAATATCTGAAAAATTAGAAGCTACCACTGGGTAGAACCAGGAACTGCAGTGATCCAAAATGGCTAGATCGTCTTTAATGAATTAATAGAGAAGAACATATATTGCTAAGTTATAAATTGGTTTTAATATTCTGGTAACTGTATTTCCATACAGTTGGATTCTTTTATATTCTGTGGCTTTTTTTTTTTTTTTTTTTTTGCATTTAAAAATGCTATTTTAAAAAGTGGTCCATAGACGATCCAGGACTGCCAAAGGATTCCATGGCACAAAAAAAGTTAAGAATGTAAAATTGTAAATCACTTCATGTTACGCCGGTAGTAACTTCCATCTTACTCAGAGTAAAGTTTCCCTTCCCTGGCCTGACTCATCTGATTTCATCTCCTACTCCTCTCACTCTCTTTCACTGCCATCTGGCACACTGGTCTCTTTGTTTGTGTGCTCAGTTGCTCAGCTGTGTCCGACTCCGACCCATGGACTGTAGCCCGCCAGGCTCCTCTATGAGTGGAATTTCCCAGGCAAGGATACTGAAAGTGGGTTGACATCTCCTTCTCCAAGGGATCTTCCCAATGCAGGGACTAGTCTCTGTAACAGTCCTTAATCCTGCCAAGTGAGGCACATTCCTGCCTCAGGGCCTTTGCATTGGTTGATCTTTGTGCCTCGAATGTTCTGCGTCCAGGTGATTGAATCCCACATCCTTCTTCCTCACATCCTTCAGGTCTTTACTCAAATAACAGCTTCAGAATGACACTTTCCTTGTTTACCCTATCTAAAATATCCCTCAATGAAACTCCTGGTCCCCTTCCTTACTCTATTTTTTCTCCTTAGCATTTGTTAATCTGTAAAATACATAGAGACATACGCTTTGTTTCTTTATCTTATTTATAGTTTGTTTCTCCACTTGGATATTAGCCCCATAAAGGCAGAAATTTTTATCTTATGCTTCACTGTATCCCCAGCACCTTGAACCTCACATGACACATATGAGAGTCTCAAAAATTGCATACTGAATTGATTGATGAATCAATTAGCTGGTTGACATTTATCACATTTCTTGGCTACTGGCTGCTTCCACACCATGTCGAATTTGAAAGTCTCTATTGCCCAATGGGAGGAAATAAAAATCACACAAAATATGCTTTTGAAACTGTGGTCACCACAGATGAAAAGAAGCTTACTTATCAGCCAATGCAGATGGGAGATACATTTTTTTCCTTAATAAAAAGAGTTTTACATCAAAGACAAAATAGATAAGTTCTAACACACACAAGTTATGAATCAAGTTATAGCATAACAAATACAAAAAAGTAAATAGAGAAATTGACATATGGCATACAACCAATAAAAGCACACTAACTCAGAATGTAGTAGAAGTGATGTTGGTTGATAGGATCATCACACAGATTTCACCTGGCAAATGATTTAAAAAAGGAAATGGACAGCTTACAATGGCATGAGTAAAAACACGTAAGAGATCGCTACATGGGTGCTGCTGCTTTTAAAATGCAAAATTACCCATTTGAAGGCTTTGCTGCTTACCTACTAAAATAGCAAAGCTGCCTTTAATATTGATAAAATCTGAAGCTCACAGTGCTATCTTCATAGACATATAAAGCACCTCACTCCATGCTACACCCCAGGAGCATGTGGTTTTAATAAGAACAACTTTCTTCTTGTAGGATAATCTGCCAACCAGGCAATGGAAGACTGGACTTCTTGTAGTTATAAAAGCTAAGTCAAGGACAAATAAAGGAAGTACTATTTTATATCACATACATCCTTATACAGACATGCTCAAATCACTCACATATTAAAAAATAGCACAAAATAGGGACTTCCCTGGTGGTCCAGTGGGTAAGACTCCACACTCCCAAAGCAGGGAGCCCCGGTTCAATCACTGGTCAGGGAACTAGATCCCCTGTGTTGTAACTAAGACCAGGAACAGTCAAATAAATAAATAAATAAAATACAAAAAATCTTCCAAATTCCTCCTTGCAACACAGCTTTTCGAAAACAGTTTTTACACTCATCCTTCCTTCTTCTCCTACAATACTTGCCCTAATGCTGCACTAAATGTTTTGCCAAAGGCACCTCCAGACAACCAAAGCCGAAGTTCACGTCACATCTCTGAGTGACTTGCTTGTTTAAGGCATTTGTCTCTGCCCACCTCCCAGCCCTTGCAGTTCACTGATGCCACTTCTCTGGCTACTTATTCTTGGTTTCCTATGAGACTCTGTTTCTTCTTCCCGAAGCTTAAATCTGAATTCACAAAATAAAATACCTACAGGGACTAGGTAAGATGAAAAAGGAGGTCACCTGGCCACTGTGACAACCTGGAGAGCACCAGTCCTGCCAGAAAAGGATCACTGCCCCTCATCTGTGAGCATCAGGTGGCCAGATGACCCCACACTGTCAAGGATATCCATTAATCTTATTTTTACGGGAACTTTCCCAACTTTTTCAATGTCATCAATTTTGTGGTTAATGTTTTAATACTGTTACCCAAATCAACAGATCTGTAGCCTGGATATATCCCATGGACCTCAAATTTGTGTCATTTCCCCCATCCCATGGGTTTCTCATCTCGCTGCTCTTCTCCCTGAAAATTTCACTGAAATCAAGAGCCCAGGTGTGAATCTCCAGCCCAGAGCCCCCTTCTACCTTGTGGATTCACAGAACTGCCTACTGGATGTATCCATTCGAATGTCCCAATGGGACCTTGAAATACAACACGTGTATACTTTCCCTTCATCCTCTGTTCCCAAACATCTCTCAAGCCCCTTTCCTTCCCCTCTCTCTCCTGCCTCCGCTTCAATTCAGACACACAGTGTTTTCCATGGTTTACTCAATAGACTTCTGACTGTCCTCCCCACCCAGGCCTGTCCACAGTCTCTACTCTCAAATTCATTCTTCCATCAAAGCTAAAGCTACCTTCTAAAAGGCACAGCCTTGTATAACACAGGGAACTCAAACTGGTGCTCTGTGACAACCTAGAGGGGGTGGGATATGGGAGGAAGTGGGTTCAAGAGGGAGGGGACACATGTACACTTATGGCTGATTCACGTTGTCATATAGCAGAAACCAACACAAGATTGTGAAGCAATTATCCTCCAATTTAATTCTTTTTTTAAAAAAAGGAAAAAAGATAAATAAATAAAATGCACAACCTTAACATGCTCTGATGGCTCCCTTGGCCTTCAGGATAAACTGTGGATCCACACTGCTTGAGTCTGAATCTGCCCAAAACTTAATCTAAGACCAAGGCCATGCATGCTCAGTCATGTCCGACTCTTTCATGACACCATGGGCTGCAGCCCACCAGGTACCTTCTGTCCATGGGATTTTTCAGGCCAGAATACTGGAGTGGGCTGCCATTTCCTCCTCCAGGGGATCTTCCCCACCCAGGGATCGAACCTTCATCTCCTGCATTGACAGGTGTATTCTTTACCATTGCACCACCTAAGAACAGCACTATATAAATACTTATTATTCCATTTTATCATTAAGCATTGCCAGAGCCCTGAGTGTCAGCTGAGTAAGACCTGGAATTCTAAGTACACAGAGACTGACCCATCTCTTTGATGCTATTTTGACCCCCACGCCAGCCCCCAAGGTAGACACACCTGCATCAGGTTCACCCACAGCAACAATAAGAGGCCAGCAAAATTCACCGGCAGAGCTTTAGTCTCCTGTGTCTCTTTCAGTACACCCCTCACTCACTTCCAGCCAACACCCTTCTTGCATTTGCCCTGTTCCCCTTTCAAAACCAGTAGGAAAGGCTGTGAGGTTAGTCTTCGTGCTCAGGTATGAAGTGAGGCCTCTGGACACTTCTCACAACACCAAGGGCTCTTTGGATACAAACAACAGCAACTGGGCTGGCTCACTGATAAATCCCATCTGTGTCAAACAGAAGGCTCTTTGAAGCTCTGTGGGCCAAAGAGAAGCCTGAAGAGCCACACGTGGCCACAGACAGGAGCCGGGGCCCTTCTGAAGGACATGGAGACAGAAACAACTGACAGAAGAAGCGGTCTGGCCAGGGAGAACAAGGAACACACCAGGAGGCTCCTCCATCCTACCATCCCTCCACTGACAGACGCCTGACAGGCTGGGCGAACTGTCTGTCCATCCCATGGCTGGACTGGGGCAGAAGGAATCTCAGGGGCATTCTTAACAACCACCATCCCACCAAGACAACAACCAGACGGGGAGGAATAATTACTCAAAGGAAATGAGAGGGCTGCAGGAAGAGGAAACTGATGTGTGGCTGAAAAGTCCATTCAACTTTCCCACAGAGTTCTCCACTCTCGACCTTAGAACTATACATATAAATATGAGTATGAATAATGTACGTGCTTCCCTGGTGTCTCAGTGGTAAAGAAGCCACCTGCCAATGCAGGAGACTCGGGTTCAATCCCTGGGGCAGGAAGATCCCCTGGAGGAGGAAATGACAACCCACTCCAGTATTCTTGCCTGGGAAATCCCATGGACAGAGGAGCCTGGTGGGCCACAGTCCATGGGGTCACAAAGAGTGGGACAGGACTGAGCGACTAAAAACAACATGAATACTGTAGAAATCTAAGGAATTTCAGGTCTCAAGGATCAGGTCAAATTACCTCTGTGGGTGACTGAGGTCTCTAATGCCCCAAATCCTACTCATAGTCAAGTCAGTGACATCATCTCACCCCAACCTCTCACGAACACCCCTTCCCTCTCCACAAGCAGCCAGAGACTTTCCTAAACTACGTGTCAGAATGTGTCTATACTTTCCATAAACCTACAGTAGCTCCCCAGTGTGTTCACGACAGAGTTCAAACTTCTTTCCACAGATGTCAAAGCCAGAACATCCCCACCTGTATCTCTGACCACTGTCTACACCCATCTACTTCCAACCCCTCTTCCTGGGCTGCAACATATTCCTTCCCATCCCCAGCCATAGGGTACACTCTCTTTCCCAAATCTCACTGAAGTTGTCCCCTTGATTCCCTCCTTTTTCAGTTAATTCCTGTTTGGTCTTCAAGAAACGAGCTCCAGCGTCATCTCTTCCAGGACACTCTCTTTTGAGGCACTGCACACATGTTGATGTGTCCACACATCCATGCACACATCTCTAGCTACACAGGCACAATACTCGGTGCTTACAGATCTGTACTTCTCAGCAATATCACCAACACACAGGGATATCAGCAGGCAAGTGGGAGATGTCTAGTGGGATCCTGACTAAATGAATGTTCTACCTAACGGTAAAAAAAAAAAAAAAAAGGATTCTCCTGCTCAAGAGTGAGAAGCCTGCTCGGAGGGTGCCTTCACACCATACAGTCTTCCCTGTATGTGGGCTCCAGGATGTGGGATGAGAATGTTTGACCAAGCTATCATTTCTACCTATTCTGTGCCCCTGATACATCAAGGTCTTTCCAAAGGATTGTAGAAAAGCATCTATTGCTGCTAGAAGTCACAGATTTTGCTAAATCATAAATCCTCAACATATTTACAACAAAACTCTGAGACAGCCAAATGTCTGTTGCTGTAGTAAGTTGTCACAGAGACTATTTATTTCATGGAGTGAAAAAAGAAGTTTCACTTAACATTTTAAATATGATGGTTTATGTAACATCTAATCCATTATTTGGAAGGGAGAAAAAATGTTTTTATGCTTCACAAATATCCACATCCAGCTCCTGGAAACCAAGCTGGGAGGACTTTTTTTTTAACGCTTTGCCCAGAACTATCCACTATGACTCACTCCAAACTTTATCAATATAAATAAATTATAAAATAATGAGATCCCCAGGGGATGCGAGTCAGAATCACGTGACTGAGTGGGAGCTGCAGCTGGCTCCCACTGCCCAACATCAGGAGAAAGAATCTAATGGCATATCCCAAGCCCAGAAAAATGACAAAATTCAAAATTCAAAGTATAGTTTCCATTGAGCATGTATCGCTTTCACACCATCATAAAGTTGAAAAACAGTAAGTCAAAATATCATGTCAGGACCATTTGTAGATATAACCAAAAATGAATGGTCCTCAAATTCTAAAACACTACTATCTTGCACTCCATAGAAAAAATTTGCCAACCCTTGAGAAAATACTTAACACTCAAATAACAAAAATGCCAATAACATAGAGATCCCCATATTTGATTATAAACTCTTCCCTTTGATCATATGTGTGCATGCTAAATCGCTTCAGTCATGTCCAACTCTGTGTGACCCTGTGGACTATAGCCTGCCAGACTCATCTGTCCATGGGATTCGCCAGGCAAGAATGCTATAGTGGGTTGCCATTCCTACTCCAGGGGATTGTCCCAATGCACTGATCAAATCTGCATCTTACATCTCCAGCATTGGCACGTGAGTTCTTTACCACTAGCACCACCTGGGAAGCCCCAGTTTGGAATTCTCCAGGCAAGAATCCTGGTGTGGGTTGCCATTCCCTTCTGCAAGGGATCTTCCCAACCCAGGGATTGAAACTGGGTCTACTGCATTTCAAGCACATTCTTTACTGTCTGAGTCACCAGGGAAGCCCTATGATCATAGATACCTCTCGCAAATTCAAACTGTAGACTAGCATAGAAATTAAAAATTCCTAAAATGCCCTAGAATTTCTTTTGTCAGATATGGCTAGAACAAATACTGTCTCCAATCCTGTGGTTGCTTTCATCAATTGTTATTGTTACTGTTTCATTAAAACCTGAGTTAAAAAAGAGTTTTCAATTTGACTTATTAAAATTAATTTGCACACCTCTCCTTTCTCCAGTCTACATCCTAAGGGTGCTCACTTCTCTCTGAGTTTCAAAGTTCTCCATATAAGGAAGAAAAGGTGGGGTAGAACAGGAAGGAAGAAAAGGAGAGACCCCAAGCTCTGGCAAGCACAGCAGTGACATGGACAGAGCCCCAGGGATGGCTTTTGGCATCATCTCTGGACCAGTGCAGACTCTCTTCCTGACCTAAGCAGAAGTCCTCACTCCACAGTAAATAGGAATGCATGCTTGAAAACAACGAATGATATGATACTTCTCTTTTTCAGGAGCCACCTAGTTTTTTCACCTGAAATCATAGATAAACAATACAGGGAATTGTGAAGGTCCAAAATTAGATAGTATGACATGAAAAGAGACAAAAACATATAACATGACCAAAAGTTAATTTGGCTGTGGATTTATTCTGTAGCAGTAGTTCTCAAGTGACTCCCGATGGCTCAGTGGTAAAGAATCCACCTGCCAATGCAGGAGATGTGCGTTCAATCCCTAGGTCAAGAAGATCCTTGGAGGAGGAAATGGCAACACACTCCATTCTTCTTGCCTGGAAAATCCCATAGACAGAGAAGCCTGACAGGCTATACAGTCCATGCGGTTGCAAAGAGTCAGACATGGCTGAGCATGCACACAAGCCAGCCAAGTAGTTCTCAAAGTGTCATCAGGGACCTCTGGGGTTCCTAAGATTATTTAAAGGGCTCATGAGGTCAAAACTATTTTCATAATAAACTAAGATGTTATTTTCCTGTTTCCTTCTCATTCTCTCCCAAGTGTCCTATGGAGTTTTCTAGAGGATACAGTCTGTTTGAGAACATAACAGACTTAGTAGAGAAGCAAATCTAAGCATTCCATTGTGTTCTATTAACCTAGACAAATAAATTTGTAAAAGTGTAAAACAATGTCACTTATAATCATTTTGTTTAAAAAAAGATAGTTATTTTTCATAAAAATATGCCATTTGTGTTAACATGGTATGAGATTATCGTTAGTTTAAATGGATTAATGATTAATTTGAAATGTATTTTCATTTCTAATATAAACATTACCTGGTAACTAAGTTGGTAAAGAATCTGCCTGCAATGCAGGAGACCCCAGTTCAACTCCCAGGTTGAGAAAATCCCCTGGAAAAGGGATAGGCTACCCACTCCAGTATTCTTGGGCTTCCCTGGTGGCTCAGCTTGAAAAGAATCTGCCTGCAATGCGGGAGACATAGATTTGATCCCTGGGTTGGGAAGCTGCCCTGGAGAAGGGAAGAGCTACCCTCCCTGGTATTGTAGCCTGAAGAATTCCATGGATTATATAGTCCATGGGGTTGCAAAGAGTTTGACACGACTAAGTGACTTTCACAAAACAAAACCTTTTAAGCATATACAGGTCCTGAGACCAAAACATTTGAAAATGCAATTTCACAGCAATGCAATCTCAATTTCTTTTTCTGAATTTTTATTGTAGTAAAATATACATGACCTAAAATTTACCTTCTCAACCATTCTGAAGTATACAGCTCAATGGTATTAAAAGCATTCATAACAACATGCAAACACCATCTGAAACTCTAGAATTCTTTTCATGCTTAAAACTGGAACTCTCTACCCGATACGGTACTTCTTGTGGATCTGTCTATTTTGTCCAATCAGCTAATCAGCCCACACTAATGGGACCCTTCCTCCTCTAGCATGTGTAGGGTGTATCTGTGTAGTTGGGTGTGTGGGGCAGGACCCTGTATGCAGGAGAGACAACTCTATCCCCTCCTATCTACACCACACAGTCCCAGATGTTCACTGCTCAAAACCACCTCCAGTTCCACTCCTTATGATTTAACTCTGCCTTCATGGGGCATTCTGAAACTTTACCCTAACATCTAATAGCATTTCAGTTCAGTTCAGTCGCTCAGTCATGTCCAACTCTTTGCGACCCCATGGACTGCAGCACTCCAGGCCTCCCTGTCCTTCACCAACTCCTGGAGTTTACTCAGACTCATGTCCATTGAGTTGGTGATGCCATCCAACCATCTCAACCTCTGTCATCCCCTTCTCCTCCCACCTTCAATCTTTTCCAGCACCAGGGTCTTTTCAAATGATCAGTTCTTTGCATCAGGCGGCCAAAGTATTGGAGCTTCCTTCAGCTTCAGCATCAGTCCTTCCAATGAATATTCAGGACTGATTTCCTTTAGGATGGACTGGTTGGGTTTCTTTGCAGTTCAAGGGACTCTCAAGAGTCTTCTCCAGCACCACAGTTCAAAAGCATCAATTCTTCGGCACTCAGCTTTCTTTATAGTCCAACTCTCACATCCATATGTGACTACTGGAAAAACCATAGCTTTGACTAGACGGACCTTTGTTGATAAAGTAATGTCTCTGCTTTTTAATAAGCTGTCTAAGTTGGTCATAGCTTTTCTTCCAAGGAGCAAGCATCTTTTAATTTCATGGCTGCAGTCACCATCTGCAGAAATTTTGGAAACCAAAAAAAAAATTAAGTTTGTCACTGTTTCCACTGTTTCCCCATCTATGTGCCATGAAGTGATGGGACCAGATGCCATAATCTTTGTTTTTTGAATGTTGAGTTTTAAGCCAACTTTTTCACTCTCCTCCTCTTTCACTTTCATCAAGAGGCTCTACGGGCTTCCCAGGTGGCTCAGCAGTAAAAAATCTGCCTGCAATGCAGGAGCCTTAAGAGATCTGGGTTCGATCCCTGAGTCAGGAAGATCCCCTGGAGCTGGGCATGGTAACACACTCCAGTATTCTTGCCTGGAGAATCCCATGGACAGAGGAGCCTAGTGGGCTACAGTCCATGGGATCGCAAGAGTCAGACATGACTGAAGCGACTGAGCACAAGACACTCTTTAGTTCTTCTTCACTTTCTTGCCATAAGGGTAGTGTTATCTGCATATGTGAGGCTATTGATATTTCTCCTGGCAATCTTGATTCCAGCTTCCACAGAGACTGAAACAGAACTGTTATTTTGTTTGTTTGTTTGGGTGTCTCCTGAAGAGGTACAGGTCAGCAGTGGACTGCTGTGGGGATAGGGGCTTTGGGTGCAGTAGACCTGAGTATGGGATAAGCCCTCTTGGAGGAGATTGCCATTAACCCACCATAGAGCCACCAGAACTTACACAGGACTGGGGAAACAGACTCTTGGAGGGTACAAATAGAACCTTGGGGGCACCAGAACCCAGAGAAAGGAGCAGTGACCCCATGAGAGACTGGCCCAGACTTCCCCGTGAGTGTCCAGGAGTCTAAGGCAGAGGCATGGGTGGGTGGTGGCCTGGTGCAGGGTCGGGGGCCCTGAGTGCAGCCGTGTGTGCATGGGAACTTTTGAAGGAGGTCCCCATTATCTTCCTTAGCTCCACCATAGTTTGACCTCAGGTCAAATAACAGGGAGGGGAACACATGGATACCTGTGGCGGATTCATTTTGATATTTGGCAAAACTAATACAGTTATGTAAAGTTTAAAAATAAAATAAAATTTAAAAAACAAACAAACAAACAAACAAAAAATAACAGGGAGGGAACACTGCCCCGCCCTGCAACAGAAATAGCATTTAAGTGGGGATTATTTCCAAGTTGCTGATACTAACTTATAAATGAAGGGTTTGCTGTTGTGCTCTTACCTGCTGATGTGGGTGAGAGAAGCAACTGGTAAAAAAGCAACTAAAAGCTAACTCAGGAGCTGTGAGGGTCCCCTTACATAACTGTACATCCTACTGGATACTCTCTACTTCAAAGCCCCGAATAAAAGACATGAGATGAGAAGGCAAAGTGTGCTGCAGCTTCCACATTTTAAGCCTGGAGGAGCTGGAAGAAGGGAATTCAGGGCTCATCACCAAAAGGAGGCACCACGCTGACATTTGATTTCTAATTAGATCCAGAAGCTTGGGGAAACAGCTTAAAGGTAAAGCTCTCAGGCACCATATGAACTTTCATGAGATTCCTATTTTTGCATATCCAGAGCGCCTACACCGTAGGATGTGTGATTTCAGGAGGTGATGAGAAGGTATGAGGATACTGATACCTTTTATACTTCCTCAAAGATAGAAAGATAAACACTTTTACATGATGACACTTTGTATTTACACATTTAGGGATGAGGAGACAAGCTTCACCAAGAAGGTTCAACCCTGAAAGAGCCAAAGGGCTAAATCTTAGCCAGGCAAGAGCTAATCACCAATAGGAGGAGGGTGGGCAGGGTCCTCATGAGGTGGTGCTGTTCAGTCGCTCAGTTGTGTCTTACTCTCTGCGACCCCGTGAACTGTTGCCCACCAGGCTCCTGTGTCCATGGAATTCTCCAGGCTAGAATACTGGAATGGATTGTCATTTCCTTCTCCAGGGAATCGACCCCGCATCTCCTGCATTGGCAGGTGGATTCTCATGACACCCCCTCATGAAGGTACCACACTTAGAAAACTGGGATCTTAAGAACCCACAAGAAAAACACTATCCAGAAGGTATGATTTATTGACCTCAAAAAATATGCAAACTACAGTCTTTAGCCCTGGAGTTCTCCCATCTCTTTAGCCAATAAATTTGTTATCTTAAGTAAACCGTAAGTGTTAACTGTTAGCCACTCAGTTATGTCCGACTCTGCGACCCCATGGACTGTAGTCCACCAGGCTCCTCTGTCCATGAGAGAATACAGGAATGGGTAGCCCCTCCCTTCTCCAGAGGATCTTCCCAACCCAGGAATGGAACTGGGGTCTCCTGCATTGCAGGCAGAGTCTTTACCATCTGAGCCACTAGGGAAGCCCAAGTACATGATTTTAGGTTCACCTTGGCAGGCCAATCAGGACTTAGGAAAGCCAAACAAGATGACAGAAGAATGAAAGCAAAAAAAAAAAAAAAAAATGCAAACATGTTCAAGCCCAAAATGTTAGTCTGCTGGCATTCTTTTATCTGAACACACTAATGATTTGTCAGGATATAAGTCAGCACTACTGAAAGCAGCCTTCAAGAGGCAGATGCCTCTTCACTGATCTTTGGAGTAATTTTCAATTCCATGGTCCGTTTATGCTGTCATTTCCCTTCAACGATTGATTGGTCACTGGGTAGTCCATCATTTCTTCAAGACTCCATCAGGCTCCCTGTGATGTTCCTTATTGATCTTCAGGCCAGCATATTCTGCTACACGTGGGTTCCCAGATGATAGACCATATGTCACTCTCTTGTATCTTTTAACGGGATCCCCGTGGGTACAGAGGAACAGTCCCATGTGATGAGGAAGACCCGGTAAAGAAGGATTCCACTGAGATGCAGAAAGCTGGCTTCTAGCCATGCCTGACGCTCCCCATCAGGCCTCGCCCCCATACATCTTGGGAGAGGCTCCGCATCTCCCCGGCAGCACGCTGATCACGGATGTCTTTCCATTTAAGTCAGTTTGAAAGCAGCTTGCTGGTGATCATCAAAGACCAAATGCTTAGAATCTCACCACACATGTTCCCACATACCCACTCATAGTTCTCCTAATTCAATTTATAAAAATGATCCAAATTAACACATCTAAATGACTCTATGGAAGAAGAATATTTGTAGAAAGATCATCTATTTTTTTAATCATAAAATTGCCAGGTTGTGGGGAGAAAAAGCAGGGAAGGACAAGTAACACATTCAAACTTACTCAGCGACTGGAGACAAAGCCAAAGGAATGTCTAATCTTCTAGAAGTGTTAGTATTGTATAACTCCCCATTCAGAGATGGGTGTGTGTTGGTTTACCGAGGAGCTGGTCTCAGCTCCCTAACCTCGGCCACAGTCGCCTTCCACACGGACAGAGGGACAGACGTAGACGCCAAACCTCCCCTGCCCTCACCTGTGTTTGTTCCCTTAGATAACTGGCCTACACCTGTAGGATCTCCACTTCCTCACTCCGTACTCATTCTCACTCAGTCCCAGCTGGCTTGAGGTCTCACCTCTCCAACATGCCTCTATCTAGCCTCCCAATGGCCATGCCAGAACCTCTCCAATCTCTTCGTCTCTACTCTCATTTTCACAGCCTTCACGGCTGATCTTCTAGAAACATAAACTGGCTCCTGACACTTCCCTGCCACAAATCCATGAACTCCTCCCCAGAGCCCTGGTGATAAGCTCTTGAGATCCTGAACTTGGCCCTAAGTGCACAGCGTGACCTGGCCCCTGCCTTCCTCTCTGAACTCCTCCCAGCACCTTGGCCGATTCTCCTAGAGTTCCTCCAACTGTCCAGGTTTATTCCTGTCTTAGAATCTTCACACTCTCCGCAGCCTGGAAATCTCTCTCTCTCTGCCTTTTCAATGTAATAAACTCCTCTTCACCTCTCAAAGAAAAGTCTCTTCCTCAGTAAGGTCTTCCCAGCTCCCCCACCTAAACGAGCACCCGCACCCCCATCCCTGCTACTCTCCCAGATGCAATTCTTTAGAACTCTTGCCACTACTTAAGTGTTTGCATTCATTTGTTTAACATCTGTCTCCTCACCAGCCCCAGCCTAGTACATAACTCAGGGTAGATACTCAAATACTTGTTGAATAAATGCTTGTGCCAATTTGTATATGTAAAGAGGATATATACACGACCACAGAAGCTAATCATTAAGTCAAAGTGGGTGAGCATCTGCTGGGTGCTCAGCTGGCTCAGGTGATCTGCTCAGGACATCAGCAGGATGCTTCATTTGTTGTGGACTTCAGCAAGCACACTGAAGCCAGCTGCTATCAGGACTAACTGCTTAGCTATAATGCTAAGTCACTTCAGTTGTTTCCAACTCTTTGGGATCCCACGGACTGTAGCCCACCGGGCTGCTCTGTCCATGAGATTCTCCAGGCAAGAACACTGGAGCGAATTGCTTATCTATAGTGTTACTGGCTAAAAGGAGGTCTTGGGTCATTATCATCCAACACGTGTGCAATTAAAGACAATTTTATAAGGTATCTACTCCAAACAAACCATGGTGCAGGAAGGAACTTTGCTCAATATTATGTAGCAACCTAAACGGGAAAAGAATTTTTTAAAAAAGAATAGATACATATATATGTATAACGGAATCACTTTGCTGTACACCTGAAACTAACACAACATTGTTAATCAACTATACAACAATTAAAAAGCTTAATAATTATATTTAATTTTTTAATAAAAATCTGCTTTCTTTCTCTGCCTCTTACACAATTCTAGCCAATAGGATGTAAACAGAAATGTGCTGGGAAAACTTTTGAAAAAAATAACAAACATCATGCAAGGCTCTGCAGGATCCCAAAGAGAGCAAGACCCCCTTGTCTGCAAACAAAAAAATACTACAAACTAATCTAGGAATTACTTAGAGCTTAGCAAGAGGAGTTAACTTTTATAGCCCATAGATGTATGTCACAAAGTTGCAAAGGCTGATCTTAAGAAATGATGAAGGAAGATAAGGATGGACTTTTTCTAAATCAGCTTCTACATTTGACTGCACACTCCAAATATTTTTGTTGTGTTCATCACAATTGTGATTTCTCTCCAAGTTTCACCTACCAGGTCACTGAATGCAAAAATAAAACAGTAAAAGGTACTTTCTTCTTCTCCCCTGCCCCAACTAAGCATTCTAGCTAGCCAAGAGTAACAGCCAAAATCCAGCTTCAGGATGAAATTCAAATTCCACCACCTCCAAGGACCCTCCCCATCCAGTGCTCTCCTTGTGAGACACAAAAATGATGGACCTGGAGTCAGAAGACTCCTGTGTGTGTTGCTAGCTCAGGAATGTCCAATTCTTTGCAGCCCCATGGGCTGTAGCCTTCCAGGCTTCTCTGTCCATGAGATTTCCCGGGCAAGAATACTGGACTGGGATGCCATTTCCTAGAAATGGCCAAATCCAAGTCTCACTCACTTTGCCTTATTTTTTTCATCTGCAACTTGGACTTCCTAACCTCCCCTCAGCCTGTCACTTATTGTACTTGATTACTGTGAGAACTGAAATGAGATAACCTTGTGAGGTTTCTGCAAACTGCAATAGGCTAGACAAAGATGACAACGTGTGATTTTTATCAGGACTCATATTTAGCATCTTGTGTGGTTCTGTCTTATGCGTGCTAATCTTGAGTCTCCAAGTCCGCTGTAAGTTCAAGCTTGCAGAATGTATCTTAGATTCTGCCTGTCCTTAGTGCCTGCAGTACTGGACACAAGGTGGTGGTGGTTGTTGTTTAGTCACTAAGTTATGTACTTAGTGATTCTTTGTGAACCAATGGACTGTAGCTTGCCATGCTCCTCCGTCCTCCACTATCTCACAGAGATAGTTTGATCAAATTCACATTCATTGAGTCAGTGATGCTATCTCACCATCTCACCCTCTGCTGTTCGCTTCTCCTTTTGCCTTCAATCTTTTCCAGCATCAGGTAATCACACAATAATTTTTTGTGAGTTGGTTACTGGCTGGTTTTTTTAATGGATTTGACAGAAAGTGCACTGTCCTGTGATTTTCCTGGATTTCTCACTGATAATAAACATCCTTTCTGGAAATAACCATAATGTTTACCTACCCCATGACCTTTATGGTCTGTTTCCCTTTTTCCCAACCAGCTGGGCAGAGTTCCACTGGAGAGAGGATAATATTGGCCAAAGAAAAAAGAATATTTTTCTAGCATAGTTTTCAAGTTTCTTTTCAAGGGGAGATGGGGAGAATGGGGATGGGGAGATGGGGAGTTTCAAGGGGAGAAGCAACCAAAAAGTTGCTTCGTAACAGCAAGCCACCTCTCAAGGTCACCATCAAACAAGCCCAGCCTGAGTCCTACTAAGCGCAGGGCACAGGGTCAGGGCTACAGGGATACACAAAAAGGAATCGAGCAGTGGCTCCAGCTCCACAGCCAGACTGCAAGGGACAGAATTCTAGCTTCCCATCATCTTCATTATGTGACTTTGCACATGATACTCAGTTGTCTCTTTTTTCTCATCTACAATAGGGTGATTCATGGGGGCAGAGATCAGAGTTATGTAGCAATAAGCCAAGGGATGCCTGGAGCCACCCAAAACTGGACTAGGACAAGAACAGTCTTTCCCCTTGCCTGTGGGCAAACTTGATTTGGGTCTGCTAGCCTCCAGAACTGTAGAAGAATATTTTTTTCTGTTGTTTTAAGCCAATAACATAAAAAATGGGGTGTTAAAACAGCCTATCTCCTAAGGTTGTCATCAGGATGAAATGAGTTAATGCATCAAGAGCTTTCAACATAGTGCCTCATTTAGGGTAACAATAATGTCCAGCAGCAAGATCTTCACAGCTAAATGAGAAGCAAAGTAAGTCTAGGAGCCATGAGCAGGTAGAAATCAGGCCCCCAGTCTTAGTAGGTTTTTCACACAAGTGGTACTTGGGCAGATCTACCTTCTTGACACCTGATCAGCAGGGACTGTAAGCACGCCCACCCTTCCCTCTGCCTCCAACCCCCCTGGATAGCTGTTCTTGCCTGCTAGTGAGACCTTGGGTCCAGCCCCATCCTGCGGTCTCCCATCAGCTCAGAGGGCCCTGCATGGGCTCCATGTATTGCTGGCTCCCACAGAAACACTATGACCAAGAAAGGAAGCCTCACTTCCCAATGGGAGTGTTTTGAGGATTAAATGAGATAATGCCTGGAAAAGTGCCAAGCAGAGTAGCTGGCATATGGTATCCAGCCCATAATGCTATTGTTTATATAGATAGATATTGTGATAAAAAGTGAATGTCGCTCAGTCGTGTCCGATTCTCTGTGACCCCATGGACTATACAGTCCAGGGAATTGTCCAGGCCAGAATACTGGAGTGGGTAGCCTTTCCCTTTTCCAGGGGATCTTCCCAACCTAGGGATCAAACCCAGGTCTCCCACATTGCAGGAGGATAAAGAAGAGGACTTCTCTGGCAGTCGAGTGGTTAAGACTCCACACTTTCACTGCAGCGGGCCTGGGTTCCATCCCTAATCTGGGGAACTGGAGAATGAAGATCCCGCATGCCTCGAGGCATGGCCAAAAAAAAAAAAAAAAGAGGAGGAGGAAAACCCTTGTGATGCCTGCTCTCTTGGAGCTGACACACATCCCAGCCCCAAACGCCAGACACAGGGCAGATGGAGAACTCTGGTAGAACAGGGAGGCAGTCTCTGAAGGATGACAGTGACCGGCAAAATTCACTGAACACACAAGCGGTGGCTGAAGTGCCCACTCTTCCCTCTCTTTCTTTAAAGTAATAAGGAAGAAGAAAAAACTTAGCTGGTGCTTTGCTGACAAGCTCAAGTGTCAGAGCGTTGGCTTTTTAATATTTTAATACTTCTGAACAGAACGAAGATTGCTTCCAACCTCCCCATTTGCTCTCACATACTCGACCAGGAAAACCTTAGCTTTGCTGCATTTATTAAGGGCTTTTCTTGTTCAGGCTGATTTTCCAGGTAATGATGGCTCAGACACAAGACAGAGGCAAAACAGATTCTGCAAGTCTCCTTAAAATATTCACAGCAAGCTCTGGATTCCGAGTTTCTGAGTACTTCATGACCATCTTCTCCCTACCCCAATACTAATCATTCCTAGTTTTGAAATGACTAATTTAATATTAGAACAGGAGAAGAAAGGAATCTGGCGAGAAATGAAAAAAAAAAAAAAAAAACAACAACAAAACTGGGAGCAGAAACTTCACCTTACTGCATATGACCAAGGCCTGGTCCAACCCCCGTGGTCTGGTTGTAAACACATACTGAGTGAATCAATGTCCTTAAGCAGTTTACCACCCGGGTAAAGAGTGAGACCTACCTAGTACAGCAAGTTCAACCACAGAATCAATGCCACCCTCTCTCAGCCTGAGACATGTGCAGAGAGAAGGACTAGTGCATCTGCCTTTAGCAAGAGGGCAGGTGCTCAGGAAAATGCTTGCATTCTGTTTACCTGGGCAGGTATTTGCAAGTAGTCAGAAAGGGGAGCAAAAAGGGGTAACTTACCCAGTTCTAAGTGAATGCTTATGCAAATCCCTTAAGCAAATACATGAAAAGGGATGGGAAGGTTTCTGATCTGGTTTTTCTCACCTGCCCTACTCTGGGGGCGTGTGAGGTGAAAGACAAAAATCAAGTCAGAGGGCGATGAGAAACACCCCCTCCACGCCCCAGCCTCAAACCAGGACTTCTAGGGTCATTCTGGCGTGTAGAGGTGCTTCTCTGTTGCCCTCCACCCCTGTCCTGGGTTCCCAAAGCTAGGCTACCGTCTCAGGGTCCCTAGCCGAGACGCTCAGACACCAATGGCGCAAAGGGTGCTCCTTTCCCAAAAGAGACCACAAGAGGCAGAGCAGGAGAAGCGCGCGGGGTTGGGGGGGGGGGGGGCGGGGGTGCGTGGGGAGGGGGGGGGGAGAGGTTGTTCAAAATGATCCCTGCAATGCGAAAGGCGCCCAGCCCGGCTCGCCGCGGCCCACTGCCAGCAGATCTGGCTGGCTCGCCAGCCGATTCACCTCGAGAAGTCGGGCAACCAAGCAGCCGAGCGCGGGAAATGGAAGTTTGCGACCCCGAAGTACCCACTCCCATCACGACCACTGATCCAGACGCACGTTCGGCGGGCGACCTGACACGGGCCGGGCCCTGCCAGCCCCAAGCGGCTCCTAGCCGGAGCGCGCCGGCGGTCCCCGGGCGCAGCGCGGCACCGAAGCCAGCACCCTGCGCCCGGGGTGCGCTCATCCCAGCAACTGTCGCGGGGCGCCCTGCACTGCTGCGGGGCAAAGGGGAGGGAAGAGTGACAGGGAAGAAGGCGGAGCAGGCGGCCAGGGAAGCACTTACGGCCGTCCGGAAAGCACCTCCTCCTCTTCTCTAGGAAGAGAAGGAACGGCTTCCAGGCTAAGGAAACGCCCCAGGGCTGCCCCTCCGCGAAGTGCAGCCTTTCAGCCGCTCCTCGATTCTCCCGTCTCCATCCGTCCCCCACCCGGCGCCCAAGAATGGATTCTAGACACCCTCCCTGCGGCTTTCCAAGGGACCCAGACACTGTCTAGGCTGCCGGCGGCTCGCGCAACAGGCGGATCCTTAGGGCTCCAGCGACGACGGGCTCCGGGGACCGGAGGATGGAGCGCGCCGGAGACAGGCGCGCCCGGCAGGACTCCAAGTCCCCTGCAGGTGTAGGTTTGCGGGGGTCGTGCACTCGTGACCTGGGCCACGGCGGGATGATGGGGAAAGTTGCAGGGTCGCACGGAGAAGTCTCCGGAGCGCGCGGGGAGGAGGGGACACAAGCATGTACCTGCAGGCGTCCCGGCGCCTTTGGCTGGTTCCGCTCCGCGCGGCCACCCGCCCGCGCTGCAGAGATCAGGCGTCCCCGCGCGGCCCCGCGCCCGCCGCGCCGGCGGCGAGGAGAGCCCGGTGGCCCGCGTCGGTCGGTCTGTCCGTCCAGTCGGGCAGGAGCGCGGCGCCCGGGAGCCGCCGGCGGGGCGGGGCGGGGCGGGGCCCCCCGCTCGGCCGCCACCCCATTGGTCGCAGCTCCGCTCGCCGCCTGGCTTCAGGCTCACAGTCGGCGCTCCGGGCCCAGGGCGCGGCGCGGTACCGCTGGCGATCGCCGGCTGCGGGACTCAGGCCGCGCGACGAGCGGACTGTTGGATGGACCGAGAGGCGGCCCCGCGGGACGCGCGCCCCCGCCCGGACCCAAGTGCAGAGTCACCCCCGGGGCGGCGCGCCGGGTCCAGGCGGGAGCAGCAGGAGCGCGCCCCGCGCCTCCCACCTGCGCGCCCTCCGGGGATGAGTGCACCTTGACCCTGCGGGAGACCGGTGACCTCCTCTGCGGCCCCGGCGGCCCCCGCAACGCCTCTCCGCCCGCAAGCAAAGCTCTGCGAATTTGCCAGAATTTTCTTCCCAAAGACTGCGGCCCCCAACTTGTTTTAAAACAAGTGCGAAGGAAGCAGCCCCAGGTCCTGCCTGTTTACCACCAGCCCCGCTGCCTTAAGACTCGTGCACAGTGTCTTCAAGATTGTTTTACACGCTCCGTTTCTCCACTTACCAAGTCAGAAGAGCTGGCGGACGTGTGCACTGAGCGGAAAGAAGACGAGTCAGCCCCCTTCTCGAAGGATGGTCGAGGGGTTCGGAAGGAGATGCCTCGGAACAAACCTAGAACCCCGGCGAGGGCGGCGTGTGGTCCAGAAGGCCCCGCCCGCACCTCCGCACTGAGCTAGGACGCTCAGCGAACCGCCCGGAGGCGAAATGGGACGCTCGGGGACCCACCCCCGCGCTCCCCCTCCCGCCCCCAAACTGCAGATTTTTAAGTTGTGCAGACTTGCAATAATTCTTCGGAGCCAGCTGCTCCGAGCTGTAGGCGCCCAGTGTTCCTCGGATTCCCGCCCCATATCTCGCAGTCTGCCAACCACCCGCAACCCAGCACCCTCTCTCCCATCACTTGTCCCAGACCAGCACCTAGCAAGACCACACACACATAGTTAAGTTCCAGGCATTGAGCCAGGCCCTCGGGAGGGGATGAGGGCAAATGGGTGTGAATAAAGAGTGAAAGACACTTTCTCTGACCTCACCGAAGTACCCCCATGGTGTCTTTGGGGTTTTTCTCGTCATTTTTGATCAAAGCCCACAGTGGGAGTCAGATAAGGGAGCAATACTTACAAAGTCTGGTAGGCTTCTAGAAGGAGGTCAAACCTGAACCTTACAGGGCGGTTTGGCTAGAGGAGAGGATGGTGGCCAGCAGGAATGGCGGAGGAGAAGAGAAAGTCGTCTGCTCTCAGCCTCCAGCATTTTCATTTGGCAAGGAAAGGATGCTGGATTCAAGGAAGGCAAGATGGGCATGCAGATGACTGGAGAACAGATGTTTTGGGGGGGAGCTCTCTGACCCTGATCCCATCACTCTTTGAACCCTCTAGGCTGCCCCATCTCTTGTGGAAGAGGATTCAAAGCATTTATCTACACTGCCTTAGCAAGTGGACTGGAAAGGTAAATTTTCATGCACCATCCATCATCTTATCATCAAAGCTAAGATTATTCTAAAAATATATTTACTTTGTATCAGCACCTGAGAAGAATGCTTCCAGGTCTCTCCAGCAGTTAGCAGTTTAATCATTTTTAAATCACCAAGTTTATCCCAAAAGTCTAGCATTGTTTACTTGAGAATGAAGTATGTTCCGTATCTCTAAGCACTGCAGAAGGCATCTGCAGTGCAGAAGAGTCCGAGTGAGATCCTTCCAGTGGGGTCTGGCTGGCACATGTGAACTGGAGGGAAGGCACACACACACTTGGCATCTGTGAGACCTGGGGACAGAAAGTACAGGCCTCCTCCACTCTGGGCATATTTAGGGGAGAAGTTAGGTTAAAAGGAGCACAGATTTGAGAGCCAGACTGAGTTTTCATCCTGCTGTACCCTGTGGGGAGCCCTGAGAGCAAGTCACTTGGCTTTTCAGCCCTAGTTTATTCACCTATAAGAAAAGTTTCTCCCTCAAAGTGTGATCATGTGAAGCCAATGAAATAACAGAAAAGCTTTGCATGGACCGTAAAAAGCATGTCTATTTCCTATTCCAAGGTTGAGCCAGGCCAAGTGGTGAATGCACACACTTCAGCCACACACACACAGCCACACTTTCACCCCCCTCCCCAAATCTAGAGCCCCTTCCTCTGACCACAGTCTCCATCACTAAAGTCCATGCTCTGATCTGTCTGACAGCTTCTTTCCTCCCACACACCCACCTCCCACCCCACCAAAATGTCTTTTTGCCCCATGATATGACACCCCATTTTCTTTTCACTAACCCTGCCCACAGGGAAGCACCTGGGCAAGCCATGCATCAGCCTGGAAGGGGTTAATCACCAGCTGACACTGGTACTCACCCCTCCGTGGTTTCAGAGAAGATTCCAGGAGTTAGTGGGGAGAAGATTCCAGGAGTTAGTGGAGGTGTATCAAGCAAGTGGGCCTCATGCAGCCTGTCTTCAGGGCTCCATATTCTCCTTGCTCTCGATACCTCCCATTTTCAGGGTCTCCTCTCACCCACTTACCCACAAGTCTATGTGATCTCTTCCCTCTCCCTGCCCAAAGCTGTCCTTGAGCTTCCGTTCTCAGGAAAGAAAACAACTGGGAGGCATCCCTGGAGGCAAGAGCAGTACGCATTTGTTTTTAAATGGGGACAGGTCTACAGGTGAAAAGGAAGAGGCTCTCATCTCTGGCAGCAAGGGGGAGAGTGAGAGGGTATCAGTAATGATGGGCAACGTTTACTCATTTGGTGGCTCTTATTGGCTAGTCTTTATCCCGCAGTTTGAATGTCAGTCCAGCCAACCTGAGCACATTAAACACTAAAATTCCTTAAACTCACCAGCCATTTTCATGTTGTCCCACCTTCACAGTGGTGCTTTCTCTCCTTAAACCCTCTACCAAACCCTTCTTTGCTCAACAAACTCCCCTTCTGTTAGCACACCATTCAGCTGATAATCACTACCCTCAGGAAAACCACCCCTTTCCTGTCCTGAATGATACATCTCCTCTCCCTTTGGAAACAGTGACAGACTTTGTTTTCTTGGGCTCCAAAATCACTGCAGATGGTGACTGCAGCCATGAAATTAAAAGATGCTTGCTCCTTGGAAGAAAAGCTATGACCAACCTAGGCAGCATATTAAAAAGCTGTCATATTAAAAAGAGACATTACTTTGCCAACAAAGGTCCATCTAGTCCAAGCTATGGTTTTTCCAGTAGTCATGTATGGCTGTGAGAGTTGGACCATAAAGAAAGCTGAGCGCTGAAGAACTGATGCGTTTGAATTGTGGTGCTGGAGAAGACTCTTCAGATTCCCTTGGACTGCAAGGAGATCAAACCAGTCAATCCTAAAGGAAATAAGTCCTGAATACTCATTTGAAGGGACTGATGTTGAAGCTGAAGCTCCAATACTTTGGCCACCTGATGCAAAGAACTTATTCATTGGAAAAGACCCTGATTTGGGGAAAAATGGAAGGCAGGAGGAGAAGGGGACAACAGAGGATGAGATGGTTGGATGGCATCACCGACTCGATGGAGATGAGTTTGAGCAAGCTCTAGGTGTTGGTGATGGACAGGGAAGCCTTGCATGCTGCAGTCCATGGGGTGGCAAAGAGTCAGACACGACTGAGCAACTGAATTGAAGTCTGGTGACTGATGGCTGCAGTCACCACCAGCAGTGATTTTGGAGCCCAAGGAAATAGTCTCTCACTGTTTCCATTGTTTCCTCATCTATTTGCCATGAAGTGATGGGACCAGATGTCATGATCTTAGTTTTCTGAATGTTGAGTTTTAAGCCAACTTTTTCACTCTCCTCTTTCATTTTCATCAAGAGGCTCTTCAGTTTCTCTTCACTTTCTGCCATAAGGGTGGTATCATCTGCATATCTGAGGTTACTGATATTTCTCTCAGCAATCTTGATTCCAGCTTGTGCTCCATCCAACCCAGCATTTCACATGATGTACTCTGCATAGAAGTTAAATAAGCAGGGTGAAAATATACAGCCTTGGTGAATGCCTTTCCCAATTTGGAACCAGTCCATTGTTCCATGTCTGATTCTAACGGTTGCTTCTTGACCTGCATACAGATTTCTCAGGAGGTAGGTCAGGTGGTCTGGTATTCCCATCTCTTTAAGAATTTTCCACAGTTTGTTGAGAGCCACACATTCAAAGGCTTTGGCATAGTCAATAAAGCAGAAGTAGACATTTTTCTGGAATTCCCTTGCTTTTTCTATGATCCAGTGGATGTTGGCAATTTATTTATTTATTTATTGGTTTTTACCATGCAACAACATGAATTGGCCATAGGCATATGTATGTTTCCTCCCTCCTGAATCCGCCCCCCTCCCCGACCTCCCTCCCCACCCCACCCAAGGTTGTCACAGAGCACCACTGGCTTTGGGTTCCCTGCATCATATGTCAAATTCCCACTGGCTATCTGTTTTACATATGATAATGTATATGTTTCAATGCTATTCTCTCAAGTATGTTTTAGTTTTTTGACCACAAGAAATATGGAACCTTAGCTCCCCCACCAGGAATTGAATCCACACCCCCTGCATTGGAAGGCTAAGTCTTAACCACTAGACAAGGGAAGTTCCTCCATATTGAGGTTTTTGTGTGTGTGTGTGAGCATACTTTTTATTTATTTATTGTATTATTTTTTTAATTTATTTATTTATTTTAATTGGAGGCTAATTACAATATTGTAGTGGTTTTTGCAGTACATTGACACGAATCAGTCATGGATGTACATGTGTTCCCCACACTGAACCCCCCTCCCACCTCCCTCCCCTTCCCATCCCTCAGGGTCATCCCAGTGCACCAGCCCTGAGCATCCTGTCTAATGCATTGAACCTGGACTGGCAATCTGTTTCACATATGATAATATACATGTTTCAATGCTATTCTCTCAAATCATCCCACCCTCGCCTTCTCCCAGAGTCCAAAAGACTGTTCTTTATATCTGTGTCTCTTTTGCTGTCTCACATATAGGGTCATCCTTACCATCTTTCTAAATTCCATGTATATGCATTAATATACTGTATTGGTGTTTCTCTTTCTGACTTACTTCACTCTGTATGATAGGCTCCAGTTTCATCCACCTCCTTAGGACTGTTTCAAATGTATTCTTTTTAATGGCTGAGTAATACTCCATAGTGTATAAATACTCCATTGTGTATATGTACCACAGCTTTCTTATCTATTCATCTGTTGATGGACATCTAGGTTGCTTCCATGTCCTGGCTATTATAAACAGTGCTGCGATGAACATTGGGGTACACGTGTCTCTTTGATTCTGGTTTCCTTGGTGTGTATGCCCAGCAGTGGGATTGCTGGGTCATATGGCAGTTCTATTTCCAGTTTTTTAAGGAATCTCCACACTGTTCTCCATAGTGGCTATACTAGTTTGCATTCCCACCAACAGTGTAAGAGGGTTCCTTTTCTCCACACCCTCCCCAGCATTTATTGCTTGTAGACTTTTGGATAGCAGCCATTCTGACCAGTGTGAGATGGTACCTCATTGTGGTTTTGATTTGCATTTCTCTGATAATGAGTGATGTTGAGCATTTTTCATGTGTTTGCTAGCCATCTGTATGTCTTCTTTGGAGAAATGTCTGTTTGGTTCTTCGGCCCATTTTTTGATTGGGTCGTTTATTTTTCTGGGATTGAACTGCAGGAGCTACTTGTATATTTTTGAGATTAATTCTTTGTCAGTTGCTTCATTTGCTATTATTTTCTGCCATTCTGAAGGCTGTCTTTTCACCTTGCTTATAGTTTCCTTCGTTGTGCAAAAGTTTTAAGCTTCATTAGGTCCCATTTGTTTATTTTTGCTTTTATTTCTACTACTGTGGGAGGTGGGTCATAGAAGATCCTGCTGTGATTTATGTCAGAGAGTGTTTTGCCTATGTTTTCCTCTAAGAGTTTTATAGTTTCTGGTCTTACATTTAGATCTTTAATCCATTTTGAGTTTATTTTTGTGTATGGGTCGGGAAGATCCCCTGGAGAAGGAAATGGCAATCCACTCCAGCACTCTTGCCTGGAAAATCCCATGGACAGAGGAGCCTGATAGGCTACAGTCCATGGGGTCGCAAAGAGTCGGACATGACTGAGCGACTTCACTTTCACTATGGTGTTAGAAAGTGTTCTAGTTTCATTCTTTTACAAGTGGTTGACCAGTTTTCCCAGCACCACTTGTTAAAGAGATTGTCTTGTCTCCATTGTATATCCTTGCCTCCTTTGTCAAAGATAAGTTTTAAGTGTTTATGCTCAACCAGGCAATGAGGGCCTTGAAGACTGAATTTCCACAATCTTCTCTAGGGTATGCATATTTGTGAAATGAATTACAGTGGCTCTGTCATAGGATTGCTCAACTCAATCTGCTCCTCGTGGGAACTGACATTCTTTTTTTCCTCTGTTACCTTTTATCAGGTTAAAATAAACATATAAACTTTCACACTGATGTCTTTGCTTGGATGCCAGGCAGCTCAAGACTAAATCTTGTTAATTAGCTAGAATGCTTTTATTCTAGATTATTACTACAGTTATCGCTCTTCTTTCACAAAATCACTTGTATGCTTACTTTAAATGCCCTCTGTTATATTATTTGAAAATGCCTTAAATATTTATAGCCTTAAAGTTCAAAGACTTGAATTCTAATCCACTTCTGCCTTTGAACAGGACAGTGATATCTCCTTTTCAGTTCTCTTTGGACTTGGATTAGATAATGTCCAAAGTCCTTGTGCGGAGAAGGCAATGGCGACCCACTCCAGTACTCTTGCCTGGAAAATCCCATGGGCGGAGGAGCCTGGTGGGCTGCGGTCCATGAGGTCGCTAAGAGTCGGACATGACTGAGCGACTTACTTTCACTTTTCACTTTCATGCATTGGAGAAGGACATGTCAACCCACTCCAGTGTTCTTGCCTGGAGAATCCCAGGGACAGGGGAGCCTGGTGGGCTTCTGTCTATGGGGTCACACAGAGTCGGACACGACTGAAGCGACTTAGCAGCAGCAGCAGCAGCAGCAGCAAAGTCCTTGTGAGTTCTAAAAGCTTACAATTCTACAGACAAAGGGACATGGTTTATATTTTATTAAAGGAAAAAAAAACCCTGTGACAGAATGTGACTTAAATCTCTAGGCACAAAGGAATGCTCTCCTAGGTACTTGGAGATTTCCTCTGAGAACCCCCAAGGTGAGTTCCATGGAACATCTGTGCCTTGGTCAAAGGCTTTGGCGAATGCATACTGCATCCCACTTGTCAATACACACAGTACAGTTTAGTACAGTAAAGGCTCTGTCTAAGAAGTTTAGGCCATAAGAATCCCACAAGGGATGGACTTCCAGATGGCTCGTAATCTGGCCGAGGCCTACCTTTTCAGCCAGTGTCAGTGTCGCACTCTTTTCTCTGCCTTACTCATTGCTGTACCTCTTCCCCAACTCCAACACGCTTCTCACTCTTGTAATCCAGCCTAACATGTGAGCTCCATTCTTCCCCTGGGCTCTTCGTGTGCTCTCTGAGCCTTTGCCCCCTTCTTTACCTGGCAAATGCCAATGCAACCTCCAGTATCATTATCACCCATTCTCTGAGGCTTTCCTTTAACCCGCAAATCCAATTTAGTTGTTCCTTCCACTGGGTCCCATTTTACTTTGTACAGTTATACTCCTGTACTACTGTTGCCTCCTTGGATTAAGTCTCCTCTGGTAAACTGTGAGCTCCTTGAAGGCTGACATTATGTGGTATTATTCAGCTCAATACCACAAAGCCTGGCCCATTACAGGTGCTCTGTGTCTGCTTTAAGAATAAAAGAATGAGATGGATGGATGGATGGATGGATGGATGATGGATACAAGGATGGAATACAGGCCTTCAGGCTTCAGGGAGGAGTCAGGAAAGCAAATTCAGAGGCACCAAAGACCACCTCTGATGTGTGAACCTGGTGGGTTTTCCTTTGGGGGAATCCTCCACCTGTTTTAATAATCCTTCATTTGTATGATAGAACCTAGGGGTCTAGCCTTCATTTCCAACCAGAAAAAGGAAGATTTTCTCTGTGATGGAGACTGCTAGAAACAACCTCGTGATCTTCTCTCTTATGCTTCCTCAGTAGTAATATCCCCAATGGTTACCTGGCTCATAAGGTAACCAACCCTTCCTGGTTTTCCTGGGATTGTCCCAGTTTTAAAAGTCCAGTGATCCAAGAACCTCCCTGGTCCAAACAAACCAGGACAGTTGATCATCCTACAAGTTACACTGCTGGCCAGGGATAAAGTCTACATGTCCAAACCTCTCGTGCCACTAAGGGAGAGCATACAACTGAGGTCTTTCCCATGGGATGTCAGTGGAAGTGACCCATTCAGTCACTGTGCTCAGTTGCTCAGTCATGTCCGACTCTTTGCAACCCCATGGACTGGAGCCAACCAAGCTCTTCTGCCCATGAAATTTCCCAGGCAAGAATACCAGAGTGGATTGTCATTTCTTTCTCCAGGGGATCTTCCTGGCCCAGGGATCGAACCCATGTCTCTTGTGTCTCCTGCATTGCAGGCAGATTCTTTACCCACTGAGCCATTTGGGAAGCCACATTCAGCCACTGAGACAGGAGAAATTTTCTATTAAAATTTATTTTGAAAAAAAAATCACAGCTTTTACCATAATAATAAGGCAGTCCTACCCTAACAAGATATGGTGGTGCAAAGGAACCAAAAGATCTTTCTGGGTCTTTCAAATACACCCATGCTTCCTCTTTAAATTCAACTGCATTCTCATATAAGTGTTGGTCAGCACAACTTACTAGTCATCTTTTTTTCCTCTTTCTTGTCTTCCCTTGGTTCAGATCAGATCAGATCAGTCGCTCAGTCATGTCTGACTCTTTGCAACCCCATGAATCGCAGCACGCCAGGCCTCCCTGTCCAACACCAACTCCCAGAGTTCACTGAGACTCATGTCCATTGAGTCAGTGATGCCATCCAGCCATCTCATCCTCTGTCGTCCCCTTCTCCTCCTGCCCCCAATCCCTCCCAGCATCAGAGTCTTTTCCAATGAGTCAACTCTTCGCATGAGGTGGCCAAAGTACTGGAGTTGCAGCTTTAGCATCATTCCTTCCAAAGAAATGCCAGGGCTGATCTCCTTCAGAATGGACTGGTTGGATCTCCTTGCAGTTCAAGGGACTCTCAAGAGTCTTCTCCAACACCACAGTTCAAAAGCCTCAACTCTTTGGCGCTCAGCTTTCTTCACAGTCCAACTCTCACATCCATACATGACCACAGGAGAAACCATAGCCTTGACTAGATGGACCTTTGTTGGCAAAGTAATGTCTCTGCTTTTGAATATGCTATCTAGGTTGGTCATAACTTTCCTTCCAAGGAGTAAGCGTCTTTTAATTTCATGGCTGCAGTCACCATCTGCAGTGATTTTGGAGCCCAGAAAAATAAGTCTGACACTGTTTCCACTGTTTCCCCATCTATTTCCCATGAAGTGATGGGACTGGATGCCATGGTTACAGAAAGCTAAATTACTCATACTCCTCAGTTATATCATATTATCATTAGCACGCAAGGCCTCTCTCCTGTTCTTATTGTTTATTTTGCCTTTATCCCCACTTCCACACTGACACTGCCACCTGATCTCCGCAGGCTGCCATTCTAATGAGCTTATTGATTGCCTTCGTTTCCATGTGTCCTTGCAAAATATGTATGGCTGTTTTGAATGCATACATTTAAAATTTATGCAAATAGTCATTTGGCCTTTATCTCAATCTTCTCATGTGTTTCATTCCATATGGTGCTGTGGTTTTTACCTCCATCCCCATTGGTCTGTGTGTATCTCCATTTTATTACTGTGTACATTATCCACTCTCCAATGATGGGCACCCAGAATAGCAGAAATTCCCCATCACCATAAACATCACTGGGATGAACAACCTCTCTCACGTCAACATTATGGACCAGGGAAAAATTAAGCATGGTAATATATTACCAGGGTTTCTGGTTGTAGAGTACAGAGAGGACAGATACAGAAATACTGAAATACTTCTATGCCAGTTGGTAAGTAGCTCTGCCCCCAGGATCCCTGAATGTCTTTCTTGTTACCCCAGGAGCCCTTAGAAATTTCCACCATCTGCCAACTAAAGGGTTAATGCCTGGGCCAGTGAGAACTGACAGTCTTTCTAGCAATTGATAAGTATTTTGAATATCACCCCTGGATATATATAGTTAATTTAATGGTCCCCAGCCATTATTTTTCCATACAGCAACCAAAACAAATAAAAACCCCTTTACCTAAATGAAGCCTGGGGCCCTCACCATTTCACAGAGCTATTATATCAATATCAGCAGCTGCACTTCTTTTACTTGAGAGAAAAACAAATAATTTATTTGTATGTCTATGTGTGTGTCTGTATTAATGCAACCAATTCTAATCTCAATTGAGACAACAAATACTTAATATTAATAAATATTATACATAGTTACTATTTTATTTAGTTCCTAAAGAACTATGAGATTTTTTTAAAACATAAGACCCTTCAAAGATTCAAGAATTTATTTTAGCTTCTGAAACGTCAAGTTTCATGGTGGCATAGCATTGTATTGCAAGTACTTTCACAACCAGGAGAGCCAGATCAAGGTTTGGGTTCAGGTCATTTTAAGACTGAAAAATCTGGAAAATTCTGTCTACTGAATTAGGAGTAGATTTCCGGGGCTGTACATCTGCTGTCCAGGACTTGGGGCCACAGGTACTGTTATCCACATTCCTATACGCTCACAGGCACACACCTGCATGGGCACACGCATATTCTCAGGAAATTGCTTACATGCATCACACACACTCAACAGCCACACACAGGTAACATCCTCATATCCACACCCAGTGATGGCTCTGGTGGTTCCCTGCGATTGTGAAAGCCCAGATTTCTCCAGAGCACTAAACTATTATATGAGTTAGTATTTTCAATAACCTGTATCCTGGGCTGGAAGTGGGATGCTGAGTCATAAAGAAGAAGAAACCTCGAGAAGTCAGCCCTTGACCATGGAGGTGCACTCATGGTTAAGCAGCAAGAAGAGGATCCCCTCCCTCACTCCAGATCAAGGTCAGAAGGAAAATCCTGATGAGCCAGGGGCAGTCTGGACTCCATGAAGCCTTACCTTCATGGAGGATATTTCCTTGAGCCTGCGAGTTAAGCTCCTACCTGAGTCTCCATCCATCTCTCTCCAGGGCTTTTCCTCTAAATGAGCATATCGATTGAGTTAAGCCCAGCTTGTATATCTAAAGCCCACCCTCTGGCTCTGATCCCAGTCCTCTGAGAGCCTGCTCAGCACTGCACTTTGTGCGAAGGGCTTCGGAAAACACAAGATGAAGAAACATAGTCTTTGCTGTCAAGAGGCAGGCATTCTATCCAATAGTCAACTGGGAAATGAATATGGAGAGCAGACTCCATAAAAATATACAGGTAATTACAGAAGTTGACGTGAATCTAAAATGCCACTTACTGCCTTTAGAAATGGGGCTTCCCTGGTGAGCTCAGACAGGCTCAGAATCTGCCTGCAATGCAGGAGAGCCAGTTTTGATGTGTGCGTTGGGGAGATCTCCTGGAAGGAAATGGCAATCTGCTCCAGCATCCTTGCCTGGAGAATTCCATGGACAGAGAAGTGTGGCAAGCTACAGTCCACGGGGTTGCAAAGAACTGGACACGACTGAGTGACTAGCACTTTTCACTTTTTTCCCCTTTAGAATCTTGAGAAATTCTTAAGTTTTCTCATCCACAAGTTGGGAATAATTTAATTATTTGGGGATTTCCCCCACTGGTACTCAGCAAATCTTTTATTCAACTCTAATTTTATCTTAATTGAAATATAGTTGATATACAATACTGTGTCAGCTTCAAGTGTAACAGCAAAGTGATTCAGTTAATTATATATATTCTTTTTCAGATTCTTTTCCATTATATAGGTTACTACAAGATATTGAATATAGTTCCCTGTGCTATTAGTCCCAAACTCCTATTTATCCCCTTCTTTCCCCTTTGATGGGGGCTTCCCTGGTGGCTCAGAGGGTAAAGCGTCTGGCTGCAATGCGGGAGACCCGGGTTCGATCCCTGGGTCGGGAAGATCCAGTCAGGGGAGAAGGAAATGGCAACCCACTCCAGTATTCTTGCTTGGAGAGCCCCATAGACGGAGGAGCCTGGTAGGCCACAGTCCATGGGGTCACAAAGAGTCAGACACAACTGAGTGACTTCACTTTCTTTCTTTCCCCTTTGATAACTACAAGTTTGTTTTCAATATCTGTAAGTCTATTTCTGTTTTGTAAATAAGTTCGTTTGTATCATTTTTTTTAAGATTCTATATATAAGCAATATCATAAAATATTTGTCTTTGTCTGACTTACTTCACTTAGTATGGTAATCTGTAGGTACATCCATGTTGCATGATTTCATTCATTTTTATGGTTGAGCAACATTCCATTGTACATATATACCGTGTCTTCTTTATCCAATCATCTGTCGATGGGCATTTAAGCTGCTTCCATGTCTTGACTATTGCAAATTTAACTCTAATTTCAAACAAATCTCATAGAACCCCCTCCAAATCTTCTCCAGTCTAAGTCCTGGAATTTCTCGATCCCAACCCAATCTCTAGGTGTTATCCTTAGCATATGACCTGGCCACTTTAATTACTGAGAAGATAGAGGCCATGAAGTTGTGGTCCCTCAACTTCCATCTGGTCCACCTGGAAGTCTCTCTAAGGCTTCATGCATCTTCCCTTTCTCTCTTGCTTTCAGGAAGGATGCTTAGACCCAAATACTTTAGAGACAAAAGAATGATGACCAAGAGATCCACGATTACAGAGAAAGAGGGTTTTAATCATCACCAAGAAGTTAATTTACAAGCCTAGGATGCACATCATAGCGTCATGGAAACATTGGTTTCAAAGGTGTTTCCACTTAACCACCTGTGCTGCCTTAAGCATGTGACTTGACTTTCATTTATGAATTCCTTCAAGCAACATTTGAAGGTCTATTGAGTGCTAAGGGTACTCACCACAGCTACAATTTAACTATTATAAAATGGGGTAATAATAGTGCCAACTTCAAAGTGTATGGCAAGGCTTTAGAGCACTCCAAGTACAAGAGGGAGTAATAAATGTGAATTATCTTCCACTTTCCCTCCTGGTCCTTAGTACCCATGCTCCTATTCTGTATAGAAGAGGAATTTCTCATAAACAAAATAAATTCTTAGTTGGATAAGGAGAAGAATCAATATAAATCCCACATAAACTTCAAAGCACACCATTCCGTCCTCACAATGAAGTACTAGGTTGTATGTAACTGCATTCTGTAGCAACTGTAGGTTGCTGCATTCTCATTATATGCGATCCATCTCAGGGCAGAGTTTGCGAGTCCTGCCAAATGACAACAGGCAGGACCCTTTAGGCGAGAAGGCTGGCAGCATGTCTTCCAAGGGTGCTCTCCCTGACAATCAGAACAGCTGAATTTTTATTCCCTCATTTCCTGAATCAAAAAAATGTTTTCTGAACACTTAGGTTGTACTGGGTTCAGGGCAAAGAACTAGGATTATAGAATGTGAATTTCAAGAACTCAGATTCAGAGCTGCAAATTTTTTTTATTTTCTCTATTTCTCTATCATTGATATAACTCTTGAGAATCCGCTTCTGCCTGACAACAAAAACAACCTTAGTAGTTCTGGGACAACCTGGTGATTCCCAGAGTTAAATTCTGTAAATTCAGGCTTCTCTCCCACTTCCTTCCCTTGTCCTCTGAGGCACCTGTAATCTCTGGAGGCTGTATATCTCCTCTCAGTGAGGATAAGTGGAATAAAGACTCCACAATGAGCTTCCACTGGGAAGGGCTTCCCACTGTTTAGTATTCCTCTTATATCACCACTCATCACTGATATCCATGTGTTCACTGGACCCTCCGTTTCTTGTTGAATGTACTCTGTTTCCCCATGGACCTGACCCAAGCGGTTTGGGGCCATCACCCCATTTATAACACTTCTGTGATACCTCTGTGGGGTTCAGAAACTCTCAGCCCCTTTTCCTGAACTACATGGAGTAAGTGAGGCATCCTGCAAGGTACCCTTGGCCCACATTCTCAGACAACTGACTGAGATGCCACTACTCCTTGACTCGAAAGTCATGCTGGGAGCAGATATTGCCATGTGACTTGCAAAAATGAATATTGGTATCTTCTGATCGCAGATCCTTCCAGACTAACCTGGAATGTCCATCTTCCTCCCCTTCTGAGCGTCTTTACCAGCCCTCTTAGATATAAGTCCCAAAGGTCTTAACACCATCTCATAGCTGACACTATCAACTTTGAGCAGGAAAATCATAGTTCATCAACTCTCTTTCTCATCTACTCTTTATGCCAAAACCTTGACTACTGAGCTTCTATAGTTAATTCCTTTCCCTGGAAATCATTGTTATGGGCTTCGAGAGCCTATTTTGCAAGTCAAAAGTGAAACTCTGACATTTCTTTCTGTTTGCATTCCTTTAACAACAATGCTAACCCTAGCCTCTGACTAAATAAGGGGAAGATTGTGTATGCAAAATATAGAAGGGAGAAGCACTCTGACTAATATTTTAAAATATTATCTCACTACATATGCATAACCATATATTGTCCTTGCCATTGAAAATCTCACAGTCAATGGAAAACTTTCACCAAATGGCTGCTACTGCTGCTGCTAAGTCGCTTCAGTCGTGTCCGACTCTGTGCGACCCCATAGACGGTAGCCCACCAGGCTCCCCCATCCCTGGGATTCTCCAGGCAAGAACACTGGAGTGGGTTGCCATTTCCTTCTCCAATGCATGAAAGTGAAAAGCGAAAGTGAAGTCGTTCAGTCGTGCCCGACTCTGAGCGACCCCATGGACTGCGGCCCACCAGGCTCCTCCGTCCATGGGATTTTCCAGGCAAGAGTGCTGGAGTGGGGTGCCATTGCAAGTTAGGCCAATTGACCAGATCCAAAATGAACTCCAAAGATTGGCTATGATGAGCAAAGCTGGTTGGTAAAGTAACCCATAGACTCAGCTCTACCCCTACCATTTGTGGGACCAGGACAAGACTCCATGGAGGCCCACAGACACCCTTGCCCTCCCATTCTGGTTGCCTCCTACAGAATGAGGGAATCTCAGGTTCACCCTAATGAACATACTAACTCACTCATCCAAAATGTCTGTAAGACCTGCTGTCAAGGTGCGTGCACGCTCGGTCGTTTCAGTCGTGTCCAACTCTTTGCAACCCTAGGACCATAGCCCTTCAGGCTCCTCTGTCTATGGGATTCACCAGGCAAGAATACTGGAGTGGGCTGTCATGTCCTCCTCCAGGGGATCTTCCTGACCCAAGGATTAAACCTAGGTCTCTTATGTCTCCTGCATTGGCAGGCAGTTTCTTTAGCTCTAGTACCACCTGGAAAGCTTGTTGAATGGTATACAGTTATAAAATTCTCTGCACAGGTCAGTAATTTATTTCTCCCAGTTCTGGAGACTGGAAAGTCTAAGATCAAGGTGCTGGCAGATTTGATATCTGGAGAGAGCTGGCTTGATAGTTCATAGATGGCTATCTTCTCGCTATGTCCTCATGTGATGGAAGGAAGCCAGGCAGTTGGTGTGTGTGTCAGATGCTCAGTTGTGTCTGACTCTTTGCGACCCCATGGATTGTAGTCCACCAGGCTCCTCTATCCATGGAGTTCTCCAAGCAAGAATACCAGAGTGGGTTGCCATTCCCATCTCCAGGGAATCTCCTCGACCCAGGGATCAAACCCGGGTCTCCTGATTGCAAGCAGATTCTTAAACCATCTGAGCCATCAAGGAAGGCATTTGGAACCAGGATTGAATTGACCCATTTGGTGTCTGCAGAGAACTGGAGAACGACTCAGAGTGGAAAACCCACACATTTGGTGTCAGAAGTGTTATGACAATGAAAAATAGTTCATAGAAAGAGCAGGGCAGGAGAGACAAGGGACTCACCCCCTGCCTTCTGGGGTTTGTTGTGTCAGGGATATGGGGTCTCCCAGGAGGTCAAGCAGACAAGATAGAATACAGCTCAGCCTGGGCGAACTTACAAGTACCCCCTGCCACCAGGAGGGACTCCACCAGCAAGAAGCTCTGGACTGGGCACTGTTGGCAGGAGCCAAGGTGGAGGAAAAGTTTGATCTCCCATGAGCAGGAGCTGAGCAGTGGGGAGCCCGGGGACCCACTAAAAACCCAGCCCATCAGAGCCACTGGTGTCAGCCAGAATGGCAGTGGGAGTCAGCAAAGAGCAGCCTGTACCTGCGCTCACTCAAGTGGAGACCAGCCCTCTATCCTTCACCCCTTTGAGCTGGGGTGTGCTCACTCCAGCTCAAATCTCTTCCCAACTCCACACGTAGTGTGACTCGACATCACTAACTTGAAATCAGCCAGGGCAGGGGGAGGTGGCAGAGGGCATTTACCCCATGGAAATGTGCAAACACTACAAATCAGGGAATCTTTTCCAGGGAGCTGGTTGTTAAACACTCACCAGCACCCCACTGCCCCATTTCTGCCTCCTTGCCCAAACACTCTGTTGGATTCAAGACTGGAGCAGGTAGGAGAAGCAAAGGAAGAGAAAGAGGAGGCGGGACTGTGGGCTACTCCCCACTCCGTACCCTTTGAACATGGCAATGGCCTAAAACAGGCAAGGAGAACGGTTTTGAATCACATATGAGGTTGGCATCATGAACTGGACTGGACTAGTTTGAATAAAAGGAAATAACCAGAGCCTATGATATCTGCCCAAGAGGTGGGAAGGCAGAATGGGTCATATTCCCTTTGGGCAAGCGATTGTAAGAAACACTCAAGGGCACAAAACAGTCTGTATGTGTGCCATTGGGTAGAGGGTCCTCAGACCCTCCAGATGGTTCCATCTATGTGCCCATCACCCCTAGTAGGGCACTGAGCCATGGTGGCTCTCCAAAGCACATTCAGGTAACAGTGACCTTGCCCTCACCTGGTTTCAGGGCTGCTGATGAACTTGGGGTTAGTTGCTTCCCTCTTGGGGCTCCAGGTTCTTACAGAGGTGACTGGAGATGTTTTCTCCTCTCTCTAACATATGATGCCCTCTATGAAACACACACACACAAACACACACATACACACTCTGTAGTACCCAAGTTAGTCATCACGGAGGCTGACAATCCAGTCTCCTCTGGGGATTATACAACCAACAGAGAGGACAGGAAGCCTGAAGCTGAGCCAAGATGCCTGAGGGAGGGGGTTGGACAGCATCTTCCGGGTGCTGGGAGCCTGCTGGGGGGGTGGGGAGGGGTGGTTGGAGGTTGGGGCAGAGAGCTATAATGTCCTCTGCATTCTATTCCAACTTATGTGGTTTTTTAAGAGCAACTGTCTGCAGCGAATACCCAGAGCTATATTTACTGATCAACAGCATCTGACAGTGGACGATCTAGGTCAGGGGCCTTAAGAGAAGGGTGGACTGTGTCCTGTCACTCCAGTGTACCCCTGAGCTGCCCCTCCCCGCTCTCCTCTCCTCGGCTCTGGGCAGCAGAGGGGAGAGCACTGCCCAGCAGGAGCTAAAGAAGGGAGAACTGAGGCCAGGAGGCTGTGTTGACCAGCCTTAACTGAAAACGTAGTGCCACTGAGCTATACAGTTGTGGTTAAAATAGTATGTTTTATATTATGCGACTTTTACCACAGTTAAAAAAAAATTTAAGAAACCCTTTAATATATTTGTCATTGTACCGAGTAGTTTTTCAAAGAATCTATCAGTTATCTTTGCCATTTCCATGTTAGTGGATTTGTTTCCGGTATTCCGGTGTGGAGCTATCCCAAACAACATTGACATAAATATCTTGTAAAATATCTTTCATTTATAATTATTGCCTCAAAATAAACTTCCAAGAATAAAATTTAAAAAAAAAAAAAAAAAACCTGAAAAGGATTTCTTTTCCAATCACCAATTTCAACGTTGTCCTATCAAGTGGCTCTTTTTGCCCTTACTGACACCTGGGCAGATGCCACCACCTGTCAGGTAGTTTGTTTGTTAAAAGTCCAGGATACTTTGAAATAAAATTGCAAATAGCCAGTGCACAACCTTCACTCCCCCAGGTCCCGGCAGGTCTTGAGGCTGAAGGGACCCAAGTCAGAGAGACCCCTTGGAGTGGAGGGAAGTGGCTGCCCTCTCACAACACCCCCTTTCTTCTCTGGCAGCAAGACCTCCCTATATTGGGGCAGGGAGGAGAGAAAGGGGGGGAAAGTCAGCATTTGTTGGGTGTGTGTGTTATTTGGGGTTTTCTCTTTGTTTCACTGAACTGTCTCTGCGCTCATCTCCCATTGGTCCTGGCTCCCCTCGTTCCCACCGTGGGCGCTCCTGTGTGACAGGAGGTCCAGGGCGGGTTCCTCTGGTGGGGGGTGAGGGGTATGCACACCTCAGGGCACCAACAGGCCCTTCCGCACATCCCACTAAGGAGGGAGCTTCTGGTCCCCGAGGCTGCCTCTTCCTTCCCGCTCCCCGTCCGTCCCCTTCCGTTTGTATTTAAGAGTCCCTCCCCGGTAGACGCTGTCTGGCGGGGCGAACATGGATGCCTCAGGGCCTCCATAGTATCCAGTAGGCCCCAGAAGTCTCTGGTTCTCACGTAGCCAACAAGGTGGAGAGAGACTGCTTCCCCCGACACCTCTCCCCGGGCTCTTCCAGCTCAGGTGGCTCAGGGCGAGTCTGCAGCATCTCCGCTCAGCCAGGTGTGCAGTCTCACCTTCACTAGTCTCCTCCCTGAATCTCCGGGGAGCCTCCTGCTTCTGACCCGTGTCCGGGGAGAGGTGGGGCACACTTGCCTCTGCTGTGAAACTTTGCCTTTCACTTTGGTTCCTAGAGATGCGTGGGGGCCAGAGGAAAAGCCCTAATTGCCCCCAATAGTCCTGAATATTCATTGGAAGGACTGATGCTGAAGCTGAAGCTCTAAAACTTTGGCCACCTGATGCAAAGAACTGAGTCATTGGGAAACACCCTGATGCTGGGAAAGATTGAAGGCAGGAGGAGAAGGGAACAACAGAGGATGAGATGGTTGGATGGCATCACCGACTCAATGGACACGAGTTTGAGTAAGCTCCGGAAGTTGGTGATGGACAGGGAAGCTGGCGTGCTGCAGTCCATGGGGTCGCAAAGAGTCGGACATGACTGAGCGACTGAACAGAACTGAACTGAGGGAGGCGGGTGGCTGTTTTCTTGCCCCTGTCACACCCTTCAGACTCGAGAATGCTTTTGTGAGTACCATCTGATCTGAGCCTCTTTTTGCACTTCGCCCTCACGAAATAGGGTCAGCAAATGTTACAGAGGAGGGCTTAGGACAGGTTTTATGTCGGGTTGGTTGGGGGCTGGGGGGTGACTTTCCAGGAACTACGACTGTCCGGGTCTCGCTCTGCTCATTCTGCACTCTGCGTTCAAGTTGTTCACTATCTCCTCTGGGCCTCCGAAAAGTCATCGGAGGGGCACAGGCTCCTCCCTGTGGCCATATCTTAACATTGCATCTGCACAGGGTCACAGCCTCGGAAAATTCACTCAATCCTACACGCAAAAATTCTCACATACCATTCTCTTGTATTTACTTCCAGTAATCTTCCCATGTGCACAGAAGGTATGAAGATAAAGAAGTGAAAGTGTTAGTGGCTCAGTCGTGTCGGACTCTTTGCCATCCCATGGACTGTAGCCCACCATGTAATTCTCCAGGCAAGAATACTGGAGTGGATGGGTAGCCATTCCCTTCTCTAGGGGATCTGCCCAGCTCAGGGATAGAACCAGGTCTCTTGCATTAGCAGATTCTTTACTGTCTTTGCCACCAAGAATATGAAGATATGCGTCTTGGTTTTTTTTCCATTTAACTGCCCAAACAATAATATTGCTACTCTTAGGCATTTTTTAATGTAAAAAATTCATTGTGAAAAATAGTTAAAGAATTGCTAAAATACCAAGAGACAATCACATGTTTTACACTCAGTAGTTTTCTCTCTGTCTCTCTCAGGGAATCTTCATTTTTCCAAGTAGAAGCTGGGGCAGAAGGAGAGGAGGGAGTTTCTTACCTGCTTTCCTGAGTGTGTGTCCATACATTCCCAGGCACTTTTACGTGAGAACATTGTGACACGGTAAATCTCTATTTCACAGATTAAAAAGAAATCAGTTCAGAAGAGTTAAGTAACTTTCCCGGGGTCACACAGCTGGTGAGTATCAAGACCAGAAATGAACTGTTTTCATGACCACAAAGTCCAGGTACCTTTAAGATACTAGACCTGCTGGATTCCCTTCCACAGGAAATCCTATCATTGAGCAACATCAGTTAGGACAGTGTTCAGGGTGTTTTAGATCCGTTTTGCACATTCATCCAGAATGGCTCCAGCTCTCTCACAGGTTCCCCGGTGGGCACTCACCTTACCCTCAGGGCAGAACATCCTCGCCCCCTCCCTGCCCCTGGAATGTACGCTCTGCCCACCACGCCCACAGTGAGAATCCTTTCCAGGGATGTGGCCTTGACAGAGCCTTGAGTTGTTGAGAACCATCTACATGATGTACAGGACTGACCCCGGTAAGGCCTCTATATAAACTTTTAAGATTCTTGAGGACAGGTGAGGGGATAGCTGCCCAAGACAAGCCTGGTATGTAAGTTTCCTTCATGTTAAACCTGCCACCTGTGGTCTGCTGCTGCTGCTGCTGCTGCTACATCACGTCAGTCGTGTCCGACTCTGTGTGACCCCATAGACGGCAGCCCACCAGGCTCCCCCATCCCTGGGGTTCTCCAGGCAAGAATACTGGAGTGGGTTGCCATTTCCTTCTCCAATGCATGAAAGTGAAAAGTGAAAGTGAAGTCGCTCAGTCGTGTCCGACTCTCGGTGACCCCACGGACTGCAGCCCACCAGGCTCCTCCGTCCATAGGAGTCTCCAGGCAAGAGTACTGGAGTGGGTCGCCAGTGCCTTCTCCGCCTGTGGTCTGCAGGGGTGTGCTTTTTTCTTCTCTCCTTGCCCTCTGCGTACTTTCTGTTTCAGCTCTCACACAACAGCCTGGGGGCTGGTTACCAGGGGAGATCAATTCACCCCCACATCCCCGTTCTCTAGCACTGTCTCTGATAAATAGTAAATCCTCATTAAAAGGGTCTTACCCCATAACATATTCCTTCCATGGAAAGTTCTTATTCCCATAAGGAGAGAGGTGTTCTCGACATGTTCACATATAGTCAGGTTCATTCATTCCCTGGCTGATTTCACTTAGTTTTGGCCAAACATCTCAAAGGCCTTTCCCTGGTCAATTTAATTTATTTAATGTAAATTTAATTTATACATTGTGCCAAAAATGGCAGGGAAAAAAAGAAGATTTTCTGGAAAGATAGTTTTTCTCAGCCTGGTTTTCTTTTCCTACTCAGCAAAACCAAGACCTTGCAATCAGGGCGCCAAGTTTAGCACATACACATACAGAATACCTTGTTGAATTTGAATTGCAGATAAATGATGGATAACTTTTTACCATAAGTAAGTCGTAAGTATTAAAAATAATGGCAATATTCCCCAGATCACTGGAAATTCTAATTTAACAGGGCATCCTGTGTTTTATTGGCAGCCCTACTTGGGGAACCACTTCTGGCATGTTTGTGGAACATTCTGGGCCAAGCTGGAAAGGGAAGCCTTGGGAAGGAGTCAGGAGATGGTGGGGGCCTCTTTGCAGGGCAGCTGTTCTGAATCCTATCTTGTTGCTGGGAAAGGGAGGAAGGGCTGCTGTAGTGGATTCTCCTGGTAATTGCAAGCCCAACTGAGGACAGGTCCATGCTGACAGGCCGAGCAGCAGCAGGACAGGCTTGTCTACAGAGATAAACGACTGGTTGGCTGAGCGGGGCCTCTAGTTGTGCCACGCCTCTGTGTCTTGCTGTGAGGTGAGCAATTCTACCTGGCTCTTCTGCAGGTCTGCAGCTGAGAGAAGCCATGGGGCCTCAGGTTCTGGGCTCTCTGACGATAGGGGTCAGATGATCGTTGCTGTTGTTGTTCAGTCGCTAAGCTGTGTCTGACTCTTTGCGACCCCAGGGACTGCAGCACAAAGGCTCTCCTATCCCTCACCGTCTTCCACAGTTTGCCCAGTTCGTGTCCACTGAATCAGTGATACCAACAGGATTAGTCTCTGGCTAAATATTATCACTCCCAGTATCCCTCTCTCCCTGTCTTTCTGCATCTGTGTATCTGTCTGTCTGTGTGTCTGCCTGTGTACACCTGTCTGTCTCTTTCTCTGTCTCTCTCCCACCTGCCCAGCCCCTCTTGTTCACACTGTTTGGTAAATTTCTCTCAATGCCTGTAGAAGCAGAGCTGGGGGTCATGGATGTAAGGCATTCAAGTGCAGACTTGGCAGGAGTGTCTGCACTGTCTTTGACCACAGATGAATTCTTTTAGGGGCTTTGGTTTGCAGACTTGGAGCCCTACTACAGGCTGATGAGGAGGTTTTTCTTGTCTACCTGGGCACTGTAGGGCTAAAAGTGACATTGGGAGGCTCACTGACCACCTTGTCTTTGCTCCATGTGGTTCCTGACCCTGAACTGTATGCAGAGCGTCTCAGGAACAACCCTGAAGGCTCACACAGCAGGGGCAGTACATGGACTTCTGAGTAGTCAGTGAGCCTTGTCATCAGGAGACACAGCCTGGCTACACCTCATTTTCATGGGACGGGGCAAGGGGGAGTCGTCGTATCTCGCTTCGATTTAATCACATCTAAGGATTATACAGTGGAAGTGAGAAATAGATTTAAGGGCCTAGATCTGATAGATAGAGTGCCTAATGAAGTATGGAATGAGGTTCGTGACATTGTATAGGAGACAGGGATCAAGACCATCCCCATGGAAGGAAATGCAAAAAAGCAAAATGGCTGTCTTAGGAGGCCTTACAAATAGCTGTGAAAAGAAGAGAAGTGAAAAGCAAAGGAGAAAAGAAAGATATAAGCATCTGAATGTAGAGTTCCAAAGAATAGCAAGAAGAGATAAGAAAGCCTTCCTTAGTGATCAATGCAAAGAAATAAAGGAAAACCACAAAATGGGAAAGACTAGAGATCGCTTCAAGAAAATTAGAGATACCAAGGGAACATTTCACGCAAAGATGGGCTCGATAAAGGACAGAAATGGTATGGGCCTAAAGAAGCAGAAGATATTAGGAAGAGGTGGCAAGAATATACAGAAGAACTGTACAAAAAAGGTCTTCACGACCAAGATAATCGCGATGGTGTGATCACTGACCTAGAGCCAGACATCCTGGAATGTGACATCAAGTGGGCCTTAGAAAGCATCACTACTAACAAAGCTAGTGGAGGTGATGGAATTCCAGTTGAGCTATTTCAAATCCTGAAAGATGATGCTGTGAAAGGGCTGCACTCAATATGCTAGCAAATTTGGAAAACTCAGCAGTGACCACAGGGCTGGAAAAGGTCAGTTTTCATTCTAATCTCAAAGAAAGGCAATGCCAAAGAATGCTCAAACTACCGCAGAATTGTACTCATCTCACACACTAGTAAAGTAATGCTCAAAATTCTCCAAGCCAGGCTTCAGCAATATGGGAACCGTGAACTTCCAGATGTTCAAGCTCGTTTTAGAAAAGGCAGAGGAACAAGAGATCAAATTGCCAACATGCGCTGGATCATGGAAAAAGCAAGAGAGTTCCAGAAAAACATCTATTTCTGTTTTATTAACTATGCCAAAGCCTTTGACTGTGTGGATCACAATAAACTGTGGAAAATTCTGAAAGAGATGGGAATACCAGACCACCTGACCTGCCTCTTGAGAAACCTATATGCAGGTCAGGAAGCAACAGTTAGAACTGGACATGGAACAACAGACTGGTTCCAAATAGGAAAAGGAGTACATCAAGGCTGCATACTGTCACCCTGCTTATTTAACTTATATGCAGAGTACATCATGAGAAACGCTGGAGTTGAAGAAGCACAAGCTGGAATCAAGATTGCCAGGAGAAATATCAATAACCTCAGATATGCAGATGACACCACCCTTATGGCAGAAAATGAAGAGGAACTAAAAAGCCTCTTGAAGAAAGGGAAAGTGGAGAGTGAAAAAGTTGGCTTAAAGCTCAACATTCAGAAAACAAAGATCATGGCGTCTGGTCCCATCACTTCATGGGAAGTAGATGGGGAAACAGTGGAAACAGTGTCAGACTTTATTTTTGGGGGCTCCAAAATCACTGCAGATGGTGATTGCAGCCATGAAATTAAAAGATGCTTACTCCTTGGAAGCAAAGTTATTACCAACCTAGATAGCATATTGAAAAGCAGAGACATTACTTTGCCAGCAAAGGTCCATCTAGTCAAGGCTATGGTTTTTCCAGTGGTCATGTATGGATGTGAGAGTTGAACTGCGAAGAAAGCTGAGTGCTGAAGAATTGATGCTTTTGAACTGTGGTGTTGGAGAAGACTCTTGAGAGTCCCTTGGACTGCAAGGAGATCCAACCAGTCCATCCTAAAGGAGATCAGCCCTGGGTGTTCTTTGGAAGGAATGATGTTAAGCTGAAACTCCAGTACTTCGGCCACCTGTTGCGAAGAGTTGACTCATTGGAAAAGACTCTGATGCTGGGAGGGATTGGGGGGAGGAGGAAAAGGAAACAACGGAGGATGACATGGCTGGATGGCATCACCGACTCAATGGACATGAGTTTGAGTGAACTCCGGGAGTTGGTGATGGACAGGGAGGCCTAGCGTGCTGCGATTCATGGGGTCGCAAAGAGTTGGACACGACTGAGCGACTGAACTGAACTGAACTGAACTGAAGGATTGCCTGTCTTGCAAGTAGAGCTCAGAAAGACCTGTTTCCACAAACTCCTGCACCTCGGGGCTTTCTTGACCCCAAAGTTATATGTGGAAGAGATTTCCAAAATTGTTTCAACCAGAGTAATGAAAGAGGGGGATTAAAATATCACTTTCTACTTTATGATTATTTTGTCCCCAATTTTCCACCTTAGAGTTTTAGTCATTAAGACCTAGACCTTGGCCATGGCATAATTGGTAGACTTCACATGTAAATGGATTTACACTTATAAGCACTTGCCTATGGGTTTCCCTGGTGGCTCAGCAGTAAAGAATCAGCCTGTAATGCAGGAGATGGGGGTTCAATCCCTAGGTCAGGAAGCTCTCCTGGAGAAGGATATGGCAACCTACTCCAACATTGTTGCCTGGGAAATCCCATGGGCAGAAGAGCTTTGCAGGCTACACCATGAAGTTGCAAAAGAACTGGACACAACTTAGTGACGATACAACAAACAACATTACGGATAAGAAACAGCTCTTTGAGAGTGGCCAGCATTTTGCAAATGAGCTGTGTGTCCTATAGAAGCCACAAAAGATCATGGAGAGAGCTAAGAACTGAGTTTAACTTCACCTCTGTTCTTCACGAGCTGTGTGACCTTGAAGGGGTCTTAACCCTGCGACCCTCAGTTGCCTAGGTGAAATACTCCTCAAGTGTCCAGCGCAGCCCCTGCCACACTGCAGTAACTTATTCCTCAACAGCCATCACTGGGCATTTACAGGATACCAGGCACTTCCTGGAGGCTGGGGGAGATGGGGTCAGTGAGACAAACCACAAAAATTTCTGATTTTATTTAAAAAAAAAAAAAGAGTGCAGGTTTGAGTCAAGGGCCTGAGTTTCAATCCTGGCTCCAACTCTCCTCAGCTCTGTAATTCAGGCAAATTTGTTTTCTACAGAGTGGGGGCTGGTAGATTGGCACCTGGAGCTGAATGGGGAGAAGGGCACTTGGTAAGGCTCTGTTCAAACCAGTTTGGATCAGAAAGAAAAATAGATGAGGTTCTGGCTGCCCAGTGTAGCTACCCCATCCTCTCGGGCCACTTGGGGAATGTGCAGCTGTGGACATCTCTCCTGTGTACAGGTGTGTCCCGGGCCCTCTGGGGGTGACTTCTTTCACTGGAGCACAGTTAGCCTTGGAAGTGGCTCTAGGCTTGGAGTTTGGGATCCTCCCCAGGTTACTGATAAATTGAGTCTTACCCTTGGCTTTCCCATACCTTTTCTTAGGGGAAAGGACATCTGCTGAGTTAGACCACTCAGCGCTGGAGTTGGATCCCTACCCAAAGGATCTTTGGGATAAAGGTTGAGATTTGGTGGTTCCATTTTAACTTTTTAGTCATCCTAAGACAATTTAGTCAGTAACAGAAGCTTCTTTCTTCCCTGTCAGATTGTCGGCATTATCTGTATTTGAAAGAATTTATGGTCAAAACCGTTTACCAGAGGCTTTCATTGAACCACTAGAAAGAAAACTACAGAGTTAGATACATAATATGGAAATACCACCTAGGCTCAGGTCAGCTCTAGCACCGAAGCTAAATAGTCAATTTTCTTGATATACACATACAGTCTAGACTCTGAATCCTATTGTATGTATATATTTGTAATACTTTTAAAAATTATTTATTTTTATTTTAGGCTGTGCTGGGTCTTTACTGCTCTACACCGGCTTTCTCTAGTTGCGGTCAGCAGGGCTACTCTGCATTGTGGTGCACAGGCTTCTTATTGTCGTGGCTTCTCTTGTATGTGTGTGTGGCATGTGGAATCTTCCTCGACCAGGGATCAAACCCACGTTCTATGCCCTGGCAGGCAAATTCCTATCCACTGCATACTAAGGGAGTCCTCTTGAATGTATATGTTTGTTTGGAGGCAGAACTGACCCCACAGCCTACTAACTCTTATTTGCTCACTTGCCCTTGAAACCAATTAGACAGCAACTTGTGAAGACTTTAGAACCTGTAAAAGTGGGTGGGACTGGGGACAAAATAACCATAATATAGAAAGTGATATTTAACCCCTCTCTTTCATTACTCATAGGAATGTAATCTGTCCTTTCCTAGGACATCAGTTCTTCCAGAGTCACTGCTTCACTATAGTTACATTTGAAAGACAGTCAAACCCTTGCTTATATGAAGATTTTTCTAAGACTTATCTCTTCTCTTCTGAAGAATTAATAGGTAAGATTTTTTTTTTAATCTTTGTAACTTAAAGCTCCGTGCTTGATATACTAGATATATCACTCTGTGAATGAGGAAAAAAACTCCTAAACAAGGAACAATTGAAAAAAAATCTATGGATGAAAGCTGATTATTAAGTATGTCATATGTTCCATCTGGGGCTTTCCAGGTGGTGCCAATGGTAAAAAAAAATTCTCCTGCCAAGGCAGGAGACATAAGAGACGCGGGCTCCATCCCTAGGTCAGAAGATCCCCTGAAGAAGAGCAAGGCAACCCATTCCAGTATTCTTACTTGAAGAATCCCATGGACAGAGGAGTCCAGCAGGCTACGGTCCATAGGGTTGCAAAGAATCAGACACAACTGAAGCGACTTTGCATTGCACACAGCACACATTTTTCATCTGTCTCTTTCTTTGCCTAATTTATCTCCTTACTTTGCTTTGGGTGGTCAATTTGGAACAGTAAAAAGTAGTTTAACCAGATTCACAAGCAGGAATAATTACTAAAAATGTAAGAATGTTTTTGACTTAACATGTTATATCCCAGTAGAGTTATGCTCAGGATTATTAATACTTTTTGAATCTGAAGATACCTGTCTTTTATCAGTTCTAGGATATTCTCAGCCACTCTATCTTCAGATATTACTTTACCCATGCTCTTCTTTCAGAACATCTATCAGACATGTGTTAGACCTTTATTTTTCCATGTCTCATTTTGTTCACATTTTTAATGTCTCTGTTACATTCTGAATAAATCCTTTAGATGTACTTACACTTCTCAAATTCTCTGCAGCTTTATTTAATCTTTTCTATTTTCTGTTGACTGATTTTAATAATGAGTTTTCATTTCTAGAACTACCTCAGTCTTTTTCATATGTACCTCTTACTTGATAATGTCATAGCCTTATGTTTAATAACATTTATACAGCTTCTAAAATTGGCTTTGTAAATTATATCTTGGGCTTCCCTAGTGTCTCAGTGGTAGAGAATATATCTGTTAATGCAGGAGACACAGGTTGGATCCCTGCATCAGAAAGATCCCCTGGAGAAGGAAACAGCAGCCCATTCCAGTACTCTTCCCTGGAAAATCCCATAGTCAGAGGAGTCTTGCTGGCTGCAGTCCATGGGGTCACAAAAGAGTCGGACACAACTTAGCAACTAAACAACAACAACAGCCAATTATATCTTAAATTCTGTTGTCTGAAATTCTAATCCTATAGTTTCTTTGTGTGTTGTTTTACATTATATTATGAATCCACCTTGAGTGGGATTTTGGTTGTAGGAATCTATGTAAGCTCATTTGAAAATGCATTTCTCCTAAGAGACTTTGTTGCTTCTACAAGATACCTCAGGGTTATTGTCTGCTGGAGAACATTCTTTTTTATACAGTTCCCAGTTTGGTTTTCTACATCAAATGGATTAGAAAACCTCAAACCCAAAATCACGTTGTGAGGGCAGGCTTGGTATTATAAACTCTCAGGGGAGACTTCTCTACCTGACTTTCACCCCTAAGAACTCACTGATGGAGAAAGCTTTTTGTTATCTTTTCTTACCGCTGTGTGGAAACAAAGCTTTTCTAGCTTACCTTTTCAGTGAGAGTATAATCCTTTCCAGGGTGAGGAAGTGGTTGAGACTTCACACAAGTGCCACATTTTAATTATTTATTTTGGCTGTGCTGGGTCTTCGACGCTGTGCATGGGCTCAGTAGTTGCAGTGTGCGGGCTTAGTTGGTGCGTTTGGGATCTTCATTACTCAACCAGGGACTGAACCCAGGGCCCCCTGCATTGGGAGTGTGGAGTCTTATCCATTGGATCACCAGGGATGTCCCAAGGGTCACATTTTAAATCCAAGCCTTCTACAGGCCTGAGATTCTCCTGTCACCACACAGGTATTAAAATATACATCATGGTTTATTGGGTTTTCCTGGTGGCTCAGATGATCAGGAATCTGCCTGCAATGAGGGAACCTTGGATTCAATCTCTGGGTCGGGAAGATCCCCTGGAGAAGGGAATGGCAACCCACTCCAGTATTCTTGCATGGAGAATTCCATGGACAGTGGAACTTAGCGGGTTACAGTCCATGAAGCTGCAAAAAGTCAGACACAACTGAGCAAAACTAACACCATCATCTCCAGCCCCTACACCTGTAGAGCAGCCACAGAGTCCAGTCATTATTCATTTGTCCAAGTTGTGGCTACCTCTTCTTTTGTGGTCTCAAGGATTTCATTGATTGTCTCTGCAAGCTTAACCGTACTCCTAGATGGATTAAGTATACCCTCTCAACATTTCTAGCTGTCATTCTGTTGTGGGATTTTCACATTTCTCTGGTTCACAATGTTTCTGGAAAGGCGCTTCCTTACTTATGTCAGTGTCAGCAAGACTCCATGTCCAATGACACCATGGTAGTTATTGCAATGAAGCTGGAAGGAGTTCCAGGCATGGATCCATCAGAATTCACTTTAGGACACAAATGTGGCCAACTTGTAGCTGTTATCAAAACAAGCACAACATTTATGTTCAGTATGAACACTTGAAAAACCAGCAGAAAGATAAGAATTTTTTTTACCACATCCTTGTGTTTTGCATATTTTCAGTGAGGATGATGTTATGTTCACAGTTCTCTTCCCTACGTAATTTGAAAATCACATCCTGACTTATGAGAACCATGTCCTTCACTTCAGACCTGAAGCAGCTTATCCTGTGTTTGAGTAAGACGGTGTGCAGGGAAGTGGTAACTAAAGCCAGAAAGACATTGCTTCTGAAAGCTTTCTTTCTTGGGGTTCTGCTTCTATGGAAGTGAAGGATTTTGATATTCCACCTCCTTTTTCTCCCCATCTGGAGTTTTTTGAAAAGCAGCAGAACAGGAGATGGAGGTGGGGAAATGCCACCCTAAGCTTTGCTGCTAATGATGCCTGATGATTCAGTGTATTGTGCCCTTTCTAAAGGGATCCTGTTGTATTTTTCTTAGACTGAGATACATCTGTTAATATCTTCTCCATGATATGAAGAAGACGAACCCACACCCTGGTTGAGCCAGGGCTTGGTTATGTTGCCCTGACCATGGAGCTGTCCAAAGGTGAGTTCTTCTCGGTTGTGTGGGAAGATAATCCACCTGATGACAGCAGTAACATGAAAGAATTAACTGGGCCCTCTGTGACACTCCTATCACTCTTATCCATGCATGTCTGTTTTCTCATTTGTCCTTCAGTTACCATGAGAGGCAAGCAAGAATCACTCCAGTTTTACCTGTTCGGAAAGTAAGGTTTATCAAAAGTAAAACTGAATACTACCACAAATTACAGAAGAGAAATATTCTTAAACTGAAGAGATCTTAAGAGTGAATGACTTACTGATATCAAGTAGAAAGCTGGGGAAATGATACATACAAGTTACCAAAAACACACTGTAATTAGAGGGCAAAATTTATTGTTACAAATCTTACCAATAGAAGTGGGGGAAAGTGGAAGCAGTGACAGATTTTTCTCTTCTTGGGCTCCAAAATCACTGTGGATGGTGACTGCAGCCATGAAATTAAAAGACGCTTACTCCTTGGAAGGAAAGCTATGACAAACCTAGAGAGCATATTAAAAAGCAAAGACATCACTTTGCCAACAGAGGTCCATATAGTCAAAGCTATGGTCTTTCTAGTAGTCATGTACGAATGTGAGAGTTGGACCATAAGAAAGGCAGAGCACCAAAGAATTGATGCTTTTAAACTGTAGTGTTGGAGAAGACTTTTGAGAGTCCTTTGGACAGCAAGGAGATCCAACCACTCAATCCTAAAGAAAATCAACCCTGAAAACTCATTGGAAGAACCGATACTGAGGCTGAAGCTTCAATACTTTGGCCACCTGATGCGAACAGGTGATTCATTGGGAAAGACCCTGATGCTGGGAAAGATTGAAGGTGGGAGGAGAAGGGGATGACAGAGGATGAGATGGTTGGATGGCATCACTGACTCAGTGAATGTGAACTTGGGCAAGCTTCAGAAGATAGTGAGGGACAGAGAGGCCAGGCGTGCTGCAATCCATGGGGTCGAAAAGAGTTGGACACAACTTAGCGACTGAAAACAACCACCACCACCAACATAAAGTAAAAGGAATAATTAGGAGATGCAGTATCTTAAAAAGGGTGAATACCAATTTCTTTGTTTTATATATCACAAAATCATAAGGCTAATTCTGGAATTTAAAAAAATGTAGTTTAGACAAGGAGGGAAGTTGATTGTACTTTGCATTTTCACTTCATCCATACTAGCTGAACTTTTTTTTTTTTTTTTTTTTTGCTGTGTAATTGAAACTGAGTTTAATAACACTACGACCTCAAGACTGAATTAAGGGCAACAGCTTCTTTCTGTAGTTGAGTTTGGATCTCTACCTCCAGGCTGGATCATTTCTAGCCATCCTGAGGCCACCAACCCCCCTGTCCACACCCTGGAGGCAAGAAATTCGCCTACTTCTAACTCTTCTGTTGAGCTTGCTGTTTTAACTTTTTGAGGGAAAAATAGACAATTTACCAGTGCCCCTGAACTTAAGGAGAAGGAAACGAGCGTTTGCTCCATCAAGCACTGTTCTGGCAATTCAATGCCACTGCCTTTTCACTTTTCACTTTCATGCATTGGAGAAGGAAATGGCAACCCACTCCAGTGTTCTTGCCTGGAGAACCCCAGGGACGGGGGAGCCCAGTGGGCTGCCGTCTATGGGGTCGCACAGAGTCGGACACGACTGAAGCAACTTAGCAGCAGCAGCAGCAGTCCCATTTTATCATTGCCCCTGACCAGTGAAGTAAGCTGTGCTCCCTCATTTTGCAGATTAAACACTTACTTGAAGTTTGTGAACCTTATGGCTTTGGAGACATGGTTAAGTAACTCCAAAACAGAGTGCTTTTCACTAAACCTCTGGGCTTCTCAGTTACCTGGAACAAGAAGCCAAGCTATTCTCTGCCTCAGCACCAAGCCTGTTCAGAGCCTAGCTGGGAGGAAGGAAAGTGACCTTCATGCCCAGTGACCTTCATGCCCACCACTCACTGTGCCTCTTAGACTCCTGGGGCACAGGGTTGAGCATCACTGAGCCTGGCATCCTCTCTGCTCTTCCATTTCTGCAGTCCAGGACCAGGTCTGCATGACTGCCTGCTTGCCAGGAAATACAGTTTTCTGAATGGATTCCTTGTTTTCCACCCGTGGGGCCTCCCTGGCAGCAGAACAGTCTGGTGGGTTCAGACCAGGCTCAGACCGCTGAGCTCAGACTGCTGAGCTCAGACCATGGGGGACATGGCTCGCTGTCCCCTTGCGCCCAATTCAGACACCCGAGGGCACCTGGGTCTGGAAGCAGCAACGGGGTGCCTGCTAGCTAGGAAAACTGACATCTGCTTTTCAGGAAAAACAACAACAACAACAACCCTCTGTTCACAGGATGGATGGGGGCTTCCAAAAGTGGGGAGAATAGCCCCTGTATTGGGTTCCTGCTTCCACGATGAATATTTGGAGGCTCTGCTCTCCAGTAAAAGTCCTCAGCATTGTTGGATGTGCTCTGGATCCCAGAATGGAAATTGTTGTTCCTTCCTGATATTTAAAATACACACACCACACAAATGGAAATCAAGACCCTAGCGCTTCTCTGGCACCTCTTGCTCCTTTTAACTAGAGCCCTTTATGACGGAGCCGCCTGGTCCCTCTGGCCCCCTGGGCGTCCACTATTGGCACCTCCAGCCTTGTTAACAGGGTTAAAAGCTGGTTCTGGGAGCACCTCGCAGGCTAGCCTACTGGTGAGAAGGGGGCAAAGGAACCCCAGAGCACCATGCCCTGAAAGGACCTCTTTTGCAACAATCATAGACCCCAGAGAAGTGACTGCAGCATTTTATTTGGATGTACGTACCTATTTAAACCCCTGGGACTTTTGAAAAGGTCATCCCCCTGAAAGATCAAAATCAAGAGGCATTTTCATTTCCTTTAAATCAGCTGTAAAGGGAGAACTGTATCTGTCCCTCCCCCATTCCTGGTGTGTGTGTGTTAGTCGCTCAGTCGTGTCCAACTTTTTGTGACCCCATGGACTATAGCCTGTAATGCTCCTTTGTCCATGGGATTCTCCAGGCAAGACTACTGGAGTGGGTTGCTATTTCCTTCTCCACCCCGATTCCTGGAGTTTATCATTTAAGAATTAATCACAGATAATGCTATGCTCTATATATGCTCTATGCTGTTTCTTTATATGCTATAAAGAAAGCTGAATGCTGAAGAATTGATGCTTTTGAACTGTGGTGTTGGAGAAGATTCTTGAGAGTCCCTTGGACTGCAAGGAGATCCAACCAGTCCATCTGAAAGGAGATCAGTCCTGGGTGTTCATTGGAAGGACTGATGTTGAAGCTGAAACTCCAATACTTTGGCCACCTGATGTGAAGAGCTGACTCATTTGAAAAGACCCTGATGCTGGGAAAGATTGAAGGCAGGAGGAGAAGGGGACAACAGAGGATGAGATGGTTGGATGGCATCACCAATGTGAGTTTGAGTAAACTCCAGGAACTGGTGATGGCTAGGGAGGCCTGACGTGCTGCAGTCCATGGGGTCACAAAGAATCGGACACGACTGAGCAACTGAACTGAATGCTATGCTCAGAAACTTCCTGGGCAATCATTCTTTAGTTTCTACTTTCAGATTCTTTTGGAGAAGCAGATGGCAACCCACTCCAGGACTCTTGCCTGGGAAAGTCTATGGACAGAGGAGCCTGGGGAACTGCAGTCCTTGGGGATCACAAAGAGTCGGAATGACTGAGCAGCTGAACAACAACAGTGCTGCTGAGGCTTTTCAGGGAAGCTCTGGAGCCCACTAGTCCTTTACTGCCATAGGTCTAGCGACTTGCCTAACCTCTCTGAGCCTTGTTTTCTCATCTGTGAAATGGGAATAGCAGCCTCGACCTCACAGCCTTGCTGGGAGTATTAGGATGTGGAGACCAGGGCTCAGCAGTGTTACTGACCCTTACACACTGAAGTGAACATTCAGGAACAGCAGAATGCACGCACTGATCAGAGTTTGGAAATGTCTTTTCCACTGGCTTTTCCAGAGCTTTCCAAAGCTGGAGCCGTCTTTCCCTTCTCACCACTTCTCCTGGCTCCTCATTCACCCTCCTCTCTAGCTCCACTGGGATGCTCTGCCTTCCACATCCTTCCCACCCCTCAAGCCTCAGCTTTCTCATTTTGTAACCCCTCAGCCACTTCCTTCCGTGCTTCCAGTCCCCGGAGAGGGCCCCTCCAACCTACAGTTCACAGCAGACTCACTGTCTGAACCACATCCCCTTTAAACCATCATGGAATCTTATTCCTCCACCACTGGAGTGTACACGTCCAAAGGCCTGGGTTCCTATTCCCCTTCCAGAAACCAGACACAGACTAGGAAACATGCCACCAGCTCATCGATTCTTGTTCAGTGAATGAATTCATCATCTTCACAAATTCTTACAGAATGAGTCAAATAAAAAATAAAAGTGCTTGCTAAGTCCTGCCCCGTAGCTTAGTATCTGACCCTGTTATACTCTGTATCCAGACTCCCTGTTCCACCCTCTGTCTCAGCCAAGTGCCCTCATGCCATGCCTCTCACTGATTTCTGCCTTTGGACCTCTGTTTTCTCTGTTCTTTGTCTCTTGAATGACCCCTGTACTCGAGCAAGGTCCCACTTATCCATCTAGGTTCAAGTTCAGTGCCAGCTTACCTACAGAGTCAGCTTCCCCTTCAAACAGAATCCCTCTTTCCTTTCCTTATTCTCACTGATTTTAGACACACTTTAAAAATTTCTGTCCATTTTTTTTTTGCCTGTATATGCTTATTTAGGTATGTCCCCCAACTCCATTTAAACTTCTTGAGAACAGAGACCATATTTTGCCCTCACAAGGTTATTATGAGGGTTAATGAGATAGCATAGGTTAGGAAAGAGCACAGAGTTAGACTTATGTTAAATTTGTGGCATCTTGGGACTTCCCTGGTGGTCCAGTGGCTAAGACTCTATGCTTCCAATGCAGGAGGCCCAGGTTCAATCCCTAGTCAGAGAACTAAAAGATCCTGCATGCCACAACTAAGACCTGGTGGGGACAAATAAATAAAATATACTTTTAAAAATTGTGGTATCTTGGTCACCCTCCACCCATTTGTCGCTCCAAGACCTAGTTCTCAGCTTGGTACACATATGCTTGATAATCTGTACTGCATAAATGATTAAAAAAAAACCTCCCTCTTGGAGGTCTGTGCTTGCAAGTAGGATAGGAGGATCATTGACTGTATTTAGTGATGAAAGAAGGTTCTGGCTCCATCTGCTGCCTTTTCCCCTTCCTTGCCCTATGAGAGCACCAGTGCTGGACTGATGTGGTTGGAACAGAAGGAAGAGCAAGTACCAAAGTGTGGGATGGTGGGAAAATTGGGGCAGGGGAAGAACAAGACTCATGTGGCTATAAGTGGGGAGGAAATTTTTTTCAAAAAATAAAATATGAATGAGATACACAAAAAGCAGAAATAAAAAGATGATTTTAAGAAATATTGCTAAGGACTGGATTTCTTTGTGAATATATAAAGAAAAACGGGCTTCCCAGGCAGCGCTTGTGGTAAAGAACCCGCTGCCAATGCAGCAGGAGACATAAGAGACTCAGGTTCAATCCTTGGGTTGGGAAGACCCCCTGGAGGAGAGCACAGGAACCCACTCCAGTATTCTTGCCTGGAGAATCCCTTTGACAGAGGAGCCTGGCGGGCTACAACTCATAGGGTTGCAGAGAGTAGGACGTGACTGAAGCGACTTAGCATGCATGCACAGGCACATATAAAGGAAAACAAAAACTTGAGTATTTAGTAACTGAGCCCGTGGACCACAATGGCAGTCACTCACTGCAAGCGTGTGATGTTCTGTGCCAGGTTGCTTTGATCAGGACCCAGAGAAGTAATGACCTGAAGTAGCCTGTGAGCATCCACTCCAGTGTTCTTGCCTGGAGAATCCAAGGGACGGGAGAGCCTGGTGGGCTGCCATCTATAGGGTCGCACAGAGTCGGACACGACTGAAGCGACTTAGCCGCAGCAGCGGCAGCAGCCTGTGAGCAGGAGAGGCTTCTCTCAGGTTGGGAGTCAGCTTCCCCACAGCTGGGGGGATGTTCAAGCCTTCAGCCTCCCACTCCTGCTTTCCTGTCCATCTCACTTCCCTGCCTTTCGAACTCACTCTGTGCACTTCAACCAAAGCAGCCCATTTCTAATCCCCAACCAGGGCTTTCTCGGACCGCCATTCTTTAGCACATGCTGTTTGCTCTGATCAGGATGCCCTTGGCTCCCTAGAGGACTTCTAGAGCCTCCTCCTGTGTATCGCCTTCCCTGAGTCCCTCCAGGAGCATTGGGTCCTTTCATCTCTTTACTGGTCCTGCTCACTCGCTGGGCTGCGTGAATCTCCCCTGTGCATCTTCACCGAGGAGGGGCTGCTCCTGAAATCTGACTCCGGTCTCCTTCCCTGACCCTTATTTCTGGTCTCACAGTTCCCAGTATCCTTGCACGTCTCCCTTCTGTTTCATTGCCGGGGTCCTCAGCCCACTGCCTGACTCTCAGCTGCCCCAGAATATCTCAGGCCGTTTGATGTGTGTTAGAATCCTGGAACTTAAATTACTTAAATGTCACCTGCTTTCTCTGCTAGGAAGTAATTAGATGTGCAGTAAAAACAGCAATGGGAGTCTCTTGGGAATGCAAATTCTCAAGGGATGAAGGGAAATAAAATTCTGTTCAAGGGTTTTGGCTTTCATTACTCTTTCCTATGCGCAGATGTGAACTATTTTGTGTGCACACTGATGAGATTGACAAAGTCAGAAAGCATCCATGCAAAAGCCGCCTTGAAGAAATGATGTATTGAAGGAATGTACACATAGCTTTAGGAGGATGCTCTTGGGGGCAAGCTTTTGGGCACAATAAGTTTTCCTTTGGAGACAGAGGAGTTTAGCCAGAAAGTGCCAGACCAGGAGTTTAAAACTTTGGACTCTGCTACTTGCCCGGTGGTCTACTTGCTAAGACTCCGAGCTCCCAATGCAGGGGGCCCGGGTTTGACGCCTGGTCAGAGAACTAGATCCCATATGCCACAACTAAAGATCCCACATACCACAATGACGATTGAAGGTCCCACATGTCACAACTAAGACCTGGAGCAATCAATAAATAAATAAATATTAAAGGAATTTGGATTCTGGTGCCAGCTCTGTCATTCACTCATAGTTACGATATTTTGTCATTATGAGCTTTAATATCCTCATCTCTAAGCTGGACATTACAATCCCTATTCAGTTTCACGTATAATTAAGTACAGGTAAGAATGAAATAAGAATGTATATGAAATGGATTGTAATCACCAAACCAATATAAGGACACACCTGGTGTAAGTAGTAACGGCTTGGTGTGGCGCACAGCTGCCAGGGTTTGATTCCTAGGTCTGCTGCTGCCAAGTTGCATGAACTTGGATAAGTGTTCACCTCTCTGTGCCTCAGTTTTCTCATCTATAAAATGGGTAAATGTTTGTCCTTATGTCATAAGGTAGTAGCTTCTTGCTTCATAGGGATTAAAATACTTATTTCATGAAAAGTACTTAATGCCTTACCCAGAGTAAAGACACAATAAATATTAGTTGTTGTGCTATTGGTAACATTATTATTGCCAATTTTCATTTGGTCATTTTGCACTCAAAAGAAATGGAAGGAAAACGATAAACTGTAACCCCTGAAAACAGGTATTTCTAGAATCCAAACTATGATACCCTTGGAGGCATACAAATGCCCCAAGGTTGTTACAAAACTCACACTTTTCTCAAATTCCAGTCTATGAGAGAAAGAATGGTCATGCTCCATACCACATGAGAGGAGAGTGGAGAATGTTCTTGTTTTTCAGTCGCTCAGTCGTGTCCCCACTTTCCGACCCCGTGGACTGCAGCATGCTGGGCTTCTCTGTCCTTCACTGTCTCCCAGAGTTTGCTTAAACTCATGTCCATTGAGTCAGTGATGCCATCCAAAAGGCATCACAATTTAAAATAAGCCAGAAAGAAAAACATCAATACAGTATACTAACGCATATATATGGAATTTAGAAAGATGGTAACAGTAACCCTGTATATGAGACAGCAAAAGAGGCACTGATGTATAGAACAGTCTTTTGGACTTTGTGGGAGAGGGAGAGGGTGGGATGATTTGGGAGAATGGCATTGAAATATGTATAATATCATATATGAAACGAGTCGCCAGTCCAGGTTCGATGCACGATACTGGATGCTTGGGGCTGGTGCACTGGGACGACCCAGAGGGATGGTATGGGGAGGGAGGAGGGAGGAGGGTTCAGGATAGGGAACACATATATACCTGTGGCAGATTCATTTTGATATATGGCAAAACCAATACAATATTGTAAAGTTAAATAAAATAAAATTTAAAAATAAATAAATAAATAAAATAAAATTTCCCCTGATCTCTGTACATTCTAATAAGTTGCTTGCACAGTACAAATGAAAATGTAAACCTTCTTCAAGGAGAGGGTAGACTAGTGGGAGCCGCTCAAATGCAGAGACTTTACTGTGACTTGTTTTGTTCTCGGCTGCATTTCCAGCATTTGAAGCACAGTATTGTCAAACGTATCAGTGGAGAAGCCCTGAGTGGAATCTTGGCGTGCATGTGTGCGTGCTCAGTCGTGTCCAATTCTTTGAGACCCCATGGACTGTAGCCACCAGGCTCCTCTGTTCGTGGGATTTTCCAGGCATGAATGCTGGTTGGGTTGCCATTTCCTCCTCCAGGGGATTTTCCCAGCCCAGGAATCGAACCTATGTCTCTTATATATCCTACATTGGCAAGCAGATTATCGCTGGCACCACCTAGGAATCCCATGGAATCCCGGGCCCTGTGCCAATTATGGGACCTTCAGCAAGATCACTTGGCTTCCCAGAGCCTGTTTCTTTGTTTGCAAAATGGGCTAATATTAGTGATCTTCTATAGCTGTTAAGAGTAAAAGAGAAAAGATACAGAGAGCCTTTGGCCCTGAATCAACAGCTTCTGTTGGCTGGGCTGGGAACAGCCCATGCAGTGCCTGCTAAACTCTCCTGTCTCCTGCACAGCCCTGAACTCCAGCCTTGCAGGACTCCCCACTTAATGAAGAGAAACAGAAGTCAATAGCATTCATATGAGAAAGAACTTAGTAGGAGACTCTGCTAAGGAAAGGAGAGCGAATGGTCCCAAACCCGAGAGACAAACAAATCATATGTTTTTCCCCAGCCTTCTCAGAAGTTTTTTGCTTTCTCCTTGTTCAGGGCTAGGGACTTTCTGGAACCAAAATATTAAGAGCAAGTCCTTCCAGATGCTCTAAGAGGCACTGCTTAGTCTTCAATATTTCATTACAAGGTAGAAGTTATCTCGGGTTTCCAGCAGGTGGACTGGAGGCTTTGCCAAGCTCTGGTTGCTGTCAAGCCAGCATGGGCTGAGCCCACAGGGGTCAAGGCACAGGTCCAGGCTCCTTCCGGCAGCTTGGAGTATACGGGGATCAGATGACACCTCAGAGGAGTCACATAACATCCTGCTGCTGCTGCTGCATCACTTTACTCATGTCCGACTCTGTGCAACCCCATAGACGGCAGCCCACCAGGCTTCCCGTCCCTGGGATTCTCCAGGCAAGAACACTGGAGTGGATTGCCATTTCCTTCTCCAATGCATGAAAGTGAAAAGTGAAAGTGAAGTCGCTCAGTTGTGTTCGACTCTAGCGACCCCATGGACTCCTCCATCCATGGGATTTTCTAGGCAAAAGTACTGGAGTGGGGTGCCATTGCCTTCTCCGACATAACATCCTAAGCTACTGTAATTGGAGCTCAAAGCAGTAGTGTGTGTGTGCTAAATCCTTTCAATCACTTCCGACTCTTTGCACCCCATGGACTGTAGCCCGCCAGGCTTCTCTGTCCATGGGATTCTCCAGGCAAGAATACTGGAGTGGGTAGCCATTTCCTTCTCCAGGGGAGCATCCTGACCCAGTGATAGAACCCACATCTCTTGTGTCTCCTGCATTGGCAGACGGGTTCTTTACCATGGGTTCTTTACCACCCAGGAAGCCCCAAGGCAGAAGTACCAAAACTTATTTGCATATGCATCTTCTTTTGCTGTGTGTGTGTGTGTGTGTGTGTGTGTGTGTGTGTGTGTTAAGACGTCTGAAAGTAAAAGTAATTCTGTCGACCTGTCAGTCTGCAGAGGCTCTCCCCCACCCCAGCTCTGACCTCTCTCCCAATTAGCTAATGTGGCAGAAACTACAAGAACAAAGAAACCTCAGCCCGGTGTGAATTGTGGAAAGTTTTATTGAACACAGATGAACAGCAGAAGTCAGGTTTCTCTGTGGATTAAGGACTGGAGGCGCCAGCAAGGAGGTGAAAGGAATTTCAGAGGAAATGTTTGGGGCGGAGGGAGAAGTTCAAAGGGAAATAATTTAGAGGACAAGATGAATAGCCCCTTCAGAAATGTTTCAGACAGTAAAACAAATGAGGGCCCCAGAGATGGGGAGGCAGAAACAAGGCTAAGAAGCCTGGGAGTGAGCATTTGCCGAGAAAGCTCTCTGCCTGCCCCGCCCAGGGCTCACAGAGCCAGCAGGGTAGGGTCTAAGCCTTGGAGTTAGAGCTGAACTCACTCGCTAACTAGCCAACCACATGCCACCAGCTGATCAGGTGGCTTTGCACCATGTAGCTTTTTTTCCTCATCCTCAAAATGGGACTAACGATGCCCAACCCCAGAGCTGTTAGGCAGATTACATGAAATTCTGAATGTGAAAACTTGGACCACAATATACTAGACACACACCTTATCCAAGTGCCAGAAATAACTTATTCCTAATCTTGAGCCACACTATGAGCCAACTGCTTTTAAATGCTCTCTAGAGGAATCAGGGACACAGTCCAGCTATCCTTCGCACAAAGGAGGCAACTTCACTGGGGATTTTTGCTGGAATCAAATGCTGATGGTCAGCTGCCTGTCCTGATCAAGGCCCACCCGGAGCTGGAAGTGATGTTAGGAAGACAAAACCTCTGGATCCAAGGCCCACTCCCAGGAAGTTATCATCTTCTCCAGGCTTTCCAGGGAGGGCCTTAGGAGTCCTGAGAACAAGCCTACCTAGTAGTTGAATGGCTTTCTAGAATTTTTTGAAAGTCAGGACAGGACCTCCTAACCCATCCACAGTGTTTGGTCCCTAGGGCAACCAAAATTACCCAAGCTATTTATAAAACATACTTAATGCTTGAGTTTGAAAAACCAAAAGCCAGAGCATTTGGATACTACCCTCTTTAAAACAGCAAGGAAAATACCAACTGATTCAAAGGCTGAACACTCCCTTTCCTAAAATATTATTTCTCTAATCCTCCTCTTCTGACACAGGAAACACCACACACACACACACATACACACATACATACGAACAAATACATGCACACACATACATTCTCACATGAACACCTATACATGGTAAAGTCCCTTGAAGAAAATCTTAATATTGTTCAGCATTTTCTAGTTTCTTCTTTAAAACATCATCAGGGAATATATGAGAAGTGGATGAAGATTTGTAAACATAGGATGACCTTTTAGCAACTGTGTCCTACCACCATCCACCACCTCCAATGACAAAGCTATTGTGTAACTTACACAGAAGTTACACAAAATCAAAGCTATTTAGATAGCCTTGGAACTGGGAGAAATTGAGCAGAGGGAAGAAACACATAAGCCAGCTAAAAAAAAAAGAGAAAGAGATTTGATCATATAAAAATCAAAGCTTCAAAGAATGTAAGATACAGAATCAAAAGTACAAACAAAGATGATGACAAAGTGATAGATTGGAAGGAAACTTTTCAATACATAGAACATGTGAAGAGCTCTCCCAAATGATTAACAGGAAGATAAATAACCCAGCGGAAAAATGGCAAAGACTATAAACTGGCAAGTTATAGAAGAGGAACCAAAATGAACAATAGTCACATAAAATTTTAAAAAATAAACCATTTCAAAGAGTGCATAGGAAATTAAAATAAGAACAGCATGATTTTTTAATGCATTGAAAACTTCAGAAGACTGATAATATCCAGTGGCAACATGGACCAGCTGCTTCTGTCACCTCAAGCTGGTGGAATGTAAATAACTACAAACCTTTATAAAAGTCACCTCATGGTATTTATTTAAAATTAAAATGTGTATGCACACAACTCAGATTCAGGAATCCTTTTTCTGGAAAATTTTCACAAAAACAGTGAATATTTGTCTGTGATGTTTGTTATAGCATTTTTGGTAATAAAAACTGAAAACAACCTAAACTTCATTTGAAAGGTGGTTCACTGGACAGACTATATTTAGTAAAGCGTACCTGGCTATGGGACACTGTGGGAACCTCTTCTTTCCACTCTATTTTTCACATTTGTGACTTAATCTGCTTCAATTTCCTCATCTATAACGTCAAGGTAAAAAGGGTACTTACAACATGGACTTATTTGTGTTAAACTGGAATGGCTTTTACTATATATTGCTAAGAAAAAAAAAAGCAATTTGCAGAATTCAAGGTATTCGTTAAAAACTATACACCTATATTTATTGGTATATGTTTGTATTAGCAAAGGAAAAAAAGTGGAGAAGTTACACATTCAATTATGAACACATCTACTATCTATGTAATTTGTTATTAAAAACAATAACAACAAAAACATGCAGCTAGTTAATACTGATTGGAAGAGAAAAAGTCAGCCCCAAAAAAGCCCACTAGTTTTCAAGAAACTCCTTAATTCAAAGCCCCCATTTCCGTGCCATGTGCCAGCAAATTAGCCAAGCTGAGGGTGTTACAGCCACCCACCCTAGGATGAGGCACTATGATGAGAGTGTGTGTTTGTGGTGGGGGGGGGGGGCATGTGAGGTGATTTGGGGATTGGGTAGGAGGAGGAGATGTGGATAAAGAAATAAATCTCTTTGGAGGGGCGAGATATAGAATTGCATTCTAATCCTCACCCTTGCACTTATCTCTAAAGTCAAACAAATCTCCTTTTTGAGCTAATTTTTTCATTTGAGGGGCTTCCCAGGTGGCGCTCGTGGCAAAGAATCCACCTTCCAATGCAAGAGACTCAAGAGATGTGGGTTCGATCCCTGGGTTGGGAAGATTCCCTAGAGTAAGAAGTGGCAACCCACTCCAGTATTTTTCTCCAGAAAATTCCATGGACAGAGGAGCTTAGTGGCCTACAGTCCATGGGGCCAAGAAGAGTCAGATAAGACTGAACACCAGACTTTGTTTGACAAATGAGTTAAGTGATGGGATTCATTAAGGTCATATTCAACCAGGCCTGGCACCAAGAGAACCCACCCCTCATTCCATGTCATCCCCAAGTTTTCCTTCTCTTCCTCTCCCCTCTAAGCCCTTCATTCTCTGGCCCCCAGCCTCCTTTTTCTTCCTTTAAGAGAGAAGGGAAACCTTTAAACTTCCCTTAAGAAAGGAGCCAGCCTTTAAACCCTCCACTCTGTCTTAATATAACCTGTCTGCTTGTGAATTTCTATTTACCATGACACTTATTTCTTCTGCATTTAAGTGATTTTGTTCCCTGCAAAAGCAAAGACCCGATTTTAGTCACACACACACACACACACACACGCACACACACACACACAAGCACACAAACAAAATGAGACAGGAGCACTATAGCCCTTTACTTGATGCTCATCTTTCTAAATAAGAATCCAGGTGTCACCTGGGATCCAGTACAAAATGCAGGTTTAGCTAGCAACAGGAAGAAAGCTCCCCACACCAAAATGCCAGAAGAGGGAGAAGATTAACGGTAACAATTTTACATGCTTGAAAAAAAAAAACAATGCATTTGAAATAACTGACCCTTTAAAATACCTTGAACAGACAGAAAAGGGCAAAGCCATCTGTGTCTTTGCAAAGGGCAAGTCTCTTCAGAAATGGTGGCAAAACCGGAAGCCAAAAGTACCCGCTTGTCTGGCAGTTAAGTGTTCTGGATGTTTCTGAAAAGTCCAATGGGAATTCCCTTAGACTTTTCCAGACAGCAAGGTCACGCTTACTCTATGAAAATAATCAGGTGCTGTTGTTCCAAGAGCTGGCCCAGGTCTTTAAAGCTCCTCTGCCCCCTGCCCAGGGGGCTGGGTGGTGAGTCTCCCAAGTCCCCAGACTGAGCTCAAGCGCTTTGGGGCCGGGGCTCTCGGCCGCTGTTGAGAAGATCTGTGAGCTCTCCGATATACTTGATGGTGTACTTCAGCGTCTGGATCTTGGTGAGCGGCTGGCCCCTCTGACTGTAGACAGGGGGCAGATAATTCCTGAGGGTGTGCAGGGCATCAGCCAAAGTCCTCATCCGAAGCTTCTCCCTCTCGCTGGCCTTCCGTCTCCGCTGGACGGACATCCTGACCTTGGTGCCCTTCTGGGCCTTGCTGCCACTAGAGCCCTGCAGGTAGGCAGGCGGGAAAGCCAACATGTCGTAGTCCACCTCTACCAGGCCGCTGGTCCCAAGGCCGCTGCAGTCATCGCCGCCCCGATCATTGGCACCTCCATGCCCACAGGCGAGCCCGGCCACAGCCTGACAGGGAGAGGAAGAATAGGACTCCAGGGATGGAACCGGGGAGAGGCTCTGGGAGGGAGAGGCCTGGGTCAGCTCAAAGGACCCCGCCCTGTCTTTCCAGTCCCAGGAGGACAGCAGGCCAGGGCTGTCGGAGGAGCCCAAGCCGTCTTCCAGGTTGAGGAAGGTCTCTCGCAGGTTGTCCATGCCTGCAACACAGCTGCAGAGAGGATGAGGCCCTGGCAAGTGAGAAGGCAAGTTGTGCCGCCTGGCCAGGGCAGGGCTCTCTTTTATGATGGCCGGGGAGAAGTGATGAAGTGGGAAAGAGGGTCGGGTAGAGGGAGTTCAAAGGAGAAACCAAGGACCAAGATGGAGAATGAACTCTTCAGGTGTCACTTTCTCCTCATTGATAATTAGCATCTTCCAGCTAAAATGTCTTTAAACAGACAGGCCTCTGAGAGAAGAAAAAAGGAATTATCTAGTTGTAACTAAACCAATTAAGACTGCATAACTAGACTTAGCATTGTCCTGTGGAACTCATTAATGAGGGAGCCAAGAAAAAGAAACCTGGGCAATCTGCAGCGAGGAGGTGGTGGCGAGGGGCCTGCTGGAGAAAAACAGAGCCCCACCCCCCGGGGCCACGACCACCGAGCTATTTCAGAGCAGACGGGCTGCTCTGTGGGAGAATCAAGGTGGTTTGGGGACAAGGTAACCCCTCTGAGCTTGGACCCTATTGCTTGTCAAATGCAGACAGTAGTTCTTACTTTGTGTGGCTGCTGGGGGAAGGCACACAGGCACACAGGGAATGCCAGTCTTCTTCTCTCCATCCTTTCCCACGTTTCCTTGGGTTTTGCAGAGTGCAGACAAGCCCCCAGAATGCTTACACTCAGGATGACAAAAGCCAGCAGCTCCAGTAAATCCAGAGCCTCAGTGAGGAGGAAATATCCTCCAAGAAGCTTAAAGCCCTTGCTGTAACTGAGCAGTTTGGGATTCCCCACAACAAACAGATACCAGGAAGTAGAATGCTCCTTTAAGACAGGACGGCTGCAGAATATCTGGCATGTAGCCTTCTGAAACTCTTTAAAATCCAGCCACAGAGTCACACCTTGTTTTTTGAAATGTATAGAGGAAGTGTGAAATTAACTAGGGAGCCCGTTTTCCCCACCACAGCTCCAAATGCCGCCAAATGTGTTAAGTTGGATGGTCCTGCTAGGTTGCTTCACTTCCTAATGCTCTGAGAGAGAGACCTGGTGTTTTGGAAAAGGAGTCTCAGATTCCCCATTTGTCCCAGGAACGAAATTTATTCTCCATGCAACTAGTTCTACAAATTAGTATGAACATCAGCATCACAGTGAGTTACATTTCATATTAATGTGTCCTTTAATATGGTTATTTAAGCCCCTTTGCAATTATTGAAAAGAAATGTCAATGGTATAATTAGAACATTTATGGCATTTTTTAATTAGCTTGGCTCAGGGGGAGAATAAAAGCTCTAGCAGGTAATCTGTGGAAGAATGCTTTTAATTATGCCATTTGCTAAAGGACCCTAAGCCATATCTTAGAGAAGAATAATATTAATGAAACTAATAAGTGCAATACATGGCTCTTTTTCCCTTCTCCTTTTTCTCTTCCTTCAATTTTTATTGGAAAGTCTAGAATCTGTTGATTCTACCCAAGAAACTTTACCTATTGGTATGAAAGAAACAAGTGAAAGTGTTTATCACTCACTTGTGTCAGACTGTTTGTGAACCCATGGACTGTAGCCTGCCAGGCTCCTCTGTCCATGGAATTCTCCAGGCAAGAATACTAGAATGGGTAGCCATTCCCTTCTCCGGGGGAATCTTCCTGGTTCAAGGATCAAACCTGGGTCTCCCACATTGCAGGCAGATTCTTTACCATTGGAGCCACCAGAAAAGTCCAAAAAGTGAAAGTGTTCGTCCTAAAACCTGCTAGGCTCCTCTGTCCACAATTTCATTTGATTGCGGTAGGGGGAGGCGACCTAAATGCCATTCAGAGAGAAGGGGGTTCTCCACAGACCTGAGGTGGCTGTGCTGGCCCCTGCCACAGTTGGCTTTCAGGCCCCATGTTTTGGACTTTACAGTTTTCCATGTAAAACTATTTCTGTTTCCAGACTCCATAAATGTTTTTCCCTCTCTAAAGCGTCTGTCTGGGGTTTCCCTTGTGGCTCAGGTGGTAAAGAATCTGCCTGCAATGTGGGCAATCCAGGTTTGATCGCTGAGTTGGGAAGATCCCCTGCAGAAGGGCATGGCAACCCATTCCAGTATTCTTACGTGGAGAATTCCATGGCCAGAGGAGCCTGGTGGGCTATATAGTCCATGGGAACACAAAAAGTCAGACACGACTGAGTGACTAACACACAAAGCTTCTTTCTAAAATTGCTGATTTCTTAAACTTCTATTTTCAGAAATTTCATTTCCTAAGTGAGATAGTATCTGTCAAATCCTTGGTGTCCTATAAGATCCTTAATAAATGTAGGATTTGTTCTTGCTGTTACTGTCTATTCGTGGTCAAACTCATCAGTATCAGAACGTCCTACTGGATTCTGACTCCTCTCCCCTGACCCTGGTCACCCAGCATTGCTGGTCCTGGAAAACTTGCTCTTAAAACAAAGAAAATTGCCTGGTTTCCATATTTGTCGATGTAGACTCTTTCACTCTTGTGAGAAACAAACCAAAACTAGACTTGCACCTACACTTCTGGTCTCCATGAGGCATTCTGTGCTCAGTCAGAGGAAACTGGAGATGCAGGACAGCCTAACATCCTTGGCATTTCAAGGCCTGGGGTTGGGTCCATACTAATTGGTGTTTTGGGTTTTTTTTAATCTGCCTTGAAGACCAGACCACAGAAACTGGACAAGACTATACAGGACCCAATGAAGCCTAGTTGACCGTGTGAAATAGCAAGAAAAAGAGCCAGAGTTCACCTCCTTTACAGCAAATGACTCATCCCCTCAGGACCTTAGTATTTTAATTTGTAAAAGAAGGATAATAATATCTGTTCTGCCTTCTTTGTGAAGAGCATCTGTGAAATGAAGCATGTAGACCAGATCATTAAACCTCCTTCCAGCTCTAAAATGCAATGAAACATGTTACTGTGTGAACATGCCACTTGATCAAAAGACCTGCTGTCAGACCCATGTAGGGACTTAGAGACTATTGAACCCACCATTTTATCTGCATTCTGGAGATGACAATGACTTGCTCAGTATCACACTAAAAGGCTGTGGCAGAGATGTGAACCAAAAAGCCGAAGGTGCCTGACTGACTCTCAGATCTGTCATTTTTCTTCCCTTGAAATTAACATAGATTAAGTGGTAAGTAAGCTTTCATATTGGAGAAGGCAATGGCACCCCACTCCAGTACTCTTGCCTGGAAAATCCCATGGGCGGAGGAACCTGGTGGGCTGCAGTCCATGGGGTCGCTAAGAGTCAGACACAACTGAGCGACTTCACTTTCACTTTGCACTTTCATGCATTGGAGAAGGAAATGGCAACCCACTCCAGGGTTCTTGTCTGGAGAATCCCAGGGATGGGGGAGCCTGGTGGGCTACCGTCTATGGGGTCGCACAGAGTAGGACATGACTGAAGTGACTTAGCAGTTCAGCAGTAGTAAGCTTTCATATCAGTCAAGATATATAGTTCCCACAATACTGTTATTGGGATAAATATTTTAATATGAATTGAAATGTCATTCACTCAAAATATTTATGAGATATTGTGATTATGATTGTAACAAATTAAAAAGAAGTCTCCACACAGAAGTAGAGAACAAATGTATGGATACCAAGGGGCAAGGGGTGTATGGATTGGGAGATTGAGGTTGGCATAGATACATTCAGTTCAGTTCAGTTCAGTCACTCAGTTGTGTCTGACTCTTTGCGACCCCATGAATCGCAGCACGCCAGGCCTCCCTGTCCATCACCAACTCCTGGAGTTCACCCAAACTCATGTCCATCAAGTCGGTGATGCCATCCAGCCATCTCATCCTCTGTCGTCCCCTTCTCCTCCTGCCCTCAATCCCTCCCAGTATCAGGGTCTTTTCCAATGAGTCAACTCTTCGCATGAAGTGGCCAAAGTATTGGAGTTTCAGCCTCAGCATCAGTCCTTCCAATGAACACCCAGGACTGGTCTCCTTTAGGATGGACTGGTTGGATCTCCTTGCAGTCCAAGAGAATCTCAAGAGTCTTCTCCAGCACCACAGTTCAAAAGCATCAATTCTTCAGCACTCAGCTTTCTTCATAGTCCAACTCTCACATCCATACATGACCACTGGAAAAACCATAGCCTTGACTAGATGGACCTTTGTTGGCAAAGTAGTATCTTTGCTTTTTAATATGCTGTCTAAGTTGGTCATAACTTTCCTTCCAAGAGTAAGCGTCTTTTAATTTCATGGCTGCAATCACCATCTGCAGTGATTTCGGAGCCCCCAAAAATAAAGTCTGACACTGTTTCCACTGTTTCCCCATCTATTTCCCATGAAGTGATGGGACCAGATGCCATGATCTTAGTTTTCTGAATGTTGAGCTTTAAGCCAACTTTTTCACTCTCCTCTTTCACTTTCATCAAGAGGCTTTTTAATTCCTCTTCACTTTCTGCCATAAGGGTGGTGTCATCTGCATATCTGAGGTTATTGATATATATTAAATAAATAAATAATGAGAACTGACTGTATGGCACAGGGAAGTCTACTCAGTGCTCTGTGGTGACCTAGATGGGAAGGAAATTCAAACAAAGAGGGGATATATGTATATGTATGGCTGATTCACTTTGCTGTACAGCAGAAACAAATACAACATTGTAAAGCAAATATACTCTGATTTTTTTTTTTTAAAGTCTGCAACTCCAAGGTGTACTACTAAGATGACTTGTAAAACTTCCTGGTCCTAGTTTCCAAAGAATAGCATAAGGATACAGATTGTCTCAGCTTTCAAGTCCCAGGTCATTACAATAACTTTTCACTGTAGAAAAGAACCCAGGATTTTGTTATACAGATTAAAGAGTGGTCTGGTGTCCAGTTTTCAGAAAGACAAACAGTTGAGGGAATGACAGTCATGACCCCAATAACAGTCAGGACAGATGCATGGACAGCTGGGCATTTCGCACTAGCCAGAGGTGATTATAAACTCTGCATCTAAGGGCCAGGTAGAGCCCCTTCCAGGAAATTGACAAACAGTGCTCAGAGAATCCACTGGAAACAAGAGGAAACAGGCTGCTTCAATGCTTGAGTCTGAATCCACCAGTGGTCCCATGTCACCGCTAGCCCATAAGGCACCTCTATGCAAGTTAGAAAATTGCTGAGCTTGGACCTATGTCCAAGCTGCACTCCTGACCTCTTCCAGTAACCTCTGTATAGCCCCTGCAAATGGTGGTTCTTGTGATGTGTCTCTTTTGCTATATTAGCCTTTTCAGTACTAAATTGTTCGCTGTTCAGACACTGGTGGACAGATGGAAGGTGGTAGTAGTATAATAATGCAGCCATTCAGAATTGGACAAATCTTACACTGGCTCCTGAGTCATTATGACCTTGGACATGTTAATGCATCTGTCTTAGCTTCAGCTTTTGTCGGTACAACTGAAATACTAATACTGACCACATAGAGGGAGGTCTTCTTTTTCATCAGGTCTACACATGGTATGGTGTAAGTTTACTGACAAACTGTGCTCGATCACTTCTTGATTCCCTGAGTCAAAAGAAGTTGGAGCCGCAATACATGTAGTCCCAAATGCATCTCTTCCATTTTCTTTGACTTCAAGTCACCTCTGCTTAGAAATCAAAATTCCCTCCTTTCAAATGCAACCAGATAGATACTTTCAGGGAAACAAATTTAGACAGAGTTCTTTATCAAAGAGGGCTTCCCAGGGTGGCTCAGTGGGTAAAGAATCCTCCTGCAATACAGGAGACACGGGTCCCATCCCTGAGTTGGGAAGATCACCTGGAGGAGGAAATAGCAAACCACTCCAGTACCCTTGCTAGGAGAATCCCATGGACAGAGGAGCCTAGCGGGCTACAGTCCATGGGGTTGCAGAAACATGATTTAACAACTGAGCATGTGCACGCTTTACCAAAGAACAGTGGTTACCCAAGGTGAGTAGTTGGAGTTATCTGCCTCCAGTGCCCACAATAAAGGAATGCATTACCTACAGATAATTTAGAAACAGAGATGAGATAACTTAGAAACAGTTGATCTGTGTTTTACTATTGCTATATAGTGGTGGTTGCAAACAATGACAATAATAAAATGACTACTCCTTGCTGGTGTGGCCCACTTCCACCACCACCCCGTCCCTGGTGCCACCACTGCCAAAGAGAACTTTAAACAGCCCAGCAGTTTGGAACCATGATCCAGGACACCTGAGCCCTAGTCCTCGTTCTGACTGTCCTTACTGTGGAACGCTGAGTGACTCGTTCATTTATGGACTTGCCTTTCACATGTGAAGATTTAGACCATCCTATATACATTTTTGAGGGCTTCCCAGGTGGCACTAGTTTCTCTAGCCAAAGCAGGAGAACATAAGATATGTGGGTTGGGAAGATTCTGGATTGGGAAGATCCCCTGGAGAAGGGCACGGCAACCCACTCCAGTATTATGGGCTGGATAATCCTATAGACAGAGTTACTCTTTAATTCCTGCCGTGTGCAGAGAATCAGACTCATCTATTTTATTTTTGTTTTAAGATTCACTGGTTCATCTTAATTTTCGCAGCAATTCAGTAGGGTAGAGGTTATGAACCACACTCTAAAGATGAGGAATCCTGTGTTCAGAAAGAGTGTTAAGTCTCTTTGCAACCCTATGGACTGTAGCCTGCCAGGATCCTCTGTCCATGGGATTCTCCAGGCAAGAATACTGAAGTGGGTTGCCATTTCCTCCTCCAGGGGATTTTCCTGACCCAGGATTTGAACCTGTGTCTCATGTCTTGAGCAATGGCGGGTGGGTTCTTTAACCACTAGTGCCACCTGGGAAGCCCATGTTCAGAAAGGGGTTCAGCAAACACAGAGGATAGAAAAGGCAGGATGCAACCTGAGTACATGAATGCCAAATCCCAGACTCCTTCCTCTACACACACTGCCTCCCAGAAGCAGTCATCTGTGCAACGTAATCCCTGGGAACATCTACAAGATGCAAGACTTTGCTCGAGTCCCATTCCTGCCCAGAAGCTTCTCCCATCTGTCTCAGTTCTTAGAATGTGTCCCTTCTCTAATGAATAGACAGTACAAAGCTTTGGCCCCAGTTATTTGCTGCTAATACTTAACTGCCTGATGTTCTGGTTATCTAGTCACATATCTGACTTACTACCCCAATTATGTTTTGATTCCTTAGTAGGTCTTAGCATGGAATAAGAGCTAAGAAGGGATAGCAGATTAGCCTATGGGTTTTGTTTGATACATACTACAGGCCAAGTACTGCGCTGGGTGCTGAGGACAGAAAGTTAAGTTAAAAAGCTTTTGTCTTTGTGTTGCTGAGAGCATTAAGGGTGGAGACAGAGAAGTAACAATACTCATAAAACCATGTGTAACACCAAGGAAACCATAATTGAAAGAGACACGTGTACCAGAATTGAAAGAGACATGTGTACCCCAATGTTCATCACAGCACTGTTTACAATAGCCAGGACATGGAAACAACCTAGATGTCCGTTGGCAGACAAATGGACAAGAAAGTTGTGGTACATATACACAATGGAATATTATTCAGCTATTAAAAAGAATGCATTTGAATCAGTTCTAATGAGGTGGATGAAACTGGAGCCTGTTATACAAAGTGAAGTAAATTAGAAATAAAAGCACCAATACAGTATATTAATGCATATATATGGAATTTAGAAAGATGGTAACAACTACCCTATATGCAAGACAGTGAAAGAGACATAGATACAAAGAACAGACCTTTGGACTCTGTGGGAGAAGGTGAGGGTGGGATGATTTGAGAGAATAACATTGAAACATGTATATTACCATATGTGAAATAGATGACCAGTCCAAGTTTGATGCATGAAACAGGACACTCAAAGCTGATGCATTGGAACAATCCAGAGGGATGGAATAGGGATGGAGGTGGGAGGGATTTCAGGACAGGGGGACACATGTACATCCATGGCTGATTCATGTCAATGTATGGCAAAAACCACCACAATATTGTAAAGTAATTAGCCTTCAACTATAATAACTAAATTTAAAAAAAAAAAAAAACACCATATGATAAATTGAACCATAGGGTACCTGCCACCTGCACAACTGTATGAAGCAGCCCTGGGACCTCTGTAGTATGTCCCCATTGCAGTACTAGCACATGTAGGATTTTAGATGGATGGTTAGAATGTGCATTATTGTCAATAGGAGAGCCATCAGAGCAGACTAAACCTGGGTCAAGTCTTAGAGACAGTTGCACACAGATGAGGGCTACATTAAAGAATCTGGAGGGTTTTCTGTATCATGTGATATATAAAAGTAACATTCCTGTGGGTTCTTAAAAAGATGCTCCTTTAAAAGCAGAGCTTTTATTTGTTTGTTTTTAACAAGGTGAAAGTTTGGAGGACAGCATTCTAGTCATTGCTTGGAGGTTAGATAGAGCACAAATTGTGCAAGAAGCTACCAGTCGTTCCATGTTCCCAGGGCGTCGACCGGAGGCCGAAGCTGGTCAGAAAACCACAAAGCCACACTTGTTGAAAAGGAGAACTTCTATCGCTTTCCAAAGTGCAAGCAAATCCCTTTTTCTTTTTTTCTAAGTTTTCATTGGAGTATAGTTGCTTTACAATGTTGTGTTAGTTTCTACTGTATAGCAAAGTGAATCAGCTGTACATGTACATATATCCTCTCTTTTTTTGATTTCCTTCCCATTAGGTCACCACAGAGTATTGAGCAGAGTTCCCCATGCTATACAGTAGGTTCTCACTAATTATCTATTTTTCACATAGAATCAATGGTGTATATATGTCAATCCCAATCTTCCAATTCATCCTCTACCCCCAAATCCCTCTCCTTTCAAAGCTGGAGAGGAGGACCTTGCCTGTATTGGTAAAGCACTTGGAGTCTATCTTATAGATGATGAAAGCTTCTAGTCATCATGATGAGATTTAAGCAGAAGCTGGATTTGGCCAGCAGAACCCCGGAGCCATTACTCCAGCTGCTTGTAGAGGATGTGTTTGCTGGAACATGCCTGGAGGCCAAGGCTGCACCAGGTTTTATTCTGGATTCTTAACAGAGGTTAACTCACTTTAATCCTTGAAACAGCCCTGTGAAGTATGTGCCACGATCATCACCAATCCTGTTTTACTAATACTAGAATTTGAGACACAATTTGCAGCAACATTATCATTTGCAGTAGAGATTATCACACTAAGCGAAGTAAGTCAGAAAGAAAAAAAATACCATATGGTATCACTTACATGTGGAATCTAAAATATGACACAAATGAACACACCTACGAAACAGAAATAGATTCACAGATATAAAGAACAGATTCATGGTTGTCAAGGAGAAGATGGGTGGGGGAAGGAGAGATTGGGAGTTTGGGATTAGGAGAAGCAAACTATTTATGTAGAATGGGTAATCAACAAGATCCTACTGTATACCAAGAAACTATATTCAATATCCTGTGATAAACCATGATGGAAAAGAATATGAAAAAGAGTATACATATATATATGTATATGTTTAACTGAATCACTTTGCTGTACAGCAGAAATTAAGGCATTGTATTTTTACATAAACATTGTAAATCAACTATACTTCAATTAAATATTTCTTAAAAAGAAATAGAAGTACAGAGCGGTTAAGCAATCTGCCCAAGACTCCACACCTAATGACTGGTAGCCCTAAGATTCGTACCTAGGCAGGCTACCTCAGGTCCAGACTTTTCACCACTGGCCAAATCAGCTGAGAAGGGTTAGAGGCATCAGTGTGATGGTCTTTATAGTGCTCTTGAAGCCAGAACTCAGTCTTGAACTTCAACTCAGTAAATATGAGAAACAAGTTGACTGGTACCTTTCAATCATGTAAGCAGTACATACAGGGCTCCAGAGATTGGCCCAGGGTACTAGGTGCTTTGGGCTTCCCTGGTGGCTCAGTGGTAAAGAATCCACCTGCCAATGCAGGACATCTTCCTGTGTCCTTGAGCTGGTAAAGAGAAATAAAGGTAGCAATTTCCTAGTTGGTCACTGACACAACCTCCTGTGAAGCCCATGAGGGTTCCAGTGATGCCAGGAGCTGTTCTTCCCAGCCTGGCTTCCACGTCACTCCCATCACTCTCTCTACAAACTAGGGAAATAAATAGTAAAAGGTTTTGCTTCTCCTGATTTAAGTTTGAGGCTCATTGAAAAGCCAAAGGGTAAAACTTGACACTTTGGTTTTCATTTCCTTGTAAGTGAATGGCAAAGCACTTTGTCGTGTGCACATAAACGGTTTTCACCAGCTGAATATTTAAATTAGGACAAAATAGCAGGAAAAAAAAAGAATGAAATCATTTGGTTTACTTCATAAAAGAGATGAAAGACAGAAGGTAAAGACGCTCAACTGTAGAAATGCTTTAGGACAGAAAGACAAAACCCTTGCAGACTTCTCAAGAAGTTCCTGAACAGGATTTCCTGACCTGAATTTATGTTTACCTCCATCCCCTTGGCTAAGTGACATTGTGGGAAAGAGTAGCACCCTCACTCCCAAACATCTCTAAGACTTCTCTTTTCTCCAGCACTTGGAAGACCTGAACTCAAGGTCTTCATTCATTAACCCATTCCACAGACAAGTGTTGGGTGAACTTTTTTTGCCGAATGAATGTAGATGGAGGCCAAAGCAGTGTGGCTTTCTCTAATTCTTGAGGCAAGAATACTGTAGTGGGTTGCCATACCCTTCTCCAGGGGATCGTTCCCACTCAGGGATCAAACGAGCATCTCTAACGTCTCCTGCATTGGTAGACGGGTTCTGTACCACCAGCGCCACCTGGGAAGCCCTCTCTAAAAAGAATCCATTCCCAAATAGCCATGTCCCTGTGGGGTCCCTACAGTTTCTAACTATAAGCCGCTTTCTCTTTTGAACATATGACTAAATGTGTTCATCTGGAGGAAAAAAAAAAATCCAACCACCACATCTGCACAAAATGAGCAGTTCGGTGGAAGACAGGAAGGTGGCAGAGAGGGGAATGCGATGTGTGGGGTGGAGGAACATCAGAGCAAGGGAAGAGGGTCATAAATAGAGGAAGTAAAGCTAATTCTCCCTTGAGAGCAACAGGGCAGAATGTGTCGATTTTTCTTACTGCAAGGGAATATGAGCAGTTCGTCTTAGTTCAAAATCTCATATCACCCACAACTAACCTGAGGTTTTCCCCAGAAGGTAGGGGAAGCAGCTTTGAGCACCCCACCACTGATTCTTCAGCAACTGTCTAGCAAGATCCAAAAAAAAAGAAAGAAAGAAAAAAAAAAATCTCATGTGTTACATTTACACCTACTCTCCCTTTTAAGTTGGATTCTTTATTACCACTGGTATTTGGGGTGGCATTTTAATACCCATGTCAAAAAAGTTGAAAGCAATTTGCACTGAGGCTGTTCTCTAAAGATGTCCCTCTGTTTTTATCAGCCTGAACAGCAGAAAAGTGCAACCTTTCTTCTTTAGTCATTGCTGGTACCCATAACTAAGATGCCGAAACTCCTAGGATGAAATGAATACTCAGTGTGTTTTAGCAGGACATCTCTCGAATGAGCCTGCTCATTTCCAGAAACCCTGACCCCGCCTTTGGACCATTTTTAATTCAGACTTCTATATTCGCAAGTTAATTGATACCTAAAAGGCAGATATGAGGCAAAGAACAAACTTAGGAAAGTATTTCCCACGAATATGGGTCAAAGGGTGTTGCTATGGAGATCACATATAGATAAGAAAAACACAAGCTTGCCACTGGGGAGATGAACAAGGGCATGAATAAACAGCTCTCAAAAGGAGAAGTACCAGCAGCTAACAAAAGTAGAAGAAAATGTTCACCTCGATAGTAATCAAAGACATGCAAATGTAGTGACAAGGGGAGGCCATTTTTCACTTCCCAAATGGGCAAAGTTGGCAAGAGGGTGAGGAAATGGTCTCTCCTACACACTGCTTGTGAGAGGGTAACCTGACTAGACTTTTAAAATATTTTAAAGTCTCTAGGATGCATTGGAGATTTAAGTCTCTTTGGCACATGAACCTCATTCTATAGAACTAAGCAAACCTGCAGTCAAATGTTTATGAGCAAAAAACGTTCATCATAGTATTTTTTTTAAGATTTTTTTTTTGATGTGGACCATTTTTAAAGTCTTTATTGAATTTGTTACAATATTACTTCTATTTTACACTTTGATTTTTTGGCCATGAGGCATGTGGGGACCTAGCTCCCCAACCAGGGATTGAGCTCTTACCCCTTGCATTGAAAGGCAAAGTCTTAACCACTGGATTTCCAGGGAAGTCCCTCTTCGTAGTGTTATGAGAAAAAAAAATTAGAAACAACATCAATGTCTAAAAACAAAGCAATGATTACATAAATTATGTCCTCGACTTATGATGGCATTCTGTATAACGGATAAAAGCCCTATTTATGGAAAACAAATATTATAGGAAATAGAATTTAATATTAAATTCTTATTTTAGGGCAAGATATATGAAATTAATACTTCAATACAATTAAATTTTTTCCTAGAAAAATGACTAAGTGTTTGAGTGGTTATTTTTGGTGGTAGGAATTGAAGGTAAATTTTCTTCATTCATCGTCCTTTTTTCTTGAGGGGTGGTCTAGTGTCACACTTAGAAGTGGAGACTCTGCAGCCAGGCTTCCTAGGTCAAAACTTGACTTGTCTACTTTGGTAACTCTGTGATCCTAAGCAGGTAACAATCTCTCTGTGTCTCCGTTTCTCTATTTGTCATATGAAAATAATAACAGCAAATAACTTCAAAGTGTCACTGTGAAGATTACTACATGTAGAGAAATTTCATTATACCTGACCTCAAATGCAGTCAGCATTCAATTATTAGTAGCTGCTATTATAAAGTAACTATCTTTTATAGTTGTCAGTATTTCCTAAATTTTAAAAAGTTATTAATTTAATGCTTACTTCAGTCGCACATGTACTAAAAAGTTGTCAATTTAAAAATCAGGATTTTCACAGCATTGGCTAGGCAAGGCTGGCCTGAGTAGGTCCTTATATAGAAGACAAAGACTTGGGGATCATAGTTGTCCTCAAGTTGAATCAAAGCATCTAGGTAGTTCACTAATTTAAAAATAAAGGGGAAAAAAAGGTCAGAAAGCAGGAAGGAAAAAAGGAAGGAAGGGAGGAAGGGAGGGCGGGTTGCTGAGTCCTTGCTAGGCTCTGTGTTTAGCACTCAGGACACATGATTCCCATCCAAACCTCCAACAGTTCCATGATGACAAGAGTAACCTGGGGAGAGAAAAAGAATTGTTTTTAAAAGGAAGACTCCCAGGCTCCTCTCCTGAAGCTTCTGATTTGATAAGTCTAGGTTGTAGCCAAGTGATCTCTTTTTATTTAATAAGCAGGGAAGCTGGGAATCACTGACGTTTCAAGAGAGAAGACCTCCAGGGCTCCAGGAGCTATTGAGCCTGGTGCCAAGGAAACCAAGAGCACGTCCAGCTCAGGCCTTTTGTCTAGATTGTTAAACAGAGAGAAACCGATGGAGGCAAGGAGGAGGCCTGGGTGGCCTCCAGGACTTGACGTTTTCATGCTATGAAAATCTTTCCTGATAACTTTGCTACCTGTCATTTAAGGCCGTTCATGTTCTGGCCCATCTTGACCCTTCCAAATTTCCATCCGCCTGGTTCTCAGGCACATTCTCTGCCCCACTCCAGGAGGGCCCAACACAGTCCCTAGACCAGTTTTCTTTTCTTGGGCTCTGCCTGGGCTGTGTTCCTCACGTGACTCTCTCTCTCCTTTGACCTCTCAGTTCCTCTAAGCTGGGGCCAAGTGTCTTCTCCAGAAAACTTCTGTGCTCCCTTCACTCCTCAAGGACCATTTATAAGGACAGCCCAATTCAGAAATGTATTGTACTGACCTGTATTGTTTAATAATTTTTCTACTTCCTAAAATCAGAAACAAGGATTTTAGTAATGCCTAAATTTTGCCTTGGACTACAAGGAGATCCAACCAGTCCACCCTAAAGGAGATCAGTCCTGGGTGTTCATTGGAAGGACTAATGCTAAAGCTGAAACTCCAATACTTTGGCCACCTCATGCGAAGAGTTGACTCATTGGAAAAGACCCTGATGCTGGGAGGGATTGGAGTCAGGAGGAGAAGGGGACGACGGAGGATGAGATGGCTGGGTGGCATCACCGACTTGATGGACATGAGTTTGGGTGAACTCCGGCAGTTGGTGATAGGCCTGGAGTGCTGTGATTCATGGGGTCGCAAAGAGTTGGACACAACTGAGCAACTGAACTGAACTGAACTGAAATTTTGCCTTATAGCATGGAAAAGACATCCATATCTATTATATCTTTGGAATTTCACAAACCACCTCATGAGGTGAGTAATGTTATCATTGTCAACAGAAAGCCAAGGAAGCTAAAGTTCAGAGAGGCTTCTCGTGCTTGCCTTCGGCAAGATAGCCAATAAGTGGCAGAATTAAGAAACTAAAATCCCATAGATGGAGGAGCCTGGTGGGCTGCAGTCCATGGGGTCTCTAAGAGTTGGACATGACTGAGCAACTTCACTTTCACTTTCCACTTTCATGCATTGGAGGAGGAAATGGCAACCCACTCCAGTATTCTTGCCTGGAGAATCCCAGGGATGGGGGAGCCTGGTGGGCTGCCATCTACGGGGTCGCACAGAGTCGGACACGACTGAAGCGACTTAGCAGCAAGCAGCAGCAACAGCAGCAGCGCTAGTGAAAGGGAGAAGGGAGTGCCCACCCTCCCCGCCCCCCATATAAAAACTTGAAATGTGGAGTGTTAACGAATGGTTCTCTTTGTTGTCTGGACGTGAGGAAGGGCTGAGACATCAGGCTTTAAAAAACAGCTGCACCCCTGGAGCTGAGCCTGTGTCATCTACAGGCTCAAATGCTGGGCTCATTACTGCAGCTGTTGCTGGCTTTAGGGAGCCAGACAGCTGTTACCAGGAGATGGATGCAAAGAGAACAGAGGAAATGGAATCCTGCGAAATAATTGTGCCTGTATGTCTGTGCACCGTGTTCTCCCTTCTCGCAACTCAAAGCATCCTAAAGATGTTATCTAATTACTCCCTGTAGGAAGACCAGGCTTGGCAAGTCCAACTGAGACAGCCAGGCAGAGAGAAGGTAAGTGTCTCAAACTAGGCTTTCCCGGACATTGCTGAGATGGGAAAGCAGAGTCTTTGAAGTCACACGAGCTTTTCAGTCATCAGCCTTTGTGATTGGCTCAGGTAGAATCGGCCTGCAATGCAGGAGACCCGAGTTCGATCCCTGGGTCAGGAAGATCTCTTGGAGAAGGAAATGGTGACTCACTCTAGTTTTCTGGCCTGGAAAATGTCATGTACAGAGGAGCCTGAAGGGCTATACTCCATGGGGTCACAAGCCACCAGCTGCAGAAGAGTGTTGCTGGCAGACCTGGGGAGCCCTGGGCAGGCCTGGGCCAAGGGACAGACTGTGGGGTTGGAGATGGGGTTCTCACTCTCCACCTCCTCTCCCCTCTCAGCCCTTCCCCACAGTGCAAGCTGTTGCCATCTTACGGATCTTAGCAACTTTCTCTGTTGCTTTGGGGACGATGCCTGCTGAGGAGCTCTTGGTCTGTTTCCTCTTTTGATATTCTTACTACCCAGCTTACTTGTCACTAAGGCTTCCTACTGCCTCCTCACCACTTTCCTTCCTTCAGTCTGGACTTTTCCCTTCTCACTCTCCTCAGAAGACAGATGGCTCACCCCATTGGCTGATGTACAATTTCCTGCTTGGGACGAATGGTGCCATCTCATTGCCTTTCTAGATCCTAATTGTTTTTTTTTTTTTTTTTCCGGTCTACTCTGACTGGCTCTCAACCCCATGGTGCTGGTCACCTGTATTGTGTTTATACTGGGTGCTACACAGGCTAACACAAGGCTTTCCTCCTATGGTAGAGTCCATTCAACTAGAATGTAAGCTGAGGACTAAGGACAGTCTTCCTGTCTTCTAATTTCCCTCAACTGCCCATCACTCATTGTGTGATGATACGTATTCAGTGCCCACCTGCTTGAAATATTTATTTCTCTTCTCTTTTAAGCTCATTTTTCTACTTTAAACTATCCTGTCTTATGTTGGTTTGAAACTTTTACGGAGCACTTTCCATGCATTTTGACTAGTACTTCATCTCCCGGTTTAATCAAGACACTAAGGGGGTAAGGAGTGTTAGTACTCATACTTCACAGTGGAAAACCTGTGGCTGAAAGAGGTAAAATAACCTGCAGGAGGTCACATGCTAGTGATCCAAGGTCTTAACCATATGTTACAGTGCTTTGCGTAAAACGCCAAAAAGTCCTTTCAAAGAAAGAAAAGACAGTGAAGTCACTCAGTCGTGTCCGACTCTTTGTGACCCCATGGACTGTAGCCTACCAGGTTCCTCCATCCATGGGATTCTCCAGGCCAGAACACTGGAGTGGGTTGCCTTTTCCTTCTCCAGGAGATCTTCCCGACCCAGGGGTTGAATCCCGGTCTCCCACATTGTAGGCAGACGCTTTACAGTCTGAGCCACCAGGAAAGCAAAAAGGAAGTGTACAAATGAAGAGTTCTAATATAATAGATGTTCTAAATAAATGGGCAGGCTGGCATTTGGAAAATGGGGTGTTCCTCTACAAAGTCTGGGCTCTTGCTACTATAACCTGAGCCTCATCAAGGAACAATATAATTCAGCCAAGTGTCTGGCCCTCCTCAGATGCCCTCTTGTAACTTTACTACACTGCTAATGACAACCAACTTGCAGGGAGGTGTCCAGACTCCAGTCCCTGAACCTCTCTGTACATCGATTTTTTGACCTCAGAGGACCTAGAGAAAGGAGCTTGAACTCTGATTTCCTCAGGAGATCTCTGTTTCCTGGAAAGCTGTGATCATATATCCATGGGCACTGCCTTGGAGGCAGTTCTTTTTTGACAAAAGTGGTAGCCTGTTCTCCTCACCGAACCAACTTTGGGTAAATTAGGAGGTAAGCCAGTGAACTTTCTTGGGAAGCCTGTGGCCAAGGTATAAGCAAGTTCAACATGTTTTCAGAAGTGATCTTTACAGAGAACACATTCTCGCTGCACCTCTTTGTTAAAGACAACTGATAACATTACACCTCGATCAAATCCTCTGGCATGCAGTACTCTTCAGGCCGTTTGAGGTAGCTTGCAGAAGGAGATCAACTACACAGTTCAGAGGCACCATCATCTGCTGTCTGCTAGGTTGGATCCCACGGTGCAAGACAGGGAAGTTTCCCTGGTATCTACCACCTGGACTCCACTGCCCTTTTCAGCTCCCTTTAATGAATGCTCCATGCCCCCATATTTCTTCCAATACTCACTCCTCTTTTATTGCCTTTATCTATTTGGTTGCATTGGATCTTAATTGCTGCACACAAGATCTTCATTTTGTCATGTTGCTCTCTTGTTGTTGGCTCTCTTGTGGTGCGTGGGCTCCAGAGCATGAGAGATCAGTAGTTAGAGGTATGCAAGCTAAGTTGCTCAACATGTGGGATCTTAATTCCTCAACTAGCACCCCCCGCGTTGCAAGGTGGATTCTTAACCACTGGGTCACCGGGAAAGTTCCCCTCACTACTTAAATGAAACCTACTGTGACTTGCTTTCCCCTTTCCTGAAACGGATGTACCCATTATCCACTGTCAGCCACAGAGATGCTGTATCTTTTTTTTTTTTTTTTTGAGATGCTGTATCTTAAAACAAATACAAGGCCAAAGGATATTCTCCAGGAGGAATTTGCACTTATATTATAACTTGCGTTTATATTATAACTCAAAACACTTTCCATGATCCTTTACTGGGTTCAGGAAATGGCTCTGCTTCTGAAGACCCAGAGGCAAGAGTCAGAACCTTGCCCTCAGAGACCCAGGACTGTGTTCCCCCACAGGGCCTCCACCTGCCACGTGTGGCCACACATAGAACTTGAAATGTAACCAAAGCCGAGATGAACTCTTAAGTGTAAACCGCATACCAAATTTCAAAGACCCAGTGTAATTAAAAAATTTTGTTGATGATTTTTATATTATCAATGTTGAAATAACATTGTGGACATATTGAGTTAAATCAAACTTGTTATTAAAATCATTTTATCTATTTATTTCAATTAAACAAAATATGACTACTAGAAAAAGATTATATAAGTGACTGGTATTATTACTGCACAGTTCAGTTCAGTTCAGTCACTCAGTCGTGTCTGACTCTTTGCAACCCCATGGACTGCAGCACGCCAGGCCTCCCTGTCCATCACCAACTCCCAGATCTATGTCCATCGAGTCGATGATGCCATCCAGCCATCTCATCCTCTGTCGTCCCCTTCTCCTCTTGCCCCAAGTCCCTCCCAGCATCAGAGTCTTTTCCAATGAGTCAACTCTTCGCATGAGGTGGCCAAAGTATTGGAGTTTCAGCTTCAACATCAGTCCTTCCAATGAATACCCAGGACCGATCTCCTTTAGGATAGACTGGTTGGATCTCCTTGCAGTCCAAGGGACTCCCAAGAGTCTTCTCCAACACCACAGTTCAAAAGCATCAATTCTTTGGTGCTCAGCTTTTTTCACAGTCCAACTCGCACATCCTGGAGGACAAAAGTCATGTGAGGAAAGAGGCGATGCTATGAAGTGTTATAAAGACACCAGAGATGTGCCATGGAGGAGAGAGAAGAGGGAAATAAATATTAGCTGGACGACCAAGAGGGGCTTCCTGAAAAAAGTGACATCAGAACTGGGTCTTGAAATAAGATTATAGGAAAAGGCCTGAAGGCATCCATACTTGGATCTAGGATGGGAATTTTTGACCTCAGCTGGTCAGAGGACTGAAACAGATTTTGTGGTGCTAGAGTCTTCCTAGGGTTTCCAAATCCCATTTGCCCATTTGATCACTCTGGACAGTGTCATGTACTTTCAGAAGCTCTTATAGCTGCAGTAGATTAAAAGAAGGAGGTTGAATGAGAGAGGTGCTAGAGTCTTCCTAGGGTTTCCAAATCCCATTTGCCCATTTGATCACTCTGGACAGTGTCATGTACTTTCAGAAGCTCTTATAGCTGCAGTAGATTAAAAGAAGGAGGTTGAATGAGATAAGGGCTTCCCAGCTGGTGCTAGTGGTAAAGAACCTGCCTGCCAATGCAGGAGACATGAGATGCAGGTTCGATCCCTGGGTCGGGAAGATCTCCTGGAGGAGGGCATGGCAATCCACTCTGGTATTCTTGCCTGGAAAATCCCGTAGGGTTGCAAAGAGTTGGACATGACTGAAGCGACTTAGCAGCAGCAGAATGAGAGTAAGAGAGACAGAGAGAGAGAGACAGAGATTCATTATTCTGACAGTGATATGGTGGCTGGATCTGCGCCCCCAAACAATGTTATTGTCCTTCTTTCTCCTTCTTCAGTTCTTACATCCCTCACCGATCTGTAGCTGTTTCTCTGTGATTCAAAAGCCACCTGACTTGGAATCTATGGCAGTGGGGTCCAGCAATATGTTTGCATAACAGACTCTTCAGCTAAGTCCTAAGAAAACTGAATTTGAGAACAATTGGTCTAGAATTCTACACTCTCCAGAGTACTTACTGGTACCTCTGACAGTCCATACCATCCCAAGGTGTTTTCCTGGTCAATGCTGTCAGCCTCGTTTGTCCTGCCCTCTCTCATTTCCACCTGAGTGCAACCCTTCGAGCTGTGCACAGCGTCACACAAGGTCACTCCTCCTAGGCCAAAAGAGCAATGGCCTCCTTCAAGGGGTATCACCAAGCCAGCATTGCTCTCACATACTCACTTCTAGATCAGTTAATTCATTCAACTTGCAACACACATTTGTATCTTTTATGCACCAGAAACTACACTATTCTCTGGAGACACACAAGGAACTGGACGAGGTCCCCGGACCAGGGTGCTTACTCTCTAGAACAGAGGTTAGCAGTGTGACAGAGGTCAGAAATGAGCTTCAAAAGGTGTCAAATACAATACACCGTGATAATTGCTATGTTCCCATGTAAACTTTTTTTGTTGCTTTAGTTGTTGTGCTGTGCTGTGCTTAGTCGCTCAGTCGTGTCCAACTCTTTGGGACCCCATGGACTGTAGCCTGCCAGACTCCTCTGTCCATGGGATTCCCAGGCAAGAATACTGGAGTGGGTTGCCATTTTCTCCTCTAGGGGATCTTCCCAACCCAAGGACTGAACTCGAATCTCCTGCATTGGCAGGCAGATTCTTTATCACTGAGCCAAAAGTTCACTGGTAGGTAAAAGTTTTCAAAAAGTTTTCAAGGTTTCGCATAACTGAAAAGAGCTAAGAGCTACTGGATGGACTGATAACAATGTTCACTGTTCTTTCTAAAACGAGAAAGTGTCATCACTGGCAAGCTAGCAAATGTCATCATTGCAAGCTAACAAAAATAATGCCAAGTCAGGATCATCAGTAACAATGCCATGACGGGGTCAAGTCTTTGCTCCAGAATGGGTGACATCAAGATGCAGGAGAGTTTCCTTTTGTGTTGAGATCAAAGGTGTCCCTGGAAGCACCACTAAATGCCACCAATGACAGGCTATCCTCCTGATAGTTATGTGTAGATATATTTCATTTCCGAAGAGAATGAAGGTTAGTATGGATAGGTGGCCAAGAAAAATGTTTTGGGAGAACTGGGTTGTGAGCTGCGCCTGAAGAGCAGTTGGGGTTGGGCCAGGGCTTGCTGGGTAAGATTTGAACCTGTTGGATCAGTGTCATCTCCTACCCATGCTGTTCTGAACACTGGGGACCCATAACTGTACAGTTGGCAGGAGTTATTCAGGAAACAGCCTGCTTAGGAACAACCCAATCCACAGCAGGTCTACCCTAGTGCTCAGGAGTGGGGATCTCTGTTTCTGTAGCCAATTCTTCCTGGAGAGGAATCTTCCCAAGAGCCTCTGCTGTGCAGCTGGTATCTGAGGATGCTGCACTCTGGCCCCTAGCTCAGCACAGCCCAGCGGTGCTTACAGGACTGCAGTTGGGGGAAGGGAAGGAGTTGCCTCTTTGGATTGGAGGTGGTTTGGGGAGGGAGGTGGAGAAGCTGCGGCTTGAGCTTTGAACCTGATCTCTCAACCTCAACAGGAAGACTCAGCACCAGTGACGACTTGCTTATGGCTCCCAATTTGGCACTTCTAAGGCTTCCTCTCTGAGAGTTGGGGGGATGGATTTTTCCAAGGAGGAAGGGAACTTGCAGAACCTTCTGATTTGTAACAGTCTTGGAAAGTCTGGGGCAAGGCTGCAGGTGGGTGAGTGGTCCTTGTGTCTGGGGGAGGCTTTACTGGTCAAAAGACCACCCAGATGTTTGGTTGGTGAATGGCAGATGATCTTTGATTAGACTTGACCTCTTACAAAATCTATGAAATTATTGCAGTCATCTGTTTGTCCTGTTGGCTCTTTGCTCTGAATTAAGCACAGCAGCACGTTTCACAGGCTGGTCACAGCAGCCAGGACACTACTCCTCAGCAAACCGCACCTCCTGCCATGGAAAGGAAAGCTCTGTGTCATTCTAAAATCGCATGGGTTCAGATCTCGAGTCCTCCAATTACTTGCAGGGGAACCTTCAGTCAGTTGTTTCTCTGAACCAGGGCTCATCTAAAACAGGAGGATAATCATTAATTGTACCTCACTGGACTGTAGTGGAGATTAAATATGAAAAAGCACCCAGCACGTGGAGGTGTCCGTGTGATTTGTCTCTTTCATCTCTCACTTTTAACATAACAAACACTCAGCAGGCATTCTCATAAATCTGATGCCAATTTGCATGAGTCATTCTCGGAACCTCTGTTTCCTCCATAGCTTCTAGGATTCCTTCCAGCTGTGAAAGCATAAGGCTCCCTGAGATTCTGAGCTCGTTTCCAACAGGGTTTCTTTGGGGGCAGAGAGTGACTCTGTTCAGCAAATCCAGTGGGGGCCACAGAGGGCAATTCCAAACTAAGTCGTGCAGCTGTTGGGCCTCCAGAGGCCTGTGTGAAAAAGGAGTAGAAGAAAAGGAAAAGCTCAGAGCTCGAGAAGAGTTGCAAAGGAAGACAGCTGCAAGTTGGTCCCGAGTAAATCAAATTGTGACATTTATTGGGCTATTTCCAGAATAACACCAGCAAGAAAACTGGAATGCGGGATCATCTTTTTCTAAGAGGGACCTCAGCTAAGTAGCCTGCAACAACCAGGCTTGGTGACTGGAGTCAGACTGGCTTTGTGAAAAGGTCATAGGTTTGAAGATACACAGACCTGAGTTTTCACTGTGCCCCCATTATGTCTTATCTGTGATTTGGGGCAAGGTTACTTACCCTCCTTGAGCCTCATTTTCCTCCTCCCTTAACAATGACTAAAAAGGTAAATAATGAAACTTGCAGTGAGCCTGTGGGAGTCAGAAATAAAGAAAAGTATTTGCTATAGAGTTGGTATTAATAAATAGGAGCTGTATGACTGTGAGCATAGCACCCAGGGCACATATCCTAGAAACTTCTGGACCTGGAGCCATCATTTCTGAAGTCTGCACCTGGTACAATGTAGAAATATGGGAGCTGGGGAAGGAGGAGGCAGGCAAGACTGGGGGTGGGTGTGTAGAGTAGGGAAAGAAGATCAAAAGGCCTATAAATATCTGTCAAACTTTAAAATGCTAATTCCTTGTCTGTGGCTCTGTTGGGACCAAATCTTCCATTATCACCTTTCTGGGAAGAGCCTGAGAGGGGAAAAAAAAAAATGGTAAAGCATAGTTTTTCCCTTCATGAAGTGTTTTGCTTTGGTTTGGTGTGATTTTTGTGGCCAAGCCAGGATTTTATTCAACTCTGAGCTTAAAGCATGAGTAGAGTTCAGACACTAACTCCATATGGTTTTCTCTGTGGATCAACCATGAGTTTCTCAAGGAAACTGTCTAACCCTTACAATAGCCCCTGCAATTGGCATGGTATAGAGTACCTACTTGTTGAATGAATGAACGGAATGGATGGATGGATGAACAGATGTTAATTCTGAGCATCGTAAGTCATCTTCACCAGTTGATGATCTGGTCCTCTGGGATCTCCTTATCAACACTGGGTTGGGAGCCATGGTTAGAGGTGGTGAGAGTCCCCTCTGAGGGGCATCTGTGTCCTCCTGAGAAACCTTGGATGGCTGGTGTGTCTGCCAGTGGCCTGAGCTCTGTGCTGCCCCTTCCTGGACAGATATGATGCTACAGAGCTGCTCTACCCTCTGTGTGCCCCAAAGAGGTGGCCTCCTCACATGAGTCCCTGTTGGTGATTTATCTGTGGAGAAAGCATGGAATTCCAGGGGAATCTTACAGAGGAGACCTTCAGGGGTAAGAGAAGCAATCATACATGACACCATATGCCAGGTCCAGGTTCCCCTTGCCCCTGCCCCCCCACCACCACCCTGAGTCAGAAACAGGGTACCTCACTCCCTTTCCTCCTCTCTTCTTCCCTTGCTGGCCTTGTTTTTCTCATGAGATTGTACTTATACATAATGGGTGACTGGGTTTTATTTATTTTTTTCCAAAGACAAAAGAATCTGATACATGTGTCCAGTGTGGAAAGCCCTAAAACACATGTCATTTATGAGACTCTTCGTGGACAAGCTCACCTGACTTCATCATATCCAAGAACCTGAGAGCCTTTCTTCCCCATCCCTAAACTGCATCTGCCATTCGAGCCTTCTATCAAGTTCCTAAGCACTAGGGAGCCTCTGAGGGTCACCTGGGTCCTCGCTGACCACTCTCTTTAGCCTTTTGATGCCCTCTGGTGCCACTCCTTTCACCCGCCATTTATTCATAGTATCCGTTATTTCAAGAGCAGATTAGTCTGGTATTACAGCTAAGTTATAAACATGAAGAGAAGAAACAGGTATCCTGTGTGCTCTGCACCATGCCTCACCTAGACTGAATCCATCTCAAGATTAATTCAATTTTTCAATGTAAAATTGCAGCATGTTGATGGTCAAAGCTTGAGCTTTGGCTTCAGGAAAATTTGGGTTTAAAGGTTACCTTCGTCCACACATTCATTCAGCCATGATGTATTAAATGCATGTTAGATGCTGCTGCAAGCTCTGGGAATGTAACAAAGAAGCAGACAAAGTGTCTTCTCTTGTGTTGTTACTGTAATGACACGAGACAAAATCCAATTATTTGTGAAGAAAATAGTGGGGGTTAGAGTCAGGAGCCAAGGAGGCCACTCAGCTGGCGTGGTCACAGAAGTTCTAGATGAATGGTGTGAAGGAGCTTACTATCTGGAGATCTGCCAGAAGTCCAGGCAGAGGGAACAGCAAGTTTAAGAGCTGGAATGTGGAATGAGTTCTGTGTGTTTAAGGAGGTGAAAGAAAGTCAGTGCCTCCGGAGCAAGGTGAGCAAGGGGGAAGAGGCAGGAGATACAGTTAGGGAGACAAGCAGGGCTCAGCCACAGAGGACCTCACAGGCTCTGTCCAGGACTTTGCAATTTAGACTGAGAAGGATGGGAAGTTTTTGCGGGGGTGCTGTTAGAAAGTGATTTACATTTGATTTATCTGGCTGATGTGTGCACAACGAAGGGCGCGAGAGCTTTGAAACAACGAGATCAGTTATAAGGCACTCTTAGGAGTTCCTGCAACAGATGCTTGTTCCTGCCCTTTGGAGGCAGCAATACAACTGGAAGGAGACGTTCGTACCGATGGTGTGACCATGGGAGTGCTGCCTTGCTTCTTTGGGTTTCTTTCAAGATTAATGAACAATGTGCTTGACGAATTCAATTATTATGGGGCCTCTGGCTCATTGTGGGCACTCTGCAAAGGTGATTCAAGTCAGATATGAAAGCTAAAAATGAGACACAATTAATGCTCTACTAAGTTGAGGACAAACTTGTTTTAAGGACATCTGGCCCTTGTGGTTAGAGCTTTGAAAAAAGGAGACGAAATTTCTGGGGTATTTTGTGTCCTGTCTGTCCATCACACCCTTTTCCTTACTCACAAACCAAAATCCCCAACCTCCCCAAGTGTTAACTGAATAATTTTTTAATTCTGAAAATTAAAGTAGCTTTGGTGATCATTTCTTGAATATTCACAATACTGCATTTCTGGGACTCTAAGCTACTCTGACTTAGTGGCCAGTTTCCTGTAAATAAGATTAGTTGAGATACAATAAGATTATTGTATCTCCCTGATGGGTAGTTTCTTTAAAAGTGCCACAAACCCAAGTAAATCTGGAGCATACAGAAACCTTATATCTTGCCAAAGAAGCTCTGAAGTTATACTAGCTTTGAATTCAAATCCTGGTGTTGACCTTGGATAAATTTCTTAGCTCCTCTTAGCCTCATATATAAATGAAGGTAAAAGTGCCTGCCTTTAAGTTTCCATGGAGCATATAGGAGGAATTTGAAGAATCAGTAAAGTGAGCAGACGTAACAGTAAATGAACAGTATATGTCATTTCTCTTCTCCCAAGATTCACTAATACTTTGCATCACAGTGTGAACCTACCATACTCTTTAATGCCCAATATGCTTCGTCTCTCTTTCTTCATATGAAAACTAGAGCCAACTGCCTTCTCAAAAAATTATGGAACAAATGAACCTATTTGCAGGGCAGGAATAAAGACGCAGACATAGAGAACAAACAGGTGGACATGAGGACAGGTGGACAGGTGGGATGAACTGGTAGATTGGGATTGATGTATGTGTACTGCCATGTATAAGACGGATAGCCAGTGGGAAGCTGCTGAGTAGTGCAGGGAGCTCAGCTTGGTGCTCTGTGGTGACCAAGAAGGGTGGGATGGGGAGTGGGGTGGGAGGGAGGTCCAAGAGGGAAGAGATATATGTATACATATGGCTGATTCACTTTGTTGTACAGCAGAAACTAACACAACATTGTAAAGCAGCTAAACCCCAGCACTGGGACGACCCAGAGGGATAGTATGGGGAGGGAGGAGGGAGGAGGGTGCAGGATGGGGAACACATGTATACCTGTGGCGGATTCATTTTGATATTTGGCAAAACTAATACAATTATGTAAAGTTTAAAAAATAAAATAAAATTAAAAAAAAAAAGAAAATAGGAAAACAAATTAAAATCTAAATGAGGAGTATGAAACTCTTGAGGAATTACAAATGAAAAGTACATCTAATGAGCTTCCTATGTTTGAAGAAGTGACTTTATATATAAAAGTTTAATATATTGAAAAATAACCTCACCACTCAGAATTAATTATAGTTAATAATAAATAGCAGTAAGCTAATAATTAAAACTTTTATAATAAAACAATACAAAGCTATAGACCCCCATGTGACTACCATTCACAACCATCCATTAGGCACCAGGAACTTTGTTTTTTCAGTTAGTTTTCATATGTTTATATATAATATACCCATAAACAATATGTAGGATCATTTTGTGTGCATTAAAAGTTTTAATTGTTATACTCTAAAAAAAAAAAAAAAAAGAAAAAGGATGCCATGTGAAAATAGATTTTTAAAATGTATACAGGTTATGGTGGAACACATTTTAATGACATCCTTTGTGATTCATCAATATAGATTTAGCATTTTACCATTAGTAATGCTAAATCTATACATTAATATGTGTCTCTTAAAAGCTGTTTGTCCTGGGTGTGTCAGCGAGGGCCGAGCAAGGCAGCAACATCATTCCCACTAAGAAGAAGGAGAAGCAAGCTGAAGGCTGAGAAGGTTTGCCCAAGGCAGTCAGTTTCCTTCAGAGCCAGGACGACTACTCCAACCACGACTCAGGTTAAAGAAAGTGTCCTTCGGTCTGTGTCACAGGATGTCCACCTGGTTGTGCCAAGTCCTTTGACACTTCCCATAGAACTATCCCAGCTGTGAAGTCGTGGCACCTTCATGGGGCCCAGACAAGAGAGGTCTGTGTTTGGACACAAACCTATAAAATAAGCCTGACATCTGGCATCCAGAGGCAGCATTCTCAGTTTAACAAAAATATAAATTATTTTAATCATAAGAATTCCTTTGGAGCAGTTACTGAAACCAGACAAAAAGACGAAGGATTTGTAGTCTACATTCACATAGAATAAATCACTCATTCTCAAAGGACAGCCCTTTTCAGACTCTACTCACAGCTGAAAGGCAGGTATCTGCTGAGTGGGAAATGAAGTTTTTAAGTTATGATGATGCAAACACCAGAGAATTCATTCATTAGGTCTTTGATCAGACAATTCTAAATGTACCGGCATCTTTTGCCATTTGGGAGGTCAATGTCTCCCTTTTCAGGTCTTGGCAGAGAAAAATGCTGAGGAAGTCCAGACATTTAATCCCTAGTAAAGAAATTCTGCTTTGATGCCTACGAAAATAATTCTTCCAATATTAGCAAAATATTCAGTCATTCTGCCCACAGAAGGGTCAGCCTACTTTGCTGATGACCCTCTTCACCACTGCCAAACAATTTGTTGAATTTATCTGGAATGGGGCTGAATAAGCTATTTATTCTGACAATCATCAGGAAAGGTTCCACATTTTTGGATTACTTCTGGGGCTGACTCTGCAGCATCTCAGTTTAAAGGCAATGTGGCAAGTCCTTGCAAGAGACTAATATGAGCTGTTAGCTGAGCCCGATAAAAGCTTTTCCTGGCTGAGAAGGTGATAAATGTTGCCACGTTGATCCGCAGATGAAAGGCAGTTGACTTCAGTAATATTATTTAAGCTGTTTTACCCTAAGTGCTACCAGCACAACAGGAACAGTCAGCAGGTGATTGAGCCCCTTCACCTTCAGAAAGCAAGACATCTCGCCATGGCACCTGAAAATGACTAAAGCAGGCTAGTGATCAAGGAACCATCCAAACGGATTTGATCTTTCTCCAGAGAGTGGAAGAACTAAGATCCTGAATTCATTACCAGCAATCAGCACCCATTCACGGAATGCTTTCTGTGCCAGCCCCTCTGCTAGGTGCTACAGATTCAGAAATACAAGATGCTCACAGCTTGTGCCTGAGACAAAAATGCAAGTCAATCGACACAAAACTACTTATAGCTAATATCGTAGATGTCTGTAGGGACTAGCAGAGATCCATAAGAAGCCATATAGTTCCTTTTAGAGAAACTATGTTTACACTGTCTTGATTCGTGAATAAGAATTAGTGAATCAAAGAATCAAACTCTGTGCAACATTCTGGGTGCACACAGTATTGCAATACAGTCCTTACAGAGATGTTGACAGGATAAAAACTCTTGTCAAGAACCTTCATTTGCACATGCATAGTAGATACTCAAGAAATGTTAGTTTTCTCCCTTGCCCAGTGGTTTAAAATTCCTTGTTTTCCTTCTTTTCTCTGACCAGGTTGGGTGCAACTTTGGTACTTAAATGTGTGAATTGATGTACTCACACATAAACTTTCATATGTGGTTTATATTTTCAGAATCCTTTAGCATCTAGGTCAGTTTCTTTGCTACGTTTTTTTTTCCCTTTGCCCTAAGACATCTTAGTTTGCTTTCTGCTCCAAATTCCTCACTACTTCTCTACAACTCCTGGTGATTCCTTTGCCTGCATAGTGATTTATTCTATGGAGCCTGGAGTTCCAAAAAAGACTCCAGAGACTGTAGCCTGCCAGGCTTCTTTGTTCATGGGAAGAATACTGGAATGGGTTGTCATTTCCTTCTCCAGGGATCAAACCGGTATCTCCTGCTTGGCAGGTGGATTCCCCCTGCCCACCCCCCCACACCCATGCCACCTGGGAAGTCCATGTCGAGGTTTCTTGAAGTTATTCACTCATCCACTGAAAGGTCCTCTGCTGGTAATACTGCTCCAGTTTTGTCAATCAAATTGTTGCCTACCCTTTACACAAGACACAAGGGTTAGTCGCTTAGTTGTATCTGACTCTTTGCAACTCCATGGCCTGTAGCCCACAAGGGTTTTTCCAGGCAAGAATACTAGGGTGGGTTGCCATTTCCTCCTCCAGGGTATCTTCCCAACTCAGGAACTGAATCCAGGTCTCCTGCACTGCAGGCGGACTCTACCTTCTGAGCCACCAGGGAAACTACCCTTCAAAGCCCAGTCAGATCTTTATGTTTGCTGAAGGAATCTTCCTTCCTCTGAAAGACTCCTATAGTATTGATTGTCTATCTCATTCATTGAACAATTCTGTGCTTGCCAGTACAATTTATTCTTGGGTGTAAATATGCCAAATTGCCCTACCTTGCTCTAGATTGTCAATTCCTTGAAAGTAAACAATGGGTTTTACTCCACTTTGTCTCTCCTGGCAGTCCTTGACATTTGATGTACATAATACTTATTTAATCGACCATGAGTTAATGTCGTCGCTAGATTGAATGAATATTCACTACACAAATGACTTCATTTGGAACCAGGAATCAGTTACAGCAAAACTTGGAGTTTGAAGCTTCAACCCATCTCTATCACTGTACTCATTCCCAGTGATGTCAGAAATTGGTTAAGTAAGCAGATCTATAGGTTAGGAGAGAAACTTTGGCTAATGATCCATGTCTGAATCATAAACACATAAGCAGCTGAAGTCATGAGGGTAGAAAATATCTAGAGTGAATAAGAGAGAAAACTGAAGGAACACAAGTATTAATATTGAATGAGCATGAATATTTGCGCCTATGAGGAGTTTAAAATGATAGCCAAGGAGGAGGGATATAAACCAAGAAGCAGTGTTGACATGGAAAACAAGATAATAGAAGATTTCAAGGAAAGTTCAATTGTCTTTGAGTCTGCAGAAAGGTAAATTTAAGACTGTAAGTTGTTTATTAGCTTTAGTAATATGGAGGTCAATTGGTGACCTTGACAAGAAAATATAATGAACAAGGATAAACTGCTTGATTTCAAGACTTACTATAAATCTATAGTAATCAAGATGGTGGTGTTGGAGTGATGATAGGCAAACAGATTAATGGAAAAAATAGTTTAGCAACAGACTCACACTTTTCATGGGCCACTGATTTTTCAACAAAGGAGTCAAGGTAATTCAATGAGGGAAAATTTCTTTTCAACAAATTGTGATCATGCAAGTAGACATCTGTATAGGAAAAAAATGTCCCTCAGTTCTTATCTCACATGATACACAAAAATTAACTTGAAACAAATCAGACCCAAATGTAAGAGGTAAACACCATTTAACTTGTAGGAGAAAACAGAAAAAATAGCTGGGACATTAGGTTAGACAAATATATCTTAGATAGGCCAGTGGAAACAAAAATTAATAGATATAAAAATTTTAATTATTTTGCTTTTTTAAAGACAGTTAAAATGACTCAGGGATATAATATGTGCAAAACATATATCTGACAAAGAGCTTGTATCTAGAAACAAATAACACTTATAATTGAATAACAAGACAACAAACTACCCGATTTAAAATTTGGCAAAAAGAACTGAAATTTCACAAGACACACAAATGCCCAATATGCATGATACTTCTTCAATTATCAGGAAAAGACAAAGTCACAATGAGATCCACCATGCACCAATTAGAATGACTAAAATGAAAATGACTGACAACATTAAGTTTTTGTGACAATGGTCGCACAGAGTCGGACACAACTGAAGCGACTTAGCAGCAGCAGCAGCATAATTAAAACCCCAATGTATAGTTGTTGGGAACACAATGGTTTTTTGGAAGACTGTGCTAGTACCTTAAAAAATTAAACATATGCTAATCAACTGCTGCTGCTAAGTCACTTCAGTTGTGTCCGACTCAGTGCGACCCCATAGACAGCAGCCTACCTGGCTCCCCCGTCCCTGGGATTCTCCAGGCAAGAACACTGGAGTGGGTTGCCATTTCCTTCTCCAATGCATGAAGGTGAAAAGTGAAAGGGAAGTCGCTCAGTTGTGCCCGACTCTTAGTGACCCCATGGACTGCAGCCTACCAGGCTCCTCCGTCCATGGGATTTTCCAGGCAAGAGTTCTGGAGTGGGGTGCCAGTGCCTTCTCCGATGCTGATCAAATGAACCAGCAATCTCCTTCTTATTTATCCGAAGTGAAAATATATGTCCACCTAAAGACCTCTTTCTGAATATTCATGGCCACACTATCCATAATAGCCAAAATGTGAAAACTCTATTTTCCATCAACTGATGACATAATAAATTATGGTGTATAAATATTACGCCATTCAAAAAATGACATGGCATCTGGTTCCATCATTTCATGGCAAATAGATGGGGAAACAATGGAAACAGTGAGAGACTATTTTCTTGGTGACTGCAGCCACAAAATTAAGACACTTGCTCCTTGAAGCAAAACCAATACAATATTGTAAAGTTAAATAAAATAAAATTTAAAAAATAAATAAAAAAAAAAAGAAAAGCTATGATAAACTTAACAGTGTATTAAAAAGCAGAGACATCACTTTGCCAACAAAGGGCCATACAGTTAAAGCTATGGTTTTTCTAGTAGTCATGTATGATGTGAGAGTTGGACTATAAAGAAGACTGGGCGCTGAAGAATTGACGCTTTTGAACTGTGGTGCTGGAGAAGACTCTTCAGGGTCACTTGAACAGCAAGGAGATCCAACCAGTCAATCCTAAAGGAAATCAACCCTGAATATTCATTGAAAGGACTGATGCTGAAGCTGAAACTCCAATACTTTGGCCATCTGATGTGAAGAGCCGACTCATTTGAAAAGACCCTGATGCTGGGAAAGACTGAAGGCAGGAGGAAAAGGGGACAACAGAGGACAAGTTGGTTGGATGGCATGCCCGACTTGATAGACACGAGTTTGGGCAAACTCTGTGAGTTGTTGATGGACAGGGAAGCCTGACGTGCTGTAGTCCATGGGGTCACAAAGAGTTGGACACAACTAAATGACTGAACTGAATATTCTGTCATACTACTCTACAATTAAATTATGTCATACTACTCTACACCACAAGATATTAATATATACAACACATATAAGTCTTAAAAATGTACTAAGCAGAAAGTCAAAGACTATATATTGTATGGTCCTGCTTATAGAAATTCTAGAAAAAGCAAACCATAGTGAGAAAAGCATATCAGTTGTTGCCTGGGATCAAGGCTTGGGAGAGAGGATTAACTACAAAGAAGCATAAAGAAACTTCGGGGTGATGGAAATTTTCCATATTTTGATTGTGGTTTAAGTTACACAAATGGACACAATTACCAAAATTCATCAAACTTACACTTAAAATGAGTGGATTTTATTGTACGTAAATTATACCACAATAAAAAGAAGTCGGTGAAAAAGGAGTCTTTAGGTATATGTCTGAGAACATAAATCTACTGCGCGTGGGGTCAGGTAAGCAGTTCAAATCCAAATTAATTACTCCAAAGTAGAACTTCATCCTCATCCCCTTCAATGCATAGTACTGGCGTTTTATTCAACTCTAACTTCAGAACTTAGAGCTGTACACGTATCTATGCAGTAATTAATATCCAATTTATGCCAAAAGCCTAAGTCCTTGAAAATTTAAAAGTTATATTACACATGCATTTAAAACTGAGATTACTATAAATATGTGATACTAGTTGAAAACTGGCTAAATTCTAAAATGTGGTTAAGTTTACCAAGGAAATAACACTCTTGGTAGCCACCATACTGTCAATTTTTCTAATGTCAGGCCTTCAAAGTAAATTTATTGTTTTCATATATAAATTCATGTTATTTCTAACTAAACTATTTAAAGGCATATGGGAAATTTTTAAAAGAGGAAACTTATAGCAAAGTCAAATGAGTTTTTGTTGTTGCTGCTGTTGTTTAGTCGCTAAGTCATGTCCGACTCTTTGTGACCTGAAGGACTGTAGCTTGCCAGGTTCCCCTGACCATGGGATTCTCCAGGCAAGAATACTGGAGTGGGTTGTCATTTTTTTCTACAGGGATCTTCCCGACCCAGGGATGAAACCCACTTTCTCCTATGTTTCCTTGCTGGCAGATTTTTTACCATTGAGCCACCTAAGAAGCCCAAGGACATATTTTTGGACCTTCCATTCTATCTCACTGACCTATATGTCTACCTTTATGGCATTCAACACAATCATTACTGTAGTTTTATGGTAAATTTTGAAATCAGAATCAGAAGGGCAAGTACTGCCTTATCATTTCTGTAGATTATTTTGCCTATTCTGTGTCTTTTAAATTTCCATATATATTTCAGAATTAGTTTATCAGTTTCTATACAGAAATCAGCTGGAACTGGTGGGGATTGCACTGAATCTGCAAATTTGTTTGGGAAGTATTCTCATCTCAATATCAGGTCTCCTGATCCATGAACATGGATGTCTTTTCATTTATTTAGATTATCTTGAATTTCTTTCAGTGATATTTTATAGTTTTCAGAGTACATTTTTTGTTTCTTTTGTTAAATTTATTCCAAAGTATTTTTTTGTTGTTGTAAAAAGAATTTTAGTATTATTTATTGCAGGAGTATAGATATACAACTGATGTTTGTATCTTGACCTTGTATCCTGCAACCTGTTGAACTATTGATCAGTTCTAATAGTTTTTAGTGAATTCCTCAGAATTTCATAAACATGAGGTCTTACCATTGCAAGTAGCAATAGTTTTACTTTTTCCTTTCCAATCTGGTTCCCTTTAGAATTTTTGAGTGGTAGGTAAAGTAATGAATAACTTAATATTTGGAGGTATTGATGTGAGTATTATATGTTGTTGTTTAGTTGCTAAGCCATGTCTGACTCTTGCGACCCCATGCTCCCAGAGTAGCCCACCAGGCTCCTCTGTCCATGGAATTTCCTAGGCAAGAATACTGGAGTGGGTTGCCATTTCTTTGGGCTTCCCTGATAGCTCAGTTGGTAAAGAATCTGCCTGCAATGCAGGAAACCCTGGTTTGATTCCTGGGTTGGGAAGATCCATTGAAAGGATAGGCTACCTACTCTGGTATTCTTTGGCTTCCCTTGTGGCTCAGCTGGTAAAGAATCCGCCTGCAATGCAGGGGACCTGGGTTCGATCCCATTTCCTTCTCCAGGAGGATCTGCCTGACCCAGAAATCAAATTCGTGTTTCCTGCATTGCAGGAGGATTCTTCACCCTTGAGCCACCCAGGAAGCCACAGATTCTTTTTTTTTTTTTTTTTTTTTTACAAAAAGGGAAAGAAAAAAGTGCTATAAAAAAGAAATCTGGTTCTCATACCACTATTAATTAGTTGCATGATTCCAAGCAAGTTTCTAATCCTCTTCTGGTTATACATTCTATGTTTCAAATCTTTGTCCATTTGGCATACCTGTGAACCTCTGGGGATATGTAAGAAGTAGCTTTCCAAATTTAATCAACTACTACAACCATGACTTTCACTATATATACAGTTTTGTGAATTTTATTTCACAAAAGAGAATGAGATTACTGAAACTGGAAGAGCAGTTGAAAGTATCTTCACATTGAAAGTAAATGTAACTCCCAGAAAGGTACAATAGAAGACATGAGAATGCAGGCAATTATAAAGAGTTATCCTCCGGGGAACAAGTTGTAATATCCAAAAATGCTTTAGAGGCTTGTGGAAGAAATGAGTAAAAATGAACAAATGGGTACAGCGTTTACTCTGTCTAGTGCTATGCTAACATTTCAAGGATATGACTAAAGCATAATCAATAAAGATATTTTTTAAAATGGAAAAAGTATGTTATAAAAATATACATTATCTGGAGTTTTCACCACAGAGGATAATGCTTTAAAACCAAAGTTTTAGGGAACATTTTAATTACAGTTTTGATTAAAATGGCAAGGGTCTCATAATATATAGAACTACATTAAATTTTTCTACTACACATTAATCAGATACCTTCCTTCTGCTTCTGCTAATGCCATCAGTATTAGAATACTAAGTCATACCTGAATACTTTAAATTTCAAGTGTTTTGGAACCTTAGTTTTAATCTCTGACTTAAAGGAAGAGGACTATCCAAACAGGTACCAGAGTCATCTTTATCCTTATGGTTATGTAGAAAACTCGGAGGCTCTTTTGCTGCATCTGGGAGACAGGCTTCTTCATTTCTAGCTGTTTTATAAGCCTGGACACACTGCTCAATTTCTTTAATATATGCCTTAGGGTTACTCAATTTGTTGGGATCATTTTTCTTGAACTGGGTTGGGCTATGCTTCTGAGAACTCTGCTTCATTTTTTGAGTTGTGGATTTAGCTTTCCCAAACTTTGGGACACTCTCTTCATCAGAGGAAAGTCTGTCAAGGCACACGCTCTTCTTCATTACAGTTTTCCGAGCGATTTGAACACCAGCTTTTCTACTATGATCTAAAGTAGCATTTGGTGGCCCAGTTCTAACACTGGAGGTTTTCGTTCCTGGGTTATTGACAGACAAGGGTACAGATGTACTTGATTTATCATTTTCTTGAAATAGCTGGTCTCCTTTTAGAACTTTACAGTTTCTAGATTCATTTTGCAAATGAATTCCTAGATCCTTGGAAAGATGTGGTGGACAACGAGAAGTACTATTAGCAACACACTGTTCTTTTACAGTAAGTAGGGACAAAGTTTTTAGGCCAACGTCTGGTTCTACAGTATTCTGAGGATATGATTTTATAAGTATTCGTTCCTTTAAGGGTAAATCCTGAAGATGTAAATCACTAATGCCAGAAAGTAGGTGCTCCTCAGGATTAGTCTTCTGAAGATCCCAACAGGACAGTTTATTAACACTGGTGGTGTGCCGTTCTGCTTCACAATACAACTGCTCTGGATTATTTTTAAAACTGTCAGGAATAGCTGTTTCAAGTTCCGATTTTAAATCATGAGTAAATGTGTTCCTGGGGATGCCTGGAGAATCACTAAAAGAAGTACTAAAAGAAGTACCTTCCCAGTCGATGGTGCTCAAGTGCAGATCAGCAACTGCGGATATATTATGGGATGAGGTACTAGGTTGACTAGATTCTGCAATTAGAGACTTACTGATATCTTTAATTTGCTGCATAGCCAAAGATCTTGGAGAAGATATTAACTGTTCTTGTGTAGTCAAACAGGCAGCATCTTCAGCTAAAAGCAAGACATTCAATGATGTGGAAATAGATTCCTCGGGTGATGTAGAATCAGGGGAAATTTCCAAGCTTAACTTAGAATTCTGATCAGGAAAGATTTCCCATGTGGGTTTTAAAGTCATATGTGACTGAACTTTCATCATCTCATCTGATTCTAGCAAACTGTTTCCTTTAGACTTAATTTTCATGCCTGAAAAGAAACAAATACATAATACAATTAAAATCTATTTTAAATCTATTTTATTTTCTTTAATGTGGGTAAATAAAAAAGAGTTCAGATCAGAAATCTATATGATCAATTTTTTCCTCTTTTGTCTCACTGCATTCCTGAAAACTGTTTTATACCTAATTATAACAAAATAATTATTAATAAAATATTATAAAATATTTTCTTTCAGAAATACTGTTATTACTGTCATGTTATAAAATAACGTTAAAATTTCTTCACTGAGTTCTGGGAAATAAAATGTATTTATAATCCTAAATATGTTATACATACTAATTGCTCAATAAATGGTTAGTGTAATTACTATTATTAACACTCAGTTAAGTTACCAGACTCAGAGCAGAATGTTTTTTTCCAGGTTTTCATATTTTAAAACAAAGTATGTCAAAACAAAGGAGCAAGAATATAATCCTTACTCTTGATTTTACAGAATCAGCAAAATTTGGACACGGTAGATTCAAATAGGACAATTCATTTATGTGCGCAGCATAAATAGTTATCAAATGGGATACTTACTTTTTTGTTTCTTCCCTTTATTTTCTGACTTTTGTTTTTGGTAAATAGCAACAATCTCAGGATAAGCTGCTTCAAACAATGACTCTTCTTCTATTGTTTGTACAGCCAATTCTCCATGTTTATCTTCTATAGCATAATGTTCTAACGGATTAAAAATACAATAAAACAACCTTACTAACAGATCTGAAATACTCCATTTTCCCAGGTAACTCATTTTACGAGGTCAACTAGGTTATCACAAATGGATAACTCATGCAAATCTTACTTTACAACATCTCTATTCTAATAATCTGTTGATACAGAAGTGATCTTTTTCCACCTGGCAAGAGCTGGAATGAAGTTCCATTTAAATTAGAACTTTAAATTTCTCTTGTTTTAGAGACGGTAGGAACAGCTTAGAGAAAGGTTCAGTTCAGTTCAGTCACTCAGTCGTGTCCGACTCTTTGCGACCCCATGAATCGCAGCACACCAGGCCTCCCTGTCCATCACCAACTCCCGGAGTTCACTCAGACTCACGTCCATCGAGTCGGTAATGCCATCTAGCCATCTCATCCTCTGTCGTCCCCTTCTCCTCCTGCCCCCAATCCCTCCCAGCTTCAGAGTCTTTTCCAGTGAGTCAACTCTTTGCGTGAGATGGTCAAAGTACTGGAGTTTCAGCTTTAGCATCAGCCCTTCCAAAGAACACCCAGGGCTGATCTCCTTTAGAATGGACTGGTTGGATCTCCTTGCAGTCCAAGGGACTCGCAAGAATCTTCTCCAACACCACAGTTCAAAAGCATCATTTCTTCGGCGCTCAGCTTTCTTCACAGTCCAATTCTCACATCCATACATGACCACAGGAAAAACCATAGCCTTGACTAGACGGACCTTTGCTGGCAAAGTAATGTCTCTGCTTTTGAATGTGCTATCTAGGTTGGTCATAACTTTCCTTCCAAGGAGTAAGCGTCTTTTAATCTCATGGCTGCAGTCACCATCTGAAATGATTTTGGAGCCCAGAAAAATAAAGTCTGACACTGTTTCCACTGTTGCCCCATCTATTTCCCATTAAGTGATGGGACCAGATGCCATAATCTTCGTTTCTGAATGTTGAGTTTTAAGCCAACTTTTTCACTCTCCACTTTCACCTTCATCAAGAGGCTTTGTAGTTCCTCTTCACTTTCTGCCATAAGGGTGGTGTCATCTGCATATCTGAGGTGATTGATATTTCTCCCGGCAATCTTGATTCTAGCTTGTGCTTCTTCCAGCCCAGCGCTTCTCATGATGTACTCTGCATAGAAGTTAAATAAGCAGGGTGACAATATACAGCCTTGATGTACTCCTTTTCCTATTTGGAACCAGTCTGTTGTTCCAGGTCCAGTTCTAACTGTTGCTTCCTGACCTGCATACAAATTTCTCAAGAGGCAGGTCAGGTGGTCTGGTATTTCCATCTCTTGAAGAACTTTCCACAGTTTATTGTGATCCACACAGTCAAAGGCTTTGGCATAGTCAATAAAGCAGAAATAGATGTTTTTCTGGAACTCTCTTGCTTTTTCCATGATCCAGCAGATGTTGGCAATTTGGTCTCTGGTTCCTCTGCCTTTTCTAAAACCAGCTTGAACATCTGGAAGTTCATGGTTCACGTATTGCTGAAGCCTGGCTTGGAGAATTTTGAGCATTACTTAACTAGAGTGTGAGATGAGTACAATTGTGTGGTAGTTTGAGCATTCTTTGGCATTGCCTTTCTTTGGGATTGGAATGAAAACTGACCTTTTCCAGTCCTGTGGCCACTACTGAGTTTTCCAAATTTGCTGGCATATTGAGTGCAGCACTTCACAGCATCATCTTTCAGGATTTGAAATAGCTCAACTGGAATTCCATCACCTCCACTAGCTTTGTTTGTACTGATGCTTTCTAAGGCCTACTTGACTTCACATTCCAGGATATCTGGCTCTAGGTGAGCGATCACACCATCATGATTATCTGGGTCATGAAGATCTTTTTTGTACAGTTCTGTGTATTCTTGCCACCTCTTCTAAATATCTTCTGCTTCTTTAGGCCCATACCATTTCTGTCCTTTATCGAGCCCATCTTTGCATGGAATGTTCCCTTGGTATCTCTAATTTTCTTGAAGAGATCTCTAGTCTTTCCCATTCTGTTGTTTTCCTCTATTTTTTTGCATTGATCACTGAGGAAGGCTTTCTTATCTCTTCTTGCTATTCTTTGGAACTCTGCATTCAGATGCTTATATCTTTCCTTTTCTCCTTTGCTTTTCGCTTCTCTTCTTTTCACAGCTATTTGTAAGGCCTCCCCAGACAGCCATTTTGCTTTTTTGCATTTCTTTTCCATGGGGATGGTCTTGATCCCTGTCTCCTGTACAATGTCACGAACCTCAGTCCATAGTTCATCAGGCACTCTATCAGATCTAGTGCCTTAAACGTAAAGGTTAGTCAGTTTTAATTCAGTATCCTAAGTGTAAAATTCCAGATAAAGAATGAAAACAGACAATTTCCTAAAACTTTAACATTGGCTGTCTTTAGCAGTAGCTTCTGAAAAGAACAGAATTGAAAGGTCATCAAAACTATTACCATTTTCCAGATTGAGTTTCAAAGATTATCAGTCTCTCAAGGAAATACCCAGGCTTACTTGGACTCACAAGAATAATAATAACTCAAGTCAATAAACAAAAATGAGAATGCTAATGTGTACATTTACAATGAGATACATAAATAGTACACTAGATTCTTATGTTTATCCTATATGAGGACAAAACTACATAAGAAGCCAAACTATCAAGAAATGTAAATTAATGTGTCTGAAGTAGAAACAATGGAAACAAGTGAACTTAAGAGTATTTCTTAAAGCAACCTGGGGTACATTTTCTCCTTAAGGGATAACTCCAACAAGGATAAGTGAAAGTGGGCACCTAACCCTGAGTTCTAGACAGAAGAGATGCATGGCAAACTGGCTTAATGGCATTGTCTTTCCTGAAAATACACTGTAGTAGGTGAAACTGTTTCTACATGGTTTTCAAAATTCTTTAGCTACTTTTCTATTATTCCCTTGAACAGCTTACGTAATTCTTTATTGTTCATCAACTAGAACTTATTGACAAATCTATTCTCTCACTCAGTCACATGTAGTCATACAATCTAATTTCAAAGCCAAACAGAAATGAATTTGGGATTATTTTCCATTTTAAGTGCTCAGTTCTTCCCCTGCCTTCAGTTTTGGAGCTAATTCAGAGCTCACTGTATTTCTGTCTACAGAAAATAAGAGTCATTTGACACTATAAATTCCCATGAAAACTAAACACAGTAAAGAAAGAAAAGGAAGGAAAGGAAGGAAGAAAAGGAAGCACCGCAGGTGCTATCAACAACCTTCATTTCTTGAGAACTGACTACACAGTGAAATCCAATGACCAGAGTCTTTGTAGTAGTATTTTCTTTAGAAATAGACATCAAAACCATTTCCATATTGTTTTTGTAAACATTAACTACAAAAGGAATATCAATTTAAGACATTTAAAATTTATTATGAGTTACATATAGCACAGGTACACTGGTGTATGTGATTCATTTCTTTTTTATATACACGTTTTACATATGATATCTGCTAAACATACATGACTAAATGTTATAAATTTTGCTTAAAGTATGTACATACCAGGCTTTTCCCATTCTATTTCAAAACAATGAACTCCATTTCTGATTCGGTTTTTAACGATTCTGAAAAAAAAAAAAAACACATCTAATGGGATCTAATTGCACGAGTTATTTGGAAATCTTCAATCTGTTGACTGAATAACTCAATGCCCACTAATTTTTATTGTTTTAATAATATTCTAAAGATTCTGTGGGGAACTACTGAGTAGTTATTTCTGATTTGCTTATTTAAAAGATAGTGTTTATAATTGTTAGATCTTATCAGATTTTCCTCTCATTATTATTCAGTGTTCCTCTTTTACATAATAACAATTTTTGTTTTAAAGTCTATTTTGCTTCTCTTAACTTTGCTACATCACTTTGGTAAATTTTTGCCTTGGTAAATCTTTTAAAACTGTTTTATTTTCAGTTTTATTTTCAAACTTAATATAGTTTTATTCTACACATGCCCTATAAAGCAGAATATTGCTAAATTTTGTTTACTCATCTAATATAATGTCTTAATATATGAGTTTAATCCACTTACATTCATTACGATTACTGACATAGTTGGATTTATTCATACATCTTATTTGCGGTTCTGGTTACTAAGCTCATCTTTGTTATTTTACCTTTCCACCTTCCTATAATTCTTTTGGTTGGAGTTTTACATTCCTATTTTATGTACTGGTTTTAAAGATAGAAGTGGTATTTCTCATGTTTTAGTGATTATCCTTAACTATTTACATGCATACTTTGGGAATGTCAGTTTATTGTCATCATCATATATTAACTATCAAGCATTATAAAGATATGTATATACATATTTTTTCCATTCGATTTATTAAATTAGCTAAATATATTTTTTCAATTTCTATAGCTGACCACTGTTTGTTATTATCCTCATTTTCCCCCAAGTTCACTTCCTTCTTGCTGAAGTCAACTTTTAACAGTGCTTTTAACAAGGGTCTGTGAGTGGCAAACTTTTAATCTTCATATGTTTGCAAGTGTCTTGCCAGCCAGTGAATAATTTTAATGATGTCTTGGTTGCCAATTATTTTTAGTCAAAGCTTTGAAATATTACTCCATCATTCTGACGTCTACTATTGTCATCAAAGATGTATGCTAATGGATTGTGACTCCTTTGGAACTTATCTTTTTTAATACTTTCCCAAAACTTTTTATTTTGAAAATTTTCAAACATTAAGAAAAGTTTCAAGAATAATAAAATGAATAATCATATACCCTTCACTGAGAGTCACCATGTCTCAGTTTCAGCCCTTCCACTTAACATTTCTGTTCCGTTTCTGGTCCACTGACACTGAGATAATTACCTAGTTAAGCCTAGCTACAACTTTTTATAGGGGCCTCCCAGGTGGCAATAGTGGTAAAGAACCCACCTGCCATTGCAGGTTAGACATAAGAGACACAGGTCCCTGGGTCGGGAAGATCCCATGGAGGAGGGCACAGTAACCTATTCCAGTATTCTTGCCCAAAGAATCCCATGGACAGAGGAGCCTGGCGGGCTAAAGTCCGTAGGATCGCACAGAGTCAGAGACAACTGAAGCAACTTAGCACAGCACAACTTTTTATATTTCTTTAACAGTCTATTATTACTACATGCTTGAGGCTGAAAAGTATCAAAGCATGAACTTATTATGTTATCTTGACACTAACCCCTGAACAAGCTTTTAATATTCCAGCAGACCTTTCCTCCATTCTTCTAAAACAGAGATATATTGATATATCCTGCTATTAAAGACATTAAGAAGAATACTTTAGATCATAAGATGTTCCAATGAAAACAGAGGGAGTTGTCCATACAATTCTTTATATTACCGAATCGGCTGCAGTTGATTAGAGTGCCTTCGACCGAGCTTCCTTTCTGTCATGTCATAGTGGGTCAACAGTGTCAACAATTTCTCACATGCATAGTGATTGGGCCACTCCATTTTTTCAAAAGTAAATCTCTGTAGATGTAATAAAAAATAGAATAAGACTTCATTATCTCTTGGTGAACAAATAGCACTCTCAGGTGATCTTATCTTTTCCATAAGAGATAACTAATATTAAAGTTGTGTCAACAAGAAGATTCCCATAAGCAGTGAGCCTCCTAAGGAGGCAATATTGCACAATGATTTCACTGTGAGGGTTCTGGGTCTGAATGCCAGCATATTTCCTAGATGTTGGGTAAATTACTTAACCTCTTTCAGCCTCATGTTTTCTCTCTGTAAAATACAATCCAGCACACGGATTATAAAGTTAGGGAAGATTACACGCAATGTGTTAAATATAATATGAAATTTTAAATGTTCAATAAATGTTGGTTGCCATTATTATTACTGTGGTTGGTAGAGCTAAGCAACAAGCAGTTACAGTTTATCGAGTGACTGTTTTTCTACTCACTGTACTAGGGGTTAATACAAATAGTCTCATTAAATCCTCAAAGTGACTTCACAAGATAGGTAATCTTGTTTCTATTTTTGAGGAAAACACATATCCAGGGTTACATGGTAAGTGACAGACTGTCCAAATTTAAATTTAGGTCAATGTGCTTGTAAACTGTACTGTCTTCTGTAACAATATGCTTGACCTTTACATTCTCCAGTTATTAGCATCTCTCCCTCAACACAGTCCTGAATACAACACATCTACACATGGCCTTTAAGGTGTCTTGTAAAGAACAGCATAACTGTGATTTGTCTTATAGTCTGCAATATATAGCTACTGTGTGACAAAGGAATGAAAAGTAGATACAAATGCCTGCAAAATACACATGCATTCAATAGCTATCTACTTCAAACCTCCTCTCAGAGCAATCAAAGTGATTACCTCTTTTTATCTTTCTAGTATCCAACTTTACACTGTAAAGTAAGAGTTTATTTTCAAATACCTGAAACAATAATAAATCAGGTCTTTGGTACCTGACTGTCTTCACCAATTTATCCTTGTTCAGAAGGAATTCTTGAGTAACCTAGCAAGAGAAGAGAAAGTAAGAATGGAACATTCAAACTTTTATAAAAACCTTCTGAGATAAATACATAGTTGAATTATTACTCATTACCTCATGGAATGGGAATCCCTCACAACTGCAAGCTTTTCTGAAAATAAGTTATATACAGGTTATTAATATAATCAGGCAATTTTAGATAGACTTTAAAATCATGTATGGATGTGATGGTTTGACTATAAAGAAAGCTGAGTGCTGAAAAATTGATGCTTTTGAACTGTGGTGTTGTAGAAGACTCTTGAGAATCCCTTGGACTGCAAGGAGATCCAACCAGTCCATCCTAAAGGAAATCAGTCCTGGGTGTTCATTGGAAGGACTGATGTTGAAGCTGATACTCCAATACTTTGGCCACCTGATGCGAAGAGCTGACTCATTTGAAAAGACCCTGATGCTGGGAAAGATTGAGAGCAGGAGGAGAAGGGGACGACAGAGGATGAGATGGCTGGATGGCATCACCAACTCAATGGACATGGGCTTGGGTGGACTCCGGGATTTGGTGATGGACAGGGAGGTCTGGCATGCTGCGGTTCATGGGGTTGCAAAGAGTCGGACACGACTGAGCGGCTGAACTGAACTGAAAATCATCACCTCTAATCTCATCTCCTTTACTGAAAAGTGTCCTTGCATAGTATACCAGTTATCAACCTTCTCACTGAAATATTATTAAACTACTATCTTATAAGATGGCCAAACTTTTGAACAGAATCAAGAAAGGGATTTTGTGAAACATTAATCTACACATGAGGGGAAGTTATGTGGAAATAATTCAACCAAAGGTATATAAATAGGTCACACAGCAGAAAACAATGAGTACAAAAATATAACCTTACTTCTTAATATTGTTTTCTACAGCATTCAGTTGCCTCTCATGTTCTGTACGGTGCCATTCACAAGGACAAGAGTATTCATAATCATGTGGTTCACAGTATCGATCAGTTTGACATAATTTGCATCCATTACGTTCATGATCCTTAGATGAACCTTTATGGAGACATAAAAAGTATAATTTTCACTGCCTTTTAGAATTATCTTCTATATACATTTTTTCTTTGCCTTACCTAAATTTTCAAAAACAAACACTGCCTAGCATAACACCTAGCATATAGAAGGGTTTCAATACATTTTAATAGAGTAATAAACACAACAGTAATTCTTAGGATAAACTAAGTCCTTAGCTGTTACCATCACTGACACTATTTTTTCGTAAATTATTCTTCTCTCTGAAAGTGTTAATTTGTAATATGAAACTGTACATTTAGAGTAATCAATAGAAGACTGTGCAGTACGTGGTAGCTACACACAAGAAGGATACTGTTGGTAAAAAATTATTTAGTCAATAGAATAATTCTTGGAATTTAAAAAAAATAGGAATATGAAAGGAATACAGCAATTATTACCTCTGCTAGTGGCTAGCTCTCAGTTACCTATATAGCTGTTTTTAAACTAAGCTTGGAACATAAACAAATTCTGGTTGTGGCCTGGATGTTGGGCCCTAGTGACCATTAAAAGGAAAGCATGACTACCTTCAGCACTGTCTTGAGAATATATGAGAGCTTACATAAGTGATATGACCTAAAACCATCATTCATAAGGCATCAAAAAAAAAAAAACAACCCTGTAGAATGGCATCTTATCTATAAACACATTTATTTCTTCCATGTTATCATCTACAATTCTTAAATGCCAATGAAAATATATTAAGAAAAATAGAGCAGAATTTCTTTTAAAAGATGAGCTAACATGATCTCCTAATCTCTGAGAGCAAAAGGCTTTTTTGACCCAGTACATGTCAGAAACACCTTTTTTTAAAGATAATTCTTATACTGTAAAGAGAGAGATGGGTTTTTTTTTATCTATTTATTAGTTCCCTGATCAGGGATTGAACCCGGGCCTTTGGCAGTGAAACTATGGAGTACTAGCAACTGGACTGCCAGGGAATTTCCAGGGAGATCATTTTTTTAAATCAAGACTAATGAAGAGAATCCAAGCTATTTTCAGTAACAGTGAACATGTATTAGAAATTAATGTTAAGTCACTATCTTCACACACAATAAAAATACACCATATAAATATAAACAAATTACTGATATAAAAACAAGGGGTTTCACTTCCATTTTCCCCTAAGATTTATGAGTACAATTTTTTCTTAAAATGGATTTCTACATTGAAAACATAATTTTAACACTGAAATAATTTGATAATGCAGTTTGAAGCTACAGTTATCCTATATCTATCATTGATATGACATTACTTCATTCAGTAAGTATTTACTGAGTGTCTACTGTGTCTATGTGACACAACTCCTGACTCTGCGGGTTCCCAATCTGGTAAGGAAGGTAGGTAAGTAAAAAATACCAAAGGAATAGAGATGAAACATAGGTATATACTAAACATAGGTAGCTTGACAGCAGTGTTCTAGAGATATCATTCCTCATGTCCGCTTACCTGGATGGGAACACACAGAGCAATGAGCCAGTTTGTTAACAAGTACTGGTTGTGAATTAGAGTAGCAAGATTTTTCACTCCACTGATTAAACCTTTAAAAGAAAATGGTTAAAAAAAAAACAACAAACAAATACTAAGGTCATCAAACTGCCATGTTCTCAAAGGTCAGGCTATTCTGCTCCTTTCCATCTGCCTACTTATTTTCCCTTTGGCGGTAAAGTTGCTGTCCTAGCCTGGGAACATAAAAAGATAAAAAAATTTAAAACTCAGGGGAAGGTTAGTCTAAACTAATAAAAATTAGAATGACAGATTATTATAAGAAAATATAATCTCATTATTTTCAACTGTGAAGACAAACATAAAATATTGCCAAAAGTTCGCCTTTGCTGAAACTGTCTCAATAAGAATGATTTATAGTTAGCCAAGAGTCATATTTGTTTGCTTTTCCTTTTTTATTCTTCACAATTCCCAAATCATTCCTTAACTCATCCCCATGCCAAAGTACACCTTTGCTTTCCTGCTTTGGAAAATAGTAATCGCTGATATTAATAATGAGTTTATTAAAGTCTTAGATCTATCATTAGCCTTACAGTGGAAAGAGAGGCATCTTAGGAAAGAGCATGAATATCTGAAATCTTACTCATGGTCATTCCAATCTTCATTTCTACCACTTGATGCTTCTTTTCATTTACTCACTATCTCATACCTCCTAGAGGCCAAGATTATTTTAACTGTCTCAGTGTCCTGGTTCCTTTCCTTCTATTCATTCTATGCTTTATTATCATCAATATTCATTTTTTATAAAACATTGCCCTCATCAAGGAAATATAATTGATAGATTCGTTTTGAAAGCTCAAAACAAAACAGCACAGTTTGAAAACTTCAATATACTCTTATCTTAATTTTCCTGAATCCTCAAATGAAGTCAAAGTGTTAGTTGCTCAGTCATGTCCCACTCTTTGCAACCCCATTGACTATAGCCTGCCAGGCTCCTCTGTCCATAGGATTCTCCAGGCAAGAATACTGCAGTGGGTTGCCATTTCCTTCTCCAGGAGAATTTTCCAGACCCAGGGATCAGATCTAGCTCTACTGCATCACAGGTAGATTCTTTACCTTCTGAACTACCAGAGAAGCCTGAATCCTCAAATCATATAGTCTGAATTCATTATAATTTGTGAATACAGAACAAAGGGTAGTGAAGTAAAACTTTTGACCAAGTGTTACTAATTAAATATTTGCAACATGTCAGACATTTCATTTATAGAAAAATACAGTATCAAAGTATTTATATAAAAAAATTTAAATATAAAATTATATTGGTTTATCTTTACTTGTTGATAAAATAGTCTAAGATAGCTTATGGCAAATGTCCATGGTTATAAACAAACAAATTTGACATCTTCCTACTTGCGTTTGTAGTGAGCTAATAACATTGACTATACAAAGCATGGCTTAGGACATGTTCTTTTCAGCTTTCTTTGGAAAATGCCAGAATAAATAAGTGATTGTCAATGAAAATATAGATCAGCTTAAAAATACAAAACCCTTTTTTGGAAAGCCCAATACTTATTTTACACACTATTAAATTCAACAAGACTAGAAGACTAATGTCATAAGCAAAAATAATTTTTAGTTACCTCTGAAGTAAACTTTGCCCTTTCAAAATCTTTATCAGTTTTAATGCTTGCTCTTTTCCAACTCCAGGGACTCCCTTTCAGAAAGTGGGAAAAGAAATTCAAATGTTAATCACTAGAGAACAGATTGAAAGATGATGACTGTGCAGCTCAGAGAAGAAGGTAGCTCTACGTGTGCAAGACGCATTGTTAGGTGTAAATGAAAACTGCAGAAGAGAATATGCTGTGGCTTAGATTTGGAGGTTAAATAGCGATTACAGTGTTAACTTATGTAACCAAAAATGTCAGAAAGTTACATACAAAAGCACTTACAGTTTATTTTAGGAGAGGGAGGAACAGCATTTTAGATGAACAGCATTTCATTTTCTATGTTCATTATTTTGATAATATTTTAACTTAACCTAATGATGCAATATTTATAATCAGGAAAAGGCATGTTCTTTGACTATATGAAACATTTAATATTGAAAGATCGAGACATCCAATAGAACAAAGGAGAATTCCAAGTTAATCCTGAAATTAGTAACTTAAGAAAATTAAAACAAACATTTAATTTCCAATACTATATATATATATATATATATATATACACACACACATACATCTATCTATCTATCTATCTATCTATCTATCTATAAATGTATATTCACATGGTAATTTCTGGTTTAGATTGAGTCTTCTAGTTCCTATAAAAGTTTATTAATATGTCTTTGTAAGCAATGCTGCTCTTTAGCCAATATGTATCAGGATACACATATCAGTGTTAAAATACTTCCAAACTGGTTAGTAAACAGTCACTGCCCACATATCCTGAGTGCCTGCTGGCAAAGGAGTCTTCTCCCTAATGTGAGTTCCCTTCTCAACCCACCTACACTGAGGATTAGGGTTACACATGGCACAACAGAGGGTGCCAGAAGCTCGTTCCATTTCTACAGCCTATGTCTTTAGTAAACCAATTACTAGATATTTTGCATATGACCCTTCCTGTACTAGCATTTAGTTACATATTAAATTTTTTTCCAAAAATTTTTTCACAGCAAATTATGTTATTATAACAGTGTCTTAAAGATCATTAAGTACAATGATATAAATAGATAGCAGTTTTGGTTGCAAAGATATAAAAAATCAAAATAGGCAAGGCTAGTCTATAATGTAATAAATACCACTATTTATTAGTGGTTTTTGTGAGTTCAAGTTTGCAAATTTTTTCTTATATTCAACACTGGGTTGTTTCCAGAAACCGGTTTTTGTGAGTTCAAGTTTGCAAATTTTTTCTTATATTCAACACTGGGTTGTTTCCAGAAACCGGTTTTTGTGAGTTCAAGTTTGCAAATTTTTTCTTATATTCAACACGGGGTTGTTTCCAGACTTTAGTTATGATACAATTACATATGAAATAGGAATCTTCTATTTCAGAATGAGAACTATAATAATTATTTTTTTGTGTTATTTAACAGCTTTTTTTCCTGTTTTCTTGTTAAAAAAAATGATTGATTTCTCTATTTGGTCACTGGTGACACAGATTAGAAATCAGAATTAATAATTTTACTATCCTATTATTTTTTCCCTCTTCTATGACCTAGTGAAAAAAAATACATGTCATCCCTCTTTAGACTTCTCTTAGGTATACAGTCTATAGTATAATGAAGGATTTAAAAAGGATACAAAGATGATCAGCAGGGACATAATAATGGGACTTTATAAAAATAGTAGGAGCTACAATATAAATCATTTTGTATTTTTAAATATCATACTTATGAATGGGGTTATCATTTTAATTAATTCATCCCTCACCTATTATACCTGTCACTGAGCATGTATTGTTATCTTAAGATATAAAAAGGCTTTCATGAGCAAAGCTCAATGCAGTGCTAAGAGGCATAGATGGATGAATGACTTAGCCCAATAATCATGTTGCCTAGCAACAGTAACAATAACATGGAACATGTGTACAGTTAAAAAGTTACTATGGAGATTCAAAACCAGACACAGACAAACAGTGATAGAAACTAATATTGGCATGAGACAAGAAAAGAGTAGCTCCTATTTCTCTAAAAGGACAGTCAAATGTGCACATGAATCTCTTATAGTAATAGTATACTGAGATTCAAGCTGTAGTACCAGTTATGATTCTATTCTCATTTACAACATTCAGTGTCACAGTGAGAGAGCATTTTAATGTCACTTGAAATGTTGATTATTTTAGTTACTGAATAGTTTATTACACCCACATCTAAATTAGGTCCTTAACTATATAATACCATATTATATTCATATTTATGTACCATGTAAGGTATGAAAAAAAGCCACTATGAATACTAAATAAATACAATTTCAGCATACCTTTGGAAGATAATCACAGCCAAGTAGTATTGCCAGCCCAACCAGAGCATCTCTATTCAAACCTAGTTTACTATTGATGGATGACATTGTGTAACAGTCAACATGTGGGTCCTAGAAGAAAGTACAGATTAAGTTTCATCTTCAGAAAACTAAACAAAATCAACATTGTAAAACATAATCTGTCAAAGCTGCTTCTAAATATTTATTCCTAGAAGTTTAAAATTATCTTGATCACCAGAATCTTCATATAACCTAACATTTTAACATCTGAAAATAAAATTAAGTTTCAAAAATAGCTTTAAAAAAACAACTATAGTAGTCATTTTTTTCTTCTTGTTTTTTGGTGTCTACAAAAGTAGATTTTCATCTTACATAATTAAACATAAAATGTATACTATAGAAAGTAAACATTCCCTGTAAACGCATCATCTGAAGTAACTTATTGACAGCCACGCATATTCCTCTAAGAAACTCTTTTCTTTAACACATATATACGAATGCTTATTTAAAGTAAAAATAGGCTTATATAAAAATACTATTTTGCAATATTTCTTGCCCACTAATACATTTGGATATCTTAGTTGCTTCAGTCATGTTCGACTTTTTGCAACGCTATGGACTGCAGCCCTCCAGGCTCCTCCCTCCATGAGATTCTCCAGGCAAGAATACTGGAGTGGGTTGCCATGCCTTCCTCCCTGGGTGTCTTACTGACCCAGGGATTGAACCCGCATCTCTCATGTCTCCTGCATTGGCAGGTGAGTTCTTTACTACTAGAGCCACCTAGGCCTCAATGACTGCTTACTATTATACTAGATGGACTCCAAGACAGTTTTTCTCAATGGGGACACTGGGAGCATTTTCAGAAAGATAACAGAATTCTCTGGCAAATGGCTTAGTTTTCCTAGCTTCAATCCATCAAATGTCCAGTCTCCCTTGCTCAACCTTGAACAGTTACAATGAATATGTCCCATGTATAGTACCTGCCTCCATGAAAACCATGGCTGTATTTAGCCATTCCCTATTAATGGACATTTGGGTTGTTTGCCAAGTTTTTGAAAGTATTGACAATGCTGCAACTACTAATAACATCCTTATATATCTCTCTTTGCATACTTGGAGGTGTTCTGAGGCTTACTAACAGTGGACATTCTGGTTCAAGGCAATACATACCACATGACATTTTATAATACATAATTGAAACTGATTTAGAAGTAAACCATGTGAAACAAATCAAGTTCTTAGAGAAATCCACATTTAAAAGAGAATGAACCATGCAGTAGTGATATTTTTAATATGAGTAAGCATTTTATTTGGCAATTGCTGTGTACCAAGCATTATGGTAAAGAATACCCCTTGCAATGCAGGAGATGCTGGACCTATCCCTGGGTTGGGAAGATCTCCTGGAGAAGAAAATGGCAACCCACTCCAGCGTTCCTGCAAGGAGAATCCCATGGACAGAGGAGCCTGGCGGGCTATAGCCCGTAGGGTTGCAAAGAGTCAGACAAGACTTCGCGATCACGTGCACACACACAAAAAAACACAAGCATTTCGGTAAGCATTTTATACATTTTAGTTTATCTTCTAATAATCCCCTTTAAAAAATTAGTTTTTAAAACAAATGCTGAAAAAAGAGAAAGAAAAAATACCTTGGTGTTCATAGTGAAATTCCTGTAAACAGTCTGGGCCCCATAAAGGAAAGCGTCTCCATCATTGGTGAGGCAGCCATCCACATAACCACTGGCGTTGAGGTATGCACACATGGCTTCAGCTTCACCAGCAGCTTGGACCCAGGGAATTCCTAAGCATTCCAGCATATCAAGACACTGAAAAGAAAAAGTAGGTGCAACAAATTTAACAACATTTGCATTGCTGCTTTTTACGGTGTTTAACTTACTGTTATATTACAAATACTAATAGCTTTCTAGGTGTGTTTTAAATTATGATATTTAAGAAATAATTGGAAATGTGAACACTGAATACTTTAGAGCATTAAGGAATGATTGCTGAACTTCTATGTACATTAATAAATACTGTATTGAGTCATGTTTTTATTTTTTAAGAGCCGTATCTTTTAGAGAAAGGTACTGACCCATTAAGAGAAACAATATTATGTGTGGGATTTGCTTCAAAATATTGTGGAAGTAGGGAAGCGGGTGGGAGTATAGGTGAAACAAAATTGCTCGAGTTGATAATTTTTAAAGATTGGTGATGGGTTACTTTTGTATTTATTTAAAATTTTCTGTAATGAAAAGCTAAAAATTTTGATGTCAATTAAAAAGTAATCTATATCCAATTAAATATTAATTTAAAAATTATTTTTTTAAGTAATGAATATTCAATTTTCACTGTTTAGTGTTATCTCAAGATTTGGAAATATCTTTAAATTATAATAATTAATCACATTAACATTTACATTTGTAAAACTATAGCAATCCTTTTCACATGATGACCATCCCAATATGAGCTCTTTCAAAGAAGTTGCAAGTACACAATTTTGGCTTGAGAACGTAAAAGTTTACTTTTTATCACCTCCCCTGTACAATGAAACTCTCTTATTGTGGGAAACCACAAAGGGGCCTGTTGTTGGAGTGCTCCAGGGAAGTCACAAGTCTGTGCAGGATGTCTGTTATCAATCTGCTGATGTATAAATAATCTCCTATAGCTTTCTTTGGGTTATGAATTTAACTCTGTTGGGTAGCTTATAGTTCAGCTTTACAGCTTAGTGCATTCTTTTTTGTTATATGTCACACTCTCATTCTATCATTGGGGAATACTGGGTATGGTGAGGGAAAGTGGCTATTTACTTGTTTCTAGAGGGACAGGCAATGGCACCCCACTCCAGTACTCTTGCCTGGAAAATCCCATGGACGGAGGAGCTTGGTGGGCTTCAGTCCATGGGGCTGCTAAGAGTCGGACACGACTGAGCGACTTCATTTTCACTTTTCACTTTCATGCATTGGAGAAGGAAATGGCAACCCACTCCAGTGTTCTTGCCTGGAGAATCCCAGGGACGGGGGAGCCTGGTGGGCTGCCGTCTATAGGGTCGCACAGAGTCCGACACGACTGTAGCGACTTAGCAACAGCAGCAGCAGAGGGACAGAATAAGTATCTCTTGTTTTAACTGATTGTTTACATGTTATATTATGTAATAAAAAACCTCTGCCAGATGTTGCCCAAGGTGGACAAGGTTCAGAAAGACAAAGTACCAAGTCAAATAAAAGGTACTTTTCAGGACTCAGGCTGGGCACCTTAGGGAGACAGACTTGTTACAGGTGCTGCTCAACTGAAACATAGCTGTTTCTTCCTCACCCCTAGATAAGAAGTATCCTTTCATTAAAAACAACAAGAGTTTAAGTTATTCCAGATTCTTGTGCATGTCCTCCTAACTCTTTTCAAAAGCTAGCACAGAATTTGTGATGAGGTTGGCTGGAATTTTCCCTGCCCTAAGTCTCTATGATGTGGGGCAGAGGTTGTTTTGGAGGACTAATTTGTGCTTTTCATGCTTGCAACTAAAAATGGCAGTAGATTAGGAGAACGTAAGGCCTAGTAACAGACTGTTACTAGAAAAATATGATAATGATTAATGGGCAGGCAACACTGAACCAACATAAAATGTCTAAGAACATCACAATTGGTGAAATAAAGGAATAAGAATAGAAGCATTTTCTCAAAAAGACAAACATCTTTTTCCTTTATACTGGGTGTTTAATGCCTTCAGTATGTGAACCATAGATATTTCTAGGAACTGATTATATAATAATTAGAATACAGTACAGGTATTTTCTTAAATTATTGATAGTCATTAAGATGGAATAATCACTAATTGAAAATTACTTTTTTTAATCACATGAAAATAAAAAACAGAAAAAAAATGGACAAAACTTCTGGAGAAAAAAGCTTATTAATTTGTGCAATGTCTTTTAAAAGAAATTAAACTTTTAACCAACATTTAAGAAGAAAAACAGGGATGTGAACTCAAAACAAATATCATAAAAGGTTTATATCCTTAGCCTATAAAGAAACTGAACAAAACAAAAAGTAAAACCTCAAAAAGGTTAAGCGGGAAAAGGACATGATGTTCATTACTTACAGAAGGACTCAAACTAACTTAATGTTTAACCTCACCATTAAAAGAATATGACATATAACTATGTATTATATGTATTTATATGTACTATATAAACCAAAAAATGTCTTTGACTTTGCATACTAAATAGTACAAAGATAAAACTCCTAATATCCAAAGATTTTGTGTACGCACTGAAATTGCTTATCTCATATCTGTATTGGCAGGAAGTAGTTGGCAAGAGTTATAAAATCCTTTCTAAACTTAAGTCAATCAAGCCCACTTTGTGTAATTTTATTTTCAAATCACGAGAAAAAGCTATGTTCACAAAAAAATGTTTCTCACGATTTCATGTATAATAGAGAAGAACTGAAAAGCAAACAATATACAATATACAATCATGGGGAATGATTTCAAGTACAACCATTACAAGTAATAATTCTGAATAGAATATGGTAATAGGGAAATACGGGTATGCTACGTTAAGTGAAAAGTCCAAGATAAAAATTACTTGTGCATGATTATGGCAACTTTAAAAATTAAACACATTTAAAAAGATACAAAATGGTTATAGCTTCCTATTGTTTTACTTACACACTTTATCTTATTATATATATATTTTTTAAGATATATAATATTTTTTAACAGATAAATATATTAAAATAATACCTTTTTATAATTACAAAGCCCTGAGGGAAGCCAAATCAAATTCTATCTATCAACTATCATTAATCCTGGATGAGTAAAGTATGAATTAATGAGACTGCTATTCTGGGAATTTGTTAAGTGCTGAAGGTTTCATAAAACTTAACATATTAAGTCCCAATTATGTACCAGTTGCTTTAGATATATTTATATTTTCTCTAATTTTCACTATAATCCTGTAAAGTACTACTACCCTCATTTTACACAGTAGGAAATGAGGCAAAGATAGTTTAAAAATCTTGCCCCTAGCGTTTCTAGATGCCAGAATCGGAACTTGAACATGGGCGAGTTTCACTCCAAAGCATAAACTCTCTTCTCTATTCACATTGGCCTTTTAGTGAAGACAGTAAGTATTAAAGATATTGACCAACAAAGTTTATTACAGTAAAATACACTCTTTAATTCAAATCAGAATTATTGAATCAGGCCCGAATGCTTACCTCCTTTAAGACTGACTTAAAATATGATCTCCCTGTTTTCTGAGACCATGTTTTTCCAGAAGGTCCATATCGGACCTGATTCCTCTTACTGATGACATCAGCTTTCAGGTGCGGGGGTTCCCCTTCCATAACAAACACCAGCTTTACATCCATTAGCGTTAAATATGAGATACGAAAAAATAGATTTCTGAAATAGAAAAAGTTAACGATACTTTAATCATCATATATGAATAGCAGAAGTCAACATTGCAGAATGACATAATGGCAAAGACACTAGTATCAAAAATGCTACATGCAATAATGTCTTATTTATTATGATTTTCAGTGGACTGAACTGAGAAACCACTGCTTGTTTTTTTAGCAAAGGAGATTTATGATTATTCTAATTGCTATGTGGGAAATGGTTTGGAGGAGGAGGAGGCCAAGATACGAGGGAGGGAAGCTAGTGAAAACCTCATCTCAACAGGGCATATAAGAGACGTTGCCATACACTGAGGTAGTGCTTCTGGAGAGAAGTTTGTGAATGCGACATATATTCTGGAAGGGGAACTGGCAAGACTTCAGATGGATTGGATATGGGGAGAGGTAAAGCAGGGGAAGAATGGCTCCCAAATTCCTGCCTTTTAGTCACTGAAACATCCTAGGGGATATGTTAAATAGGCAGTCAGGTATGAGTCTGAAGCTTCAAGGGTATGAGGTACAAATGTGTGAGTCACCAGTACGAGGTGGCTCAGTGGTAAAGAATCTGCCTGTTAATGCAGGAGACATGTGTTCAATCCCTGGGTCAGGAAGATCTCCTGAAGGAGGAAATGGCAATCTACTGCAGTATTCTTGCCAGGAAAATCCCATGGCCAGAGGAGCCTGATGGGCTACAGTCCACAGGGTTGCAAAGAGTTGGACACAACTGACTGACTGAGCATGCACACACACAGTATGGAGATGGCAAATGTGGCCATGTTAATACATTTTAAAATCTCAAAATGCAAAATGGCAACAACAAAACAAATGAATTGGAAACAAAACCAAGATGTCCACTGCTTATGCCATCACCTATCTATATTTTAAGAATGTTTACTTTACCTGAGGTGGGGCTTCATGACTGTCCCAATCATTTTTTTGACTGTCTGTGCTTCACATACCCAGAGACTCAGATCAACTGCAATGGTTTTCCCACTGAGACTGTGCAAGTGTACGTGTTGTTTCACAGGCTCCAAAATTTGCCACAAGTCATTTACTCCCATCCTGGTGGTTATCTGTTATTTGAAACAAACTTTTCAAAAGATTGTCAAAAGACATAGAAGCTCAGAACAAAAATTTAGACTGTATTTTGAGCTAGTTGGGGGTGATTCATAAATAGTATTCTCATTTCTTTTACTGGTCAGCTCTTCAAGATGAATCAAGAATACCTGAAACATTAAAAATGGTGGTAATACACTTAGTGGCTACAAAAATACTGATGCAGCAACTGAAAAGTTATTAGCAGAATATAGCATGCTGAATTTGTCCTTAAAATCCACTCATGTCACCCAATATGTTTCTCTGTATTACTGAAAAATAAAGTTACTTTAAAATTTAAAGTCACCAAATGTCAATGGTTGTCCCTCTTCATTCTTCCTTCTTTTCCACGCTGCCTGTAGCAGTGGCTGACAATAAAATTTTTCACATGGTCACATTAATACTGCATGAAATCTGGAAAATAAAAGGAAAAATTACCCTCATCCCAAAGGGTGGTAATTAGCTTTGCTCCAGTGAATAATAAGAGCTAACAAATGCAGAGAAAATCAAAGGATCTAGTAATGTGTATTTGTCTTGTTGAGAATTCACTCCTCAATCTACATACCTAAAGAGAGAATAGGACTAGTCCTCTATCATAATCAGGAAAAAACAAAAAGACAAAAAGAAGAAGAATGCAAACACATGAACAAAAGACAAAAACACAGGATTAATGAAGGAAAACTGACGGAGAAGTGGAGGGGAGATAGAAAATGAAGAATTGAAGAATAGGTAATTATTTTTCTAAAAAAGAGCATCGACTTTTAAAATTATGTCACACATGTTCATTGTGGGAAAATACATCTTTTTACAGAAAAATATTTTAAAATGACCTATAGTCCCATTCGGGCTTTCCTGGTGCCTTAGCAGTAAAGAATCTGTCTGCAGTGCAAGAGATGCAGGTTTGATTCCTGAGTCAAGACAATCCCCTGGAGGAGGGCATAGCAACCATTCCAGTATTTTTGCCTGGGAAATCCCATGGACAGAGGAGCCTGTAGGGAGGGCTGCAGTCCATGGGGTTGCAAAGAGTTGGACATGACTAAAGCAACTGAGTACAGCAGCACAGTTTCACTATTCAAAAAAAAACTAATGTTAAACTGTTTTCTATGTACATGGTATTAAAAAAAAAATTGGCTTAAGCTCTGCTACCATAACCTGCTTTGGTATTTTCTATATGCAAGTTTTCCTTTATTAAACATCTATAGCTGTTTTTCTTTTCCTTTATTATTTGATAAAAACTGTTATGTAGCATTTGAAGATTCAGTCTGACTATATAACAGATCAGTTCAGTTCAATCTCTCAGTCGTGTTCAACTCTTTGCGACCCCATGGACTGAAGCACACCCAGCTTCCCTGTTCATCACCAACTCCCAGAGCTCACTCAAAACTCATGTCCATTGAGTCAGTGATGCCATCCAACCATCTCATCCTCTGTCATCCCCTTCTCCTCCTGCTTTCAATCTTTCCCAGCATCATCAGGGTCTTTTCCAATGAGTCAGTTCTTCGCATCAGGTGGCCAAAGTATAGGAGTTTCAGCTTCAGCCTCAGTCCTTCCAATGAATATTCAGGACCAATTTCCTTTAGGATTGACTGGTTGGATCTCTTTGCAATCCAAGGGACTCTCAGGAGTCTTCTCCAACATCACAGTTCAAAAGCATCAATTCTTTGGCAATTAGCTTTCTTTATGGTCCAACTCTCAAACCCATACTACTGGAAAAACCATAGCTTGGACTAGACAGATATATAACATATCCTCTGAGTCAATGACCTTATTTCATTCTAAAAACACAAGAAAAGATACAAAAACATATTAAGACAAAAAACTATCATCATAATGTAAAACCATTCTAAATAAAATGTAACCGTATTGTCTGCTCCTTTAACAGAGTCCATAGTAAAAGTAAATGCTCTCAATTTGTACATGACTGCAAAGAAAATAAATGCTGGAAACATGGTTGTCCTTCTCTGAGCTTTTCTGAATCTTAATTTTAAATGTGGCCAGTGTTACCACAAGTAGTATTTTGTACACTCATTTTATGAAGAGCTGCACAAACATTTACTCATATGTCACTTTAGAAGGAATATTATAGATTTAAATAGAGAAGAAAGCATTAGCTAATGGTGGTTCCAGTGCTTGTACTATTTCACAAGGCCCACAGATTGAATGTGGGTGACATTGCAGCAGATCCAGAATCAAGATTGTCTTGCCTAAATATTAAGTAACGAAATATGGATGTAGTCATATTTCAATTAAATATGTGGTCAATAAAAAGCAATGTTCTATAACTTTATGAGTTCTTGAGTATCAAACATGACTTCAGTATGGCTTTTTTAGGGATGAGAGTCACACTTTCTGGTTTATTGCAGAACACCTAAGAACAAGTCACCTGGTCTCAGGCAAGGTGCATCTTTTCTCCAGCCCTTCCAGATGTAAAGCTCACTCCTTCCAACCATGGCTCTAACTTTTCACCACATAGGTTGACTGCACTCCAGTATTCTTGCCTGGAGAATCCCAGGTATGGTGGAGCCTGGTGGGCTGCTGTCTACGGGGTCACACAGAGTCGGACACGATTGAAGCAACTTAACAGCAGCAGCAGCAGCACATATATAAATAAATAGTAACGAATGAAGGGTGTTGGGTGTCACATAGTGCAGTGTTGTTTGTCATGTACAAACACACATTTATGTATAGGACTGAAATGTAAACTGTACTCCTTCTTTGGTTAAGCTGCACAGGGATCTTAGTTCCCCAACACAAGCCCCTTGCAATGGAAGCCCACAGTCCTAACCACTGGACTGTCAAGGAATTCCCTTCTCCAAGTTATTGATAAAGAAAATCTAATCTCCTACTTTATCTTTACATGGATGCACAATATGGACATGAGTTTGAGCAGGCTCCGGGAGTTGGTGATGGACAGGGAAGCCTAGAGTGCTGTAGTCCATGGGGTCACAGAGTCGGACACGACTGAGCTACTGAACTGAACTGACAATAGGTATCTAATTCTTGATTCCACCACCTCTCCTCAAAACTGTCTGCTGCGTCACTTTGGTCATGTCCGACTCTGTGCGACCCCATAGACGGCAGCCCACCAGGCTCCCCCATCCCTGGGATTCTCCAGGCAAGAACACTGGAGTGGGTTGCCATTTCCTTCTCTAATGCATTAAAGTGAAAAGTGAAAGTGAAGTCGCTCAGTCGAGTCCGACTCTTAGCGACCCCATGGACTGCAGCCTACCAGGCTCCTCCGCCCATGGGATTTTCCAGGCAAGAGTACTGGAGTAGGGTGCCATTGCCTTCTCCCCTTATAGCCCTAGTACGGATTAAATGTAGCAGGAATTCAGAGCTTCAAAATAGAATTGCAATATTGCACTAAGAAACATCACCAGCAGCTACCCTTAGTCATTCCCAAATACTCAGTTGCTTAGGCCAAAAACCTAGCAGTCATTCTTGATTGTTCTCTCTACTAACAGCAACTTGATCAGCAAGTCCCTTGTCTCCAAAACACCCTAAACCCGCATTTCTAAAGAAAACTCCCTTAGTTCTTTCTGCAGTCTCCTATCTGGCCTCCCTGCTTCCACTTTTTATTACGTCCTACTCCTACATAATCATTAGAAGCTACACACAGAAGCCATTTCATTCTTTGTCCCTTTCTTGGAACCAGCTCTGCCTTTGAAGTGATACTAAGTAGCTATGGTAAGACTATAAAGCATTTAAAGTTCCAAAAAGGGACAGAATGTAACAATTGTTAAGATATCCAAGTACAACTACATTTAAAGATAGAACTGATGGATCTTGCATGAGGTCATGATCAACCTTAAAAGGTTACTTGAAAATAAGCTCAGCATTAAGTAAAATTTAAAAACACTGCACATAATACATAGCAAACTCAACCTAAACTGTGTATAATTTTATGTTCCACTTTTATTTAAATAGGGTGAAATTTGAAATGTTTTGTGGTGTAGGATTTGATGAATCTCTACTCATATTTTATAACATAATGACTTCATTGACATCAATCTGCTCATGCAATCAATGTATTCATATAAAAAGAATCTCCTAAAATACTCTTAATTCTTAAGAATTAATATGATGCAAGAACACTTATGTGAATGTCAGAGAAACCCATAGCAAATAATTTTATAGCCTTACTAGTGGCTTCAATTTATTTGCTTTAGTGAAAAAGCATTGGACTTGGGATAGAAAACATAGAATTTTGATCTTGGATATACATTAACTATATATGTAACCTTGGGAAGACATTTAACCCATCTACAAAATAAGAGGTGTTAAAACAGATGAATTACAAGATTCTGACATTCTTTGAATCTCATCATCAATTTTGATAGCCTGGTATTTAAACTCTATTTCAGATTATTATCACTTGGTGGAAAAAACATGGATTTCTAGTTTAAAGAAAGAGCTTAAGAATCCCCTTCAGATTAAAACAAAACCAAATCCTTTGATGTAACCATATGGTGCCCATAAATCAGTTTATGCTCCTAAAACTTCTTTAAAAGCTAATAAGCTTTTATTGGTTAATTATAAAACTGAATGAGGTGAGAAAAGCACAGAACCTTGCTAATTCCACTAATGAATCAAATTTAAAGAACACAAAAAGAGGTCAATGGTTTTATTTATGCAAAAATATACATTTTAATAAACTAACAGTTTTCCAGTTTTATTTCAGGCATGCTGCTAAGTCGTTTCAGTCATGTCCGACTCTGTGCAACCCCATAGACAGCAGCCCATCAGGTTCCTCTGTCCCTGGGATTCTCCAGGCAAGAATACTGGAGTGGGCTGCCATTTCCTTCTCCATATTTCAGGCATAAACATTAGAAATCTTTTTTAATGATAAAGAAGGAAATACTTTTAATTTCCCAATTCTCACGTAGATAACTGTATTTTCATATAAAGTTTGGTAAACTGTATAAAATTTATTTCAGTACAGGATTATACTGTACAGGATATACCACATAATTTCACTAATTAATGCTATGTTTATTGTTTTATTTTCATCTGAATTTAGCCTAAACTTTGAAGCATAATATAACCCAGGCTTAAAGTATAATATAACCCAGGCTTAACTAGTAAACACTTATTAAATGCTTATAATTTACCAGAACTTATCTTGCTGCTGGAAATACAATAGGGAAAAAGATCAAGCCCTGCATTTAAGGACTGTGGTTAGATGAGCTAAAAAGGGAATTTCAACAATGAGACAAGTATAGGCACTGAAGTAAGGCTAGATAGAGGAAGACGAGCATACAGATCTGAAGAAGGCAGCTTACCTAGTGTAGGGCATCAAGGAAGGCTTCCTAAAGGAAGCGACAGCTAAGCAGAGACCTCCCAACCCTGTTTCCCATCTCTTACCAAGGACACTTCGGTCAGAGGCTGTAGAGTTTTCATCTATTTTGACTATGTCATATGTGTGTCATGACAAGGGCTAGGATAGGAGCATATATTTGATTATCTTTAGAAGTAAAGGGGTAGGAATTTTTTTTATTGGAGACCCTAAGTTTGACATCAGTTTCTTTGGGGGTGTTCTGGGTTAGCGGTAAATATCTTTTTTCCATCTAGAAAGGAAGTGTTGGAGTATAGAAAGTGGATTACATAGCTAGATTAGCATGTCACGCGAAGAGTTGTGTAAAGGCAGAAGTGGAAAGTAAAGTACTGAAAGCTAAGCCAAGGAATTTACACTTTCTTTAGTTCCGATGTTTATTGAGAGGGTTTACAATGTAAACCAGGCACGAGCTGGTGGGAGTGGGGGCGGGAAAGAAAGATTGTATATACAAACAACCACAAAGCCTTAAGGTAGTTGCTATGAGGGAAGTTATTTTCAGAGTTAACACCGAAAAGGAGGAACACCCAAGTGTGCCCACAGGGTGATCGAGAAAGGCTCGCCCAGGATGGCCTCGCACCTGGCGTGGGACTTTGCCCCACGGGGCCCGGGCAAGACCATTTGGGACCCAGGGCCTCGGCTCTGTGCTTAGCGGCGACGGACATCTCCCCCGCAGGGGCGAGCCGTGGGGCGGGGAGACCCCGGGCTCGGAGAGCCGGAGCCCGGCCGGGAGTTCCGGGCCGCGGTCCTACTGGACCCAGAGAGAACCGCGGGCTGTGTCCTGGAAGGAGGGGCGGCCGAGATAGGAACGCGAGCATAGAGCTCGCCTCCAACCAGCTTGCAATAGCCCTTAGATTGCAAAGGAGCGGGTAGAGGGGCCTGGGCGGGGCTGTCTCTCCACAGATCCGCGAGGGACTTACCCGGACAACCCTGCTTCCTTGGATTTTGGAAAGACGCCCCTTCTGTCATTTACCAGTTTGGTCTGAATTCTAACTACTGCTGCCTCCAAGTTTCTAAATGTTCCTCTACTCAAAAAAAAAAAAAAAAAGAAAGAAAGAAAGAAAACGAAAACTTCCTTTATCCCTCCCCAAGCAAAGCCTAGAGTTCAGAGGCTTAGCACTCAGGCCCGGAAGGCTCCCCGGAAACCACTTGAATGCGGCGCCTCAGCCACGCGGCTCCGCCTCTTCCGGGAAGTGACTACCGCCTTTCCGCGACCGCGGCCGTACACTCCGCGGCGGCGCCCAGCCAGTCGCTGTACGCATGCGCGGAACTGTAGCCGCCGTTGGGGTTCCAGGGTGGTTTTTTTTTCTTCCCGCTTGCAGTTAAGCAACTCACCCGCCCCGACCCCTCCGCGCATCCCACAGTCGCAGAGCCCCGGCGCTCCTCCCAGCATCCCCACTGCCCGCCCAGGGGGTACTTCCGGCCCCGCCTCCTAGACTCCAGTGGCGCGAAAACCCCGCAGCGCGCACGCGCGGGCGGAGTCCCGGCGGGCGGAGGGGGGGGCGGGGCGCAGGCGCGGAGAGTCCCGAGGTGGGGGCCGGGGGCGGCGGGGCTCCTGCCTTTTCCCTTGGTGGGCGCGCGGTGTCTCGGGGACCAACGGCTGCTGGGCCGACTGCGAGAGTCCACTAACGTGGCTTTAGCGTCCTGTGCTGCGGCGGCAGTCCCGCCGATCGGGGTTTCCTTGGGGGAGACTTCGACTTGTTGGAGGTAGGCTAAGGGCGCGCTCCGTCGCTCTCTCTTGCTTCGGATCCTCCCTTGGCCGGCGCCCTCCCTCAGCCCACCCGCTGGCGGCCGGGTCTTTGGAGCCGCGGCGGTGCCTAGGGCGCGCGGGTCAACGGCCGGCGGTGATCTCCGCACCCTCTCCGCCGGCGGCGCGGGTCCCTTCAGCCGCAGGAAACTTGCCGGTGTCCGCCGGGCCCCTCCCTCGGACGGCTCTGGCGGCGGTGCTTGAAAAATCTCGTCTCCGGCTAGCCTGAGGGAACCCGGCGCCGGGCCCCGAACGGCCCCCGTTAGGCTTTGATGAGTGGTTTGAGGGGGAGAAGGGTCAGGGGGATGAGTGTAGGCTCGGGAATTGGGTTCTTATCACCCCCTCTGATGACCCCTTACAAGTAACAACTTAACTACGTTTAAGAGATATGTGTAAATATCCCTGAAGGTGGCTTTGTTGCTAAATCCCAGTTTCAGGAGAACGCAAAACTGTTACCTACGAAAATTTAAATTGTGACGTTTGGAAGTTTATGATGGCATTTCTTTCCCCCTTATTTTCTTGTGGAGATGAATTGGAGAAGAATCAGTACTCGGAATTCCAGAACACTGAGCTCAAGGGTGGAGGAAGGGCTGCAGGACACTTTGGGGCATAAGAGGGTGCTGTGCTAATTCCTACGGGAGCAACTATTTGGTGTTTAAACCCTGAACACGGAACTTATCTGAGTGCTTGCTACTCTGTATATGTCGTGAGATTGAAAGGGAGTGTTCTAAATACAAGCTATTCTGGAATATATTCAAAAGAAGAAAAAGTCCAAATTTCCAGACTTTTAGATGGTTGCTGTGTAGTCTAAAATACTCACTAGCTTATGCACTGGTGTATATGGGTGGTAAGGGAGCATGTTAGAAATACTTAGATTGACTTTATCTCCTTTTACTGTGAGAAATATGCAGAGTAATTATTTCCTGTAGGAATGTGTGTTTACAGTTTTCTGCTTTTTTTTCCCTTGAATGCCACTAAGTACAAAGAAGTTTGGAGATTACCAGAATATTACTTTTTACATGTTTTTGTATAAGAACCAGTGTTGTGTGACCCTGAACAGGTTGGTACCACCTCTGTAAATTTCAGTTTCTATTCTGTAGTTGGGCTTCCCCAGCGCGTCAGATGGTAAAGAATCTGCCTGCAATGCAGGCAACCTGGGTTCGGTCCCCCTGGGTCAGAAAGATCCCCTAGAGAAGGAAATGGCAACCCACTCCAGTATTCTTGCCTGGAGAATCCTATGGACAGAGGAGGCTGGTTTTTTATTTTACTGACTTTATTTTACTGAGTAGATGTGGAATTTTGTATAAAACCTGCCTAAATTTTGATGATCATTTTTAGATCTAAGTTAGGAGAATTAGTCAAAGCCATACTTGGTTTACTTTCAGGAACTGGTGGCTCAGCTGGTAAAGAACCTACCTGCCAATGCAGGAGATTTGAGACCTGGGTTCATTTCCTTTGTCCTGAAGATCCCCTGGAGAAGGAAGTGGCAAGCCACTCCAGTATTCTTGCCTGAAAAATTCCATGGACAAAGGGGCCTGGTGGGCCACAGTCCATGGGGTCGCAAAGAGTCACACAACTGAGTGCCCACACATGCAGGTATTATGTGTAAGGCATAATTAAACGTCACAGTTATATATGTATGTATACATATGTAAGTCCAGATGACTGAGGGTCAAGTGTAGACACTTAGAATTTTTTATTCACTAGTTAATGAGATACATCTTACTCACCAGTTTCCCTGGTGAACAAATTCAGAATAGTCCCTGTGACTTTCTTAGTGCCACTGCCAAATCTACGTCTTTGTTATTGTCTTGATGCTGAGTCTTGTCCTACTCTTTCGTGACTTCATGGACTAGCCCGCCAGGCATCTCTGTCCATGGGATTTTCCAGGCAAGAATACTGGAGTGGGTTGCCACTTCCGTCTCCAGGGGATCTTCCCAACCCAGGGATCAAACCTGAGTCGACTGCATTGGCAGGCAGATTCTTTACCGCTGAGCCACCTGGGAAGCCTCTACTAGAATCTAACTCTATTATTTTGCTGCCTACTGGCCTATCCATCTCAATTTCCTAGAAGCACTTCAAACTCAATGTTTTCAAGAAAAATGAATGAATCATTTCCAAACCTCAGTCTACTGATGATAGCAATTACTATTAAGAGTAAAGATTGTTTCTGAAAATTAAACACAAGATAAAATTTTATACAGCAAGCCCAACATTAGAGGGACATATCACATAGTTTTATACATTACCAAAGGAAGAACAAGATGAACAGACAATTTCACTTCCTATAAATAGTCAAACTTGGTTCAACTCAGTTCATGCCAGGTGGAACCTGGACATTAAAGAAGTTTGATTTTGGGTTTTGACAACCTGGGTTTGGATCTAGGCTCTGCTAAGATATACCTACATAAATTTGGGTATCTTTTAAATGAGCTTCAGTATCCCCTTTTGTAAAGTAAGGGATCACTTATAAGGATGTTGAGAATTAAAAGGTTTGTACCTCTTAATCCCTTTCACTTATTTCACTCCCCTGCTTCCCCCCCTCCCCCTTTCTGGCAATTATCCATTTGTTCTCTGTATCAGAATCTGTTTTCATTTTGTTTGTTTCTTTTGATTTTTAGATTTAACATATAAGTGAGGTCATATGAGTATTTGTCTTCCTCTGTCTGAGTTATTTCATATAATATAATACCCTTTGGGGCTTCCCAGGTGGCTCACTGGTAAAGAATCTACCTGCCAATGCAGAAGATTGGAGTCTGATCCCTGGGGTGGGGAGATCCTGTGGAGATGGAAATGGCTACCCACTCCTGTATTCTTGGCTCGGAAATCGTATGGTCAGAGGAGCCTGATGGACTACAGTCCATGCGGTCAAAAAATATTCAAACATGACTTAGTGACTAAACAACAACAGCAATACCTATGTTGTTACAAATGGCAAGGTTTCTTTTTAACAGTTGTATAATATTCCATTGTGTGTATGTGTTTTGTTGTTCAGTCACTAAGTCCTGTCTGACTCTTTGCAGTCCTAATGTCTGCAGCACTCCAGGGGTGCAGGCTTCCCTGTCCTTCACCATCTCCTGGAGTTTGCTCAAACTTATGTCTGTTGAGTCAGTGATGCCATCCAACCATCTCATCCTCTGTTGTCCCCTTCTGCTGTCCTCAGTCTTTCCGAGCATCATGATCTTTTCTAGTGAGTCAGCTCTTTGCATCTGGTGGCCAAAATACTGGAACTTCAGCTTTAGCATCAGACCTCCCAGTGAATATTCAGAATTGATTTCCTTTAGGATTGACTGATTTGATCTCCTTGCATTCCAAGGGACTCCGAAGAGTCTTCTCTAGTACCACAGTTCGAAAGCATCAGTTCTTCAGTGCTCAGCCTTCTTTACATTACAGCTCTCACATCTGTACATGACTACTGGAAAAACCATAGCTTTGACTATACAGACCTTTGTTAGCAAAGTGATGTCTGTGCATTTTGATACGCTGTCTAGGTTTGTCATAGCTTTCCTTCCAACAAGCAATCGTCTTTTAACTTCATGGCTACAGTCATTATCGGCATTGATTTTGTAGCCCAGGATAATAAAATCTGCCGCTGTTCCACTTTTTCCCCATGTATTTGCCATGAAGTGATGGGAGCAGATGCCATTTTTGAACTTTGAGTTTTAAGCCACCTTTTTCACTGTCCTCTTTCTTCCTCATTGAGAGGCTGTTCATTTCCTCTTTGCTTTCTGCCGTTAAAGTGGTACCATTTGCATATCTGAGATTGTTGATATTTCTCCCAGCAGTCTTGATTCCAGCTTGTAATTCATCAAGTCTGGCATTTCATGTGGTGTACTCTGCATATAAGTTAAATAAGAAGGGTAACAACATACATCCTTGATATTCCTGTCCATTGTTCCATGTCTGGTTCTAACTGTTGCTTCTTGACCTGCATACAGGTTTCTCAGGAGGCCGGGAAGGTGGTCCGGTATTCCATCTTTTTTAAGAATTTTCCACAGTTTGTTGTGATCCACACAGTCAAAGGCTTTAGCATAGTCAGTGAAGCAAAAGTGGATGTTTTTCTGGAATTCTCCGGCTTTTTCTATGATCTGTGGATGTCGGATGTCTATGTGTAGCGTGTCTTTATCCATTTATTTGTTGAGGGACATTATTTTGCTTCCGTATGTTGGCTGTTGTAATAATGGTGCAGTGAACATTGGTGTGCATGCCACTGCTGGTTCAACACTGCTTGTCCTTTAGAGACTGGTCTGTTTTGCCTTTATTCTCACTCTTATATTTGTGCTCTATATTGAGGCCACAGGGATTTTTTAAAAACACAAATCTGAGTGTTCAGATTTTATTACCTGAGTTTTGCTCACCTATAATTGTTTGATGGGTGGACTAATGAATTTTTTCACTTACTTATTTATTATCTGTTGCATCTCATGTATATATTCCAAGCAGCGTGCTTATATTTCAGTACATTAAAAATGAGGTGGTTTAATGCAGAATGAGTTTGTCTTTGGTGTGGTAGGAGCGGAATTGGGAATGAGGTAAATAGTCCATGGCAGATTCAGAAGCAGTAGCAATTTACCTTTTTTTAAAACCTCTGTTTTCTATTGACATTTCCAATTCTGTTATGACTGTTCTCACTGCTGTTAGCCCCTACTTTGATATTAATGGGAAGTATGAATTACTAGGTACATTAAAATGGAAAATTTAGAAATTTATAATCCTGTGTGAAAATGCTTTTGGTCTTTCAAATTTCCTGTGTATATGCTTGCTATATTAACCCTTGGTGATTGATTTTTCTTTCTTCTTGAACTTATTTTTTCTTGATAATCATATTTGTTACTATTCCTGCTTTGAAGGAGCTTGCATTCTGCAAGAGATAAGTAGTATGTTCCTTAATTTTGAATTTTTTTATTGTAAATAAATATTGAATACCATGAAGAGCTTTATGAATGTATTGAAAATCCCAGAGGAGCTTTTTTCCCCCCCTATTTTTATGTTTTACAGGATATTAAAAGTATTTTTCTTTACATCTGTTTATATTATCTTTTTAGCATATTAGAAACAGTTCTACTGTTGTAACCTGTATTTAAGTCTCAGGACATTCATGTGTGTTTTTAAAAGTCCATTATCATTAAATTATAGAATGATTCCTGTTTTTAAAGGTTGGATCTTTCAGTGTCTGTTAGATGCATGTTGTCATGGCAACCTAACAGCAAACTGCAAATCCCAGGCTAAGTACAGCAAATAAAAAAACATTGTCGTCATGTAGCGCACTGTATTCTGTCTTGTATAGGATCTCACATTGATTATGAGAAGCTAATCACACGTACCTTCGTTCCCCTTCCTCCCCCTGATTTTACTTGAAAAACGACCGTTTTCTAGTGGTAAAATACTAAGATCAATCAGCTGATGTCTGAGTGTCAGCTAACTGCAAATTCATGTATTAAGCATTAATAAAAACTGTCTAAAAGGACATTTAATATTGGGAAAATGAAGAAGTAATGCTGCTTCTTTGCTCTTCTGTGATAAATAAATGACTGTAATTGAGTAAGAAACAGGTATGGGTGGGAGGAAAGGCAGTGTTGGGAAAATACTGGCCTGGTAGTATTCTAGGGAATTTAAGTTAGCGAAATTAATGTATATTAATTCTTGCTATTAAATAATTTGAAAATTATGTTTGATTTTCAAGTTCTGACTTGTGTAAGAGATCAAAATAAACACTAAGTTACTTGTCAGAAAGATGGTGAATATTAGGTAATTGTGAGTATAATGCTAGTACTCTCTCAAAAGGCATTTGTTTAGGTTAAATGTCCTTTGGATGTTAACTAATATTCCCTTTAAATGGTATTTGATTTATCATGATACATTAGGTTCCTTGTTGCCTTCAGGACAGGATAAAGTCCTAAATTTTTAATGTTGTTTACAACAGTTCTTCTCAGACTTAATGTACTTGTGAGTCATCCAAGACCTTGTTAAAATGAAGATTCAGATTCACTTGTTTTAAATTGAAGTCTGAGATTCTGGATATCTATCGTGTTCCTAGGAGATGTAGATGCTGCTTGCTGGTCCTTAGACCACACTTTGAATATCAAATCTACCAGTCATTCTATGGCTGGATTCTCTGCTGCCCTAACTTTATTACTGGTAGCTGTGCCTTGTCATTTATGGCAGTATGTAATGGGCATGCTTATAGTATTCCCTGCAGTAGCAGTTTGCCGAATGTAGTCCAGGGATCCATGAGACTGTTTCAGAGGGGCTACAAGATCAAAATTGTTCTCATAATAATCATAAGATGTTATTTCCCTTTTTTACTTTCATTCACTTTTAACTACACAGTGGAGTTTTCTAGAGGTTATAGACATGTGATGATGTCATTGCTCTGATGGCTGATACAGTGTGTACTTGTGGGTTGTTTTAATTTTTTTTTCAGTTTTAATTTATAATACGGTCAATATTGATAGAAACAAAAGCCCTTTGAGGTCCTTGGTACTTTTTAAGACACTGCAACCTTTAAGAACTGCTGCCCTCTGGTTTTCTTAGGCCATGGACACAGAGACTCACATCTGGAACTTGACCAGAGCTCTTTCCATGGCTTGAGGTGGCTGTTGGGCTGGGGTGTGCTCCTCGCTTCTCTAGGCAGTGGTAAAAGGCCTCTGACACATCCAGTCGGGAGTGGGAGTAAGTATTATAGCGTCCTGTTACACCCTCTTAGGGGTAGACCTCTAGGTTCTTCATCAGATGCCCCTATCATGCCTCCCTACTTGGCCTGCACAGCCTTGTCTGACACTGGGCCAGATGGGATGTTGAGATGCCTCCTTTTAGCATCACCAGAGGGAGGTCTACACTACCCACTTGACCTTTGCTGATGCAGGGGGCGGTGAGGAAGGGACAACAGTTCTTTTAATGGTATTTGACTAGAGTGATTATTGTCTGAAAGTCTTCTTGTTAGACTTCCTTTTCCTGGCCTTTTGTCTGGAGAGAACAGGCTTTCATTAAGCCTTTTGTTTCCCCCTGCGCCTCTTGGTGTTTCCCCTGTTGCTGGCTTCTCCAAGTCCGCAGTAGTTGAGGGAAAACAAAAACTCAGTGAACCACCGTGACATCTTTCCTTGGATTGTGAGTTTCCTACCAATCTACCTCCTTTTTCAGAGCTGTGTTATGCTTGTTTTATAGTATATAATTTTCAAGAATGTTTTACTAAGCAAGAGGAATAGGGAAAATACATCTGTTCCACCTTCCTAGAAGTGGAAGTTTCTGATTGCTTTTTTCAACTTGCACTTTGGGTTAAAGAATTCTGAACTCCAGCCCCACTGTGTATCTCTTATATTTGATTGTCTAAAAATACATGAGTAAGTATTAAAATATTTTTGTTAAAGAAAAACTAGATTTGGTAAACGTAAATAGCTACTTTGGGGAGAAAAAAGATTAATTAAATAGAATTGACGTGAAAGGAATCACGACCACAGTTGAGGATTGTACAAAACAAGGTAATTTTGTGTAATAAATTTGAAGATTTAAATTATCAGTGTTCTGGAAAATAAAATTACAGCAGACTTGTTCTAGGAATCTATAGTCAACCTGTAATAACCAGTATACAAAAAAAGAAATTGAAATGATTTCATAAAATTAAAATAGTCTCCACTATCTAATAGCTTTAAGGTTAGTTCTTTTTCACTTTCAAAAAACCTTTCAGTGTCATGCCATAGTGGTGATTGCAGAGCATTAAAAGATAGAGAAACTACCCAGTTCACTTAATGAAGCATGCATTGTCATAATAAAACTTGTCAAAGATAGTTCCCCAAAACAGTTCCAACAAGATATGTATAGATATTTGATATTTCTGCAAAATTGCTTCTGTCAGTATAAGTTTGGAGGGCAGTGGATAAAAATTAAGCACTGTATGTATCTCTCCCCTGCCCTCCTCCTCTCTCTCATTTGTGCTTTAAAGTCCTTATTCTCCCACTTTGATCTATTTCTTGTTGTCTTTGTAACATACTCCACTGGCCTCCCAGCACACACCTACACGTCTGACCGGCTTCCTTGCCATCCATACATCATCAAGGTGAACTATCCTTTTTTCTACTGAGGACTGAGTTGAATCTTTCAGTCCGAATTAATGAGAGAGAAAATGTCATTTAATCCCCTGCTGCCCAGATATGTGGCACAAACCTGCTGTGATATAGTTCTGGGGGTACCTAAACGGATTGAACCCCACTCCAGTACTTTTGCCTGGAAAATCCTATGGATGGAGGAGCCTGGTAGGTCGCACAGAGTCAGACACAACTGAAGTGACTTAGCAGCAGCAGCAGCAAACAGATTGAAAGTAGAACTATTTTTCATATTCTTGTATCTTAGAAATTTTTGTTACCTGTGCTGTGGATGTTTCTCATTACTCAGCAAACAGTTATTAGGTACCTATCACTTTAGGGCTCTAAGAGAATTTTTAAGAGAAAAATGAAAGCAGCAGTTCAAGTAATGATACCATTTCATTTCAACAAAAGACCATCAACTTGGACTTAAGGTGTGGCTTTTATGTTTAGAAAAGCTTGATGATGTTAATTTTCTACAGGCAAATTTTAAGGAATATTGGTAAAAACAAAAAAAACCTAGATAATTAGCCTGGGTTACTTATTAGAGAACAGTGAAGTGACACTACTCAGTTCAGTCGTATCCAACTCTTTGCTACCCCATGGAATGCAGCACGCCAGGCCTCCCTGTCCATCACCAACTCCTGGAGTTTACTCAGACACGTGACCATTGAGTCGGTGATGCCATCCAACCATCTCATCCTCTGCTGTCCCCTTCTCCTGCTTTCAGTTATTCCCAGCATCAGGGTCTTTTCCAATGAGTCAGTTCTTCACATCAGGCACCCAAAGTACTGGAGTTTCAGCTTCAGCATCAGTCCTTCCAGTGAATATTCAGGACTGATTTCCTTTAGGATGGACTGGATCTTCTTGCAGTCCACAGGACTCTCAAGAGTCTTCTTCAAAAGCATCAATTCTTCGGTGCTCAGCTTTCTTTATAGTCCAACTCTCACATCCATCAATGACCACTGGAAAAACCAGAGCCTTGACTAGACGGACCTTTGTTGGCAAAGAAATGTCTCTGCTCTTAAATTTACTGTCTAGGTTGGACATAACTTTCCTTCCAAAGAGTAAGCGTCTTTTAATTTCACGGCTGCAGTCACCATCTGCAGTGATTTTGGAGCCCCCTGCAAAATAAAGTCTCAATGTTTCCATTGCTTGCTCATCTATTTGCCATGAAGTGATGGGACCAGATGCCATGATCTTAGTTTTCTGAACGTTGAGCTTTAAGCCTACTTTTTCACTCTCCTCTTTCACTTTCATCAACAGGCTCTTTAGTTCTTCTTTGCTTTCTTCCATAAGGGTGGTGTCACCTGCATATCAGAGGTTATTACTGTTTCTCCTGGCAGTCTTGATTCCCACTTGTGCTTCATCCAGCCCAGCATTTTTCATGATGTACTCTGCACAGAAGTTAAATAAGCACGGTGACAATATGTAGCCTTGACATACTCCTGTCCCGATTTGGAACCAGTCTGTTGTTCCATGTCCAGTTCTAACTGTTGCTTCCTAACTTGAATACAGATTTCTCAGGAGGCAGATCAGATGGTTTGGTATTCCCACCACTTTAAAAATTTTCCACAGTTTGTTGAGATCCACACAGTCAAAGGCTTTGGCATAGTCAATAAAGCAGAAGTAGATGTTTTTCTGGAACTCTTACTTTTTCTATGATCCAGCGGATGTTGGCAATTTGATCTCTGGTTCCTCCGCCTTTTCTAAAACCAGCTTGACCATATGGAAGTTTACGGTTCACATATTGCCAAATCCCGGCTTGGAGAGTTTTGAGCATTACTTTACTAGCATGTGAGATGAGTACAATTGTGTGGTAGTTTGAGCATTCTTTGGCATTGCCTTTCTTTGGGACTGGAAAACTGACCTTTTCCAGTCCTGGGGCCGCTGCTGAGATTTCCAAATTTGCTAGCATATTGAGTGAAGCACTTTCACAGCATCATCTTTTAGGATTTGAAATAGCTCAACTGGAATTCCATCACCTCCACTAGCTTTGTTCGTAGTGATGTTTCCTAAGGCCCACTTGACTTCACATTCCAGGATGTCTGGCTCTAGGTGAGTGATCACACCATTGTGATTATCTGGGTCACGAAGATCTTTTTCGTATAGTTCTTCTGTGTATTCTTGCCACCTCTTCTTAGTATCTTCTGCTTCTGTTAGGTCCATACCATTTCTGTCCTTTATCGAGCCCATCTTTGCATGAAAAGTTCCCTTGGTATCTCTGATTTTCTTGAAGAGATCTCTAGTCTTTCCCATTCTGTTGTTTTCCTCTATTTCTTTGCATTGATCGCTGAGGAAGGCTTTCTTATCTCTCCTTACTATTCTTTGGAACTCTGCATTCAAATGGGTATATCTTTCCTTTTCTCCTTTGCCTTTCCCTTCTCTTCTAGTGCTAGGCAAAAGTGAAAGTGAAAGTCACTGTTTCTTGTCAGACTCTTTGCGACTCTGTGGACTATACAGGCCGCTACAAATATGCTTCTTTGGGGAAATAATTAATATTTTATATGATTCAGTATTACTTTATAACTTATAAAAATTGGATGATTGCTGTGGAGTAAGTTCAGAAGGCATTTACCATCTCATCAGTGGATCCACAGTTTCACAAATAAAACCGTTTACTTTTTGTGAGCTTAGGAGTTAAAATACTTAGATAGGTCCATATCAATAAAAACCTCCATCATGAATCCCTCTGACATAAAATCTTCTAGTGTTGCATATACAGATTTTTTAAAACAAGAATTTATTATCTACTTCTGTAGTGAGAAGTCTGACATGTCTGCCTGGGCTTAAATCAAGAGAGCAGGAGGGATATGTTCCTTTGCAGAGGTTCTTGAGTACCTGTGTCCTTACCTTTCCACCTTCTCGTGACCACTCGCATTGTTTGGCTCATGGCCCCCTCCCTCCACACAGATGATAATTTTACTTTTTCTTAAAGTGAAAATGAATCAATATAGTACTAAAATTTAAGCTTTGTCTGATTTTAAGTTTTTTTTAATATATATATGAAACAGTTGTATGGGTGCTTTACATGATTTTCTTCATTGTCACTGTAATATTTGTTTAGACCTGATGGCCAAAAGAAAGGAAGAAAATTTTTTCTCTCCTGGAAATGCCAAAAGACCAAGACAAGAAGAATTGGACGATTTTGATAAAGATGAATGTGACGAAGATGAATGTGCAGTTTCTTTCACTAATGGTACCTCTACTTTGGTGAGTGCAAAATTATAAAATTAATAACTTTTGATTGTCCTGTTTCTCCTGTCTGTTTTATATACCGTATTCTTAATTCAGTATCCGAAGCTGGGTCACTAGCTGCAGAGGAAAAATAACATGAATTTTTAAAAGTGATGTAAAAATCACCTAATTTTGAAGTTCATGTTAATTTTTAGAAAAAATTAGTAGAGAAAACAATAAAACAAAGAGGTAGTTCTTTGGAAAGGTCAGTAAAACTTACAAACCTCTACTAAGATTGATGAAAGGGAAAAATGAGAGAAAACACAAACTACCAGTGTCAGGAATGAAACAGTGGATTTGACCATAGACTCTGCAAACAGCAAAAGGATAATAAGGAGACTTCCCTGCTGGTCCAGTGGTTAAGAATCTGCCTGCCATCACTGAGGACATGAGTTGGATCCACATATGACAGGGCAGCTAAGCTTGTGTGCCACAGTTACTGAAACCTGTGCTCTCTGTAGAGCCCGTGCTCCACAACACGAGAAGCCATCTCAGTGAGAAGCCCTCACACCAGAACTAGAGTAGCCTCCCGCTCACTGCAACTAAATAAAAGCCTGGCACAGCGATGAAGACCCAGTGTACCCAAAAGTAAATTTTAAAAGAAAGGACGATAAGGGAATATTGTTAACAACTCTGCACACATAGATTAGCAGTTTAGAGTGGACCAATTCCTATAACAAGGAAATTTAATTCATCCTTTAAAAACTCCTAAAAAAGGTCTCTTCAGTTTCAGTTGGTTTGACTGAAGAATTGTACCAAATGTTTGGGTTTCAGGTTCAGATTAGCATTCAGCAGAGAATTCTTAGACTTGACACCAAACATGCAAACCATAAAATGAAAAACTGATAAGTTAGACCTCATCAAAATTAAAAACTTCTTCCGCAAAGACCTTGTTATGAGGATGAAAAGTCAAGCTAGCAGAATATTTACCAATTACGTATCCAACAAAGTACAAATATCTTGTTTGTATAAAGTGAAAGAAAGAAAATGAAGTCACTCAGTCGTGTCCAACTCTTTGCGACCCGTGGACTGTAGCCCACCAAGCTCCTCCGTCCATGGGATTCTCCAGGCAAGAATACTGTATAAATAATTTTATAAAGAATTTGTATAAAAAATTCTCAAAATTCAACAATTAAAAGCAAAGAATCCAATTTGAAAATGCACAGAAGACATAAAGAGACATTTCACTGACAGGATGTACAGATGGCAGATACACATATGACATGATGTTCAGAATAACCTGTCATGAAAGTGAAGTCGCTCAGTCATGTCCGACTCTTTGCGACCCCGTGGACTGTAGCCCACCAGGCTCCTCTGTCCATGGGATTCTCCAGGCAAGAGTACTGGAGTGGGTTGCCATTTCCTTCTCCAGGGGATCTTCCCGACCCAGGGATCAAACCCAGGTCTCCCGCATTGCAGGCAGATTCTTTACCAACTGAGCCATCAGGAAGACTTCAGGTGTCAAAGGACACTAAACCCAGACTCCCTTCCCCTCTCCACGGTTGGCAAATAGCCTGAAGAGTTGAGGTTCTTAGGGATGTACCTGGAGGCCTTACATGTGGCTCTGAGGTTAAACCTCTGAGCCACCAGAGAAGCCCTGTCATGAGGGAAATGCAAATTAAGACCACGATGAAATACCACTGCACACCCATCAGAATGGCTGCTTTTTTTTTTTTTCTCTTAAATGACAATACCATATGCAGGCAAGGATGCAAAGAAAGTGGATCATTCATATATTGCTGGGAATGTAAAATGGTACAGTCACTCTGGAAAATAGCTTGGCAGTTTCTGGAAGAAATTTAGCATGTAACCATCTGTCATATAACCCAGTATCTGTCACAGAGAAAGGGTCTTCCCTGGTAGCTCAACTGGTTAAGAATCTGCCTGCAGTGCAGGAGACCCTGGTTCAATTCCTGGGTTGGGAAGATCCCCTGGAGAAGGGATGGGTTACCCACTCCAGTATTCTTGGGCTACCCCGGTGACTCAGACGGTAAAGAATCTGTCTGCAATGTGAGAGACCTGGGTTCGATCCCTGAATTGTGAAGATCCCCTGGAGGAGGGCATGGCAACCCACTCCAATATTCTTGCCTGGAGAATTCCCAGGGACAGAGGAGCCTGGCAGGCTACAGTGCGTGGCGTCGCAAAGAGTCAGATGCAACAGAGTGACTAAGCATAGCAGAGCATCACAGAGAAAAGATCTATTTTCCCACAAAAATCTGTACATGAGTGTTCATAGCAGCTTTATTTGTAATACTCAAAAACTGACAATCCAGATGTCATACAGTGAGTGAGTAGTTAAACCTGCTATAGGATGTCTCTACCCTGAGATACTATTTAGCAGTAGAAAGCAGGGAACTGTGCACATAGACAACAAAAGTCAGTTAAGTTGAGTGAAGGAAAAAGTGCTTCTTGAAAGGTTACATTCTGTCTGATTCCATGTATATAACATTCTTGAAATAACAGTGTCTCAGAAATGGAGAGCAGACCAGTGGGCCAGGGTAAAGGATGAGTGGGTGGGGAGGAATGAGGATGCGGCTCTAGAAGGACAATGTGACAGTTACTTGTGACGGGAATATTTTGTGTGTCACTATCAAAATGAGCACCCTGGTGTGGTATTGTACCATAGTTTTCAAGATTTTACCTTTGGCAGAACCTGGGTAAAGGAGTCACAGGATTTCTCTGTATTATTTTTTATAACTACTTCTAAGTCTTCAACTAGATCAAAATAAACTGAAGACTTTTAAAAAGTCTTCAACCATGATTTCTACAGAATTCTGCTTGGTTTTGTTGCTATGTCATGTCCGACTCTTTTGTGACCTCATGGCCTGTAGCCTGCCAGGCTCCTCTGTCCATGGGATTTCTCAGTCAAGAACACTGGAGCGGGTTCCCATTTCCTTCTTCGGGAGATCTCCCCGACCCAGGGATCGAATTCGTGTCTCCTGCATTAGGAGACAGGTTCTTTACCATTGAGCCACCTGGGAAGCCACTCAGGTAAGGATGTAAATGTTCCCTGCTTTTTAATAAGCTGCTGTTTAGTGATAGAGAGCCAGAGATTTTTATAATAAATAACTTAAAAGTTGAAGACATTAAATGTTCTTCAAAAACATTTGGAAGGTTTGGTAAAATATAGTTGATTTATTTTCATATTTTAACTACGAAGTGTGACCACTGTGTGTTGAACTCTTGGTTAAAACATATATGAACCATCTGTAATTTAATTATGAGACATTCTCAATATGGAAATTATAATTCTGTGCTCTCTCTGCAGTGGATACATTTAGCAGTGTCTGAATATGATGTTTGGTTGTCACATCTGGGGTTGGAGGAGAGAGTGCTGCTGGCATCTGGTGGGTAGTGGCTAGAGATGCTGTTAAATATCCCACAATGCCAAAGATAGCCTCTCTCCAACAAAAAGTGATCTGACTCAAGATGTTGGTATTGTCCATATTAAAAAAGAATCCTGTGAAATACTTGTTAGAACCTATAAGGACTTTAAAAATAGCAGTTAATCATATGAATTAATGTCATTCACTCATTGATTGAGGCCTCTCTAGTGGCTCAGTGGTTAAGAACCCACCTGTCAATGCAGGAGATGCAGGTTCAATCCCTTGGTCAGGAAGATTCGGTGGAGAAGGAAATGGCAACCTACTCCTGTATTATTGCATGGACAGAGGAGCCTGGCAGGCTACAGTTCATGGGGTCTCAAAGAGTTGGATACAACTTAGTGACTGAGCATGCTCTTACTCATTGATTGAAATTAACATTTAAAATTATACTTTCTATAACTTTTTTCATTGGTAGCACTGCTAATCTTTCTCCTGCTAACAAACAGTTGGATGATTGTAGTGATTGAATTAGATTGATTGTTTTCTCTCATTTTTTAAAATTCATAGACAGCAGCAGAAGTTGGAATAATTGAGAGTATTCAGCTCAAAAACTTCATGTGTCATTCGATGCTTGGACCCTTTAAGTTTGGTTCTAATGTCAACTTTGTTGTTGGCAATAATGGAAGTAAGTGCTTTTGCCTTCCTTCTTATTTGACTTTGAGCAGTACATTGAAATCAGAATGCTTTAACTTTTTTAGATAGCTGCCTATTAGTGCTGATACAGCTAAGTTTTAGATCTCTGGTTTCTGGTCATGAATTTTTCAGTATTTGCTGCCAGTCTACACTTCAAGAAAATAATGAGTTAACTCTGGGTTCATTATGCAAGAGGAATAAACCTTTCTTTCAGGTTGTTTTGCCACTTTATTTTTTTAATTGAAGGATAATTGCTTTAAAGAATTTTGTGGTTTTCAATCAAACATCAACAAGAATCAGCCATAGATACACCCATGTCCCCACCCCTCTCTCCCAAATCTCCCTTCCAACTCCCTCCCAATCCCACTCTTCTAGAATGCATAGTGATTTGAATCTATGTACCTTGGAATTCATACCATAGAAGAGTGGGCAAGCTATCCTCATTGCCGTTGAGGCAGTCCTGTGTCTTGTATCTATTAAATGTTGTAACAGCATGAATGAAGTGCCATGGGCATCCAAACAAGAAAGAAATGAATTCTCACTCATGTGGCCAATGAAAGCTTTAAAAAGAGGTGGTATTTGTGGTGGTACTTGAATAAAAATGAAAGATCTTTTAGATCTTCTGGGGAAGAAGTAGCTGAGACATAGAGAAAGACATAGGAGTTGGAAAGACGAGTTAGGCAGCCTTTGTGGTGAACCACGTTGGCTGCCTGACTGAGCCAGTAGAGAGGGAGAGGAACTTGCCAGGGCCCAGGGATGGTGGTTGTGCTAGAACATGGAACTAGTACAGATAGCTCCGTGGTGTGTTTAGTTGTTCTTTGTTTTCCCTCCTCTGTTAGTTCAAGAGGAAAGTGTTTTCAGAAGGAGAGAATAGACAAAAGGACCAGAGCTATGGGGAGGTCAAACAGGACAAGTAGTAAAGACAGAGCGGTAGGTTCTGCAGTTAGAGCTTACCATTCGAAATAGTGAAGGTATTAATCTAATGCAGGTGGTGGAAGCTGTGAATTTGGAAATGAAGAAAAAGGAGAGAGTTAGGATAGGAACTCGAAAGGCATCCCAGGAACTAAATTGGGTTAACTCTTGTATACTTGGTTTAATTTAGAGTATGTTATGAAAGATGATGAGTTGATAAGAGTTGATCTCTTTGGTTGATTGTGGAGTTGAGAAAATGGTTATCATATTCTGGGTAACTGTTACAGATTTTGCTATTTTAGCTTGTGATATTTTTTGTCTGTTAGGAGTAAAAAAGTATACTCTTTAAAGAGTGAGCAAATGAATAATACTCAAATTAGGAATAATAATTGTCAAAATATCACAAAATATAAAAAATCTGTCTATACGACTGGTAGTTTTTCATATTTAAATTCATTTATTCAGCAAATATGTGAGTGCCTATTATGGGCTTATATTGGAGATAGCCACTGAGTTAAGGTAAGGTCCTGTCCCTGTGGAGCTTGCAGTCAGGGTCAAAAATAGTTTTGGGCTTCTGAGAATTTATGGGAAAAGAAAAATCCTAATTTTAATTAAATTAGGATGTAAGAAACATTAGATGAGTTAAATGTATTTGGGTTAATTAGAAAGATAAGTTCATTTAATGTCTGACAGGTCAAGATGATACTGTAAATTTTAGGTTGGAAAGTTATCAACCAGTTTTTTCCATTTCTGGCAAAAATTTGATTCCTGAAATGTATTGATTTTTTTTTTTCTAATAGCAACAGCTAAATATTTCATGATATATACAACTTTTTGTTTTTGGCACTGGAAGAAAACTATAATTGAAGTGTAACACTTCCTTTCAGGGTTAGACTATTTCACATCTTCTCTGAGAAATATTTTTACATCAAATTGTAGAAATCATACTTCTTCCTTTCTAATGCATGTGATTTCTTCAACACCTGTTCTTTAGGTGGCAAGAGTGCGGTGCTCACAGCTCTCATAGTTGGTCTTGGTGGAAAAGCTATCACTACTAATCGAGGATCTTCTTTAAAAGGTTTTGTGAAGGATGGACAGAAGTAAGTGTTGGCTTTCTACGTGTACCTTTCAGTTCTTTAATAAGAAGCAGCTTTAGATTCCCAATTCATGTAGACATTGTCGGAAATGAATTGGCTTCCTGGAAGTGGAGCAGAGGTGTCAGGTGTCGTATCTTTTCATTCCTTTCTCTTCCCCACTGTTGCCTCTTTATCTCTCCTGACAGAATGCTTATGTCACTTAATGCCATGCACCTCCCCCGACACTTGTTTCTTTTACCTTTATGGAAGAATGAGCAGTGATAAATTTGTGTACTTCCATTTAAAGGAATATTTATAAACATGGGACTTTAAATTTTTTCGGCCACATAGCATGCGGGATCTTACCCCAACCAGGAATCGAGCTGCTGCCCTCTGCAGGAAGTGCAGAGCCGCATCCACTGGACCACCAGGACTTCTCTGGCTCTTGTCCCAAATCCAGCTTTAGCAAGTACATGTTGATACCACGTGAGCTAGAGCAGAATTAGTAACAAGTCAAGGTGTCCCTAAACAGAATTCTGCCTCCAACTCTCTTAAGAATTCAAAAAAAAAGTATTCCATTCTGTCTCTCCTTTTGTATGCTTTACTCAGGTGGTTCACCAGTGAATTTGGTGTGAGGACTACAATCACAAGCCTCTTTGTGGTTCATTCTGACCTTTGTGAATGGTTATATAACAACCATGTGTGGCTTTATGTTTGTGTTTCTTTCACTGAATGTTTGTGTTACATTCACTGTCACCTAACTGTATATTAATTGCCTGGTTTGCATCATTGTAGACTCGTGGCCTTTTGTCCATTAGGAGCTTTTGTCAGGCTGATCTCCTTATTCTTTTTAGTTCAACCTCAGAAAACCCTGAAGGGATCCTCATTTCTCCTATGAACTGGATGTCCTAGACTCTGTCATCCCAGCTCCCACAGTGAGGCGGCTCCCACTGCTTGTTTCTCCCTCACATACTCGGTGCCCAAGGACTTCTGGAACTTTGATAATTAACAGTGATTGTCTTTTTGTCCCCCTTGTAACTGACTTTCCTTCTACTCAGTGTTATATCCATTTAACTTCACCCATTTTCCATTTGATTTCTAAAAAACAGAATGGGGACGTGATGTGAATCAGGATTGCAGTTTTCTTATGTATTTCTCAGAAACCTTAGGAATCTTACCCCTAAGCCAAGGTTCCAAGTGGACTTAGGAAGAGGGAGGAAAAGATACACAGAAAATTGTTTCCCGTGCTGTATGGCCTTGGAAAGGAACTACTTGAAAACAATTCTCCAGCATGTTTTCTGCCTCTCCCGACTATATTTGGGCTCCAGTCTGGCAAGGTCTTCTCTCCCACAGTCTTCAAAGAAAATTATGTCTGAAGTCAAAAGTTAGCTATTTGAACACTTCAAATTTAATGGTCTCAACTCTGTTTCAGTTCAAGTTATCCAAGTATTTACCTAGTCTACCTAGCTGGATAACCCATAGATCTTTCAAATAGAAACCTCAGGAAGAAATTTTTTATTCTGTACCATTAAATGTTTTATGTCTCCATTAAAGATTTAAAAATTTTTTTCCATATGAGAAGTACCTAGACCCAAGCAGAAGCTTCTTTCTGAGATTTGTCCTTGGAATGCCATTAAAAAAAGAAAGATGGATAAAGGCTAGTTTGCACAAATCACCACCATTGAAGGACACAGCTGCCTGCAGATAGGAACATTAAAATATTTTAAACAGAGGTAATAACAGCTAAAAGCTTTGACCTGAGCTCAGTCTGCTTTATACTGACCTTGTCTGAAAAAGTAGCTAAAAACAGCTTTGCCAAACCCATTCCTACTCCTCTTGTCCTTGTCTTCCTCATTTAAAACACTCGGTGGCTATAAAATTTCTCTAATTTTGTAATCTCTGATTCTGTTATCACTTTTTTTTTTTTTTTTTTTTTTTTTTTTTACAGAATTAGCTCACTGAGTATTATCTTTTTGTTTTGTGTCTAAAATCTGTGTGGCTATTCCATCTTTCCTGAGGGCGCCTGTCAGTCAGGCACAGTTTTAAGGTGGTCCTCAGGAATCCCCTCCCCCCATCTGAAGCACTCCACTTGTGACACTTGAGCTCCAGGCTGCCTTTGTAGAGGGTTCCAACCTTCCTTAGAGATGCTTACCTAAGATGGTTAGGAGAAGCCAGAGGACTGACTGTGCCTAGAGGCTCTTTACCTGGGGCTCCGCCCTCTGATCATCCAGCGAGGCTCTGCAGTAGTAAGGATATGTCTCCTCTTCTCGGAGAGACCAAAGTCTCAGGCCTATAGCCCTTCACATTCTTCAGCAGGTTCAGTTGACTGTTCCCTCCCTCAGACTCCCTAATCCTAGTCCTGGGGTCTAGGCACCAGGCCAGTTTTGACATCAGCTGTAGCACTGGGGGAGTGGGTTATGGAGGGATACTACACATGCCTGATTGATTTAGTCAAGTTTACAGAACGTACTGCAGATTAGCTAGCCACCCAGAGAAGGAACAGGTGTGTCCTTATTCTACATGGCATTTTCCATGTTCCTTGTGCCTCGTTTCCATCAATACACAGTGCTGCAGTCACCTCTGTACAGATAAGGGTCTCCTGAAGCCAAGAAAGAAGCCACAGCCCCCTGGAGAAGGAAATGGCAACCCACTCCTGTATTCTTCCCTGGGAAATCCCACGGACAGAGGAACCTGGCGGGCTACAATCCATGGGGTTGCAAAAGACCTGGACCCGACTTAGTGACTAAACAACCGCCACCCTACATTCTCTGCACTTCAGTTGCGTTTTCCTTTGGGGACCTCCAACATGCACTTCCCTTTTCCGCTGTAAGTAGCATTAGTGGTCCTGTGCTCTTTCTACATCATCTTCCTTCATGGCCCACCTCCCTGGTGATTGTAAGCCACACTTCCCAAGTTTGTAACCTTTATATGTGCAGGTGTATAAAATTAGGCATATATGTGGAGAAGCACACAAAAGTAAAAAAAAAACTTCAGGTTTCCCTTCTTACCAGGACCAGAGATATGTGCCATCTGTTGTTCTGGGTTTGAAAATGGTAACCTCTTACATTTTTCCTCTTTCACTATTGTTCATTTCTTTTTCTTTTTTAAGCCACTTGCATCTTTTCTTATCATTGGGGATTTTCTGTGACTTATTTATTAATTACTTTCACAGTCCCTCATTGCTACAGCCTCAAGAGGTAAATGTCTAATAAAGCTGTATTTCCCTTGTTCTCATATTTTATGGCCACATTGTGTCCCATTCTCTTCTACCCACTTTGACGTGGGCCTTCTCTCCTTCATCCCATGTATAGGACTTGCTTAGCTAGTTTTTAATTATTTTTATCCCGAGAAAGTTGTTTGATGCATAGCTATAGATTCAGTGTGTTGTAGAAGGTCAGTTCTGGATCCTGTAGCCATCTTGAACTGAAACCCCTAGAAATTCTAATTTTGACAGGAACTTCAGTGACTTTTTTGTGGGAGTGACATCTTATATGAGAAAATAGTTTTTGTTAAAAAGAGCTTTATTGTAGCATTTTCATAAATTTCACTCGTCAAAAGTGTATAGTTTGAGTTTTAAATATGTAAAAATCTTCATGATGATAAATAAAAAATATTTTTTGCATCTCCCCCCAAAAAATGAAGCCACAGCCTTAGGGCTGCACTGCATATGCTTGTGGTGTGTGCGCGCGTGTGCCATCATTCTGGAGGAGCTCTCCCTGATCGTTCCTTTTCTCGCTGAAGGGTCTCTCTAGTGACAGACACTGGGCTCTATGGCTCTTGACCCAAATTCCACACCAGCCACGTTAGTAGGTGGGGAGACAGCAGTCAGTCCCAGAGCAGGTATCCTGTTTCCTTATAGAGGTTTTCTGAGCAGTAATTATGAAGAATATTTTTTGTAAGCCTTAAATGTTTTTAAATAACTTGCCTTTCTTATGAATTCATATGGTAGTGGGATATCAGTGTCTGCAAAGCTCTCAGAATAGTAAAAATAGCTTTCAAATGCAAGGAGTGGCCCAGAAGGAAAATAAAGTTGGTATTTGCAAATCAAGGGAGCTATCACTTTATTTTTAAAAATGTTTTCATGAGTTACAAATATTTTTGGCTTTATGTTGTAGGCCAGATACCCTTCTCCTATCATAGACTTTAGCTGATAGTTTTCAACCTTGACTTTTCATTAGAATCACTGCAGAGAGCTTTAAAAGCTCATTAATTAGAACTTTTCAGGAGCATGTTTGTCTTAGTTAGATACTGATTGCTATTTCCAGTTAAAAACGTACACACCCCAAGCCACTCAGGGTATCTTGAGAAGAGATAGATCATAAAGATGTAGGATATATATCTTGGAAGCTGCAGGGAGGAAGCATAATTGGATCAGGAGTGACTAGAACTGAGAGACTCAGAACCAAAGATCGTCGCTCTCTGGGTCTTTCTGTTCTGTGTCTCTGGCTCTTTGTGTCTTTGTTTCTGGATCTGTGTCTTCCTTCCTTTGTCAGGCTTATGCTTACAGCTCTTCCTTTCCACTACCGCCCTCCCTCTCCTCAATGGCTGCACTTTTTTAAAAACATTTTATTTTATATTGAAGTACAGCTGACTAACAACGTTGTGGTAGTTTCCGGTGCACAGCAGAGTGACTCAGCCATACATATACATGTGTCCATTCTCCCCCAAACTCCTCGGCCATTCAGGCTGCCGCATCACATTGAACAGAGTTCCCCATGCTGTACAGCATGCCCTTCTTGGTTATCCATTTAAAATATAGCAGTGTGTACATGTCCCTGACTATCCCTTTCCCCCACCCTTCCCTCCTGGTAACCATCAATTCGTTCTCTAAACCTTGTTATCTTTTCTTACTGCTATGTGGCAAAAGTTCTGACTTACCCTTTCAGTGAGACTGTAATCCTTTGTGGGGGGAGGAAGGGGTCCAGACTTCAAACAGGTGTTGCATTTTAAATCCAAGCCTCTACAAGCCAGACATTCACCTGTCACCATACTTACATATGTATCCATTCTCCCCCAAACTCCCCTCCCCTCCAGGCTGAGTGGCCTTCTCTTCTGTGCTGTACTCTCCCGCCTTCCCTCTTCTCACAGGCATGCAGGTGTGTGACTGTTTTTACCTACCCTGGAGCCTGTGTGCTCTTTCTTAGTCTTCGAGTCTTTGCTATTCTGTATCTCCTTGTTCATGTGTGTGGGGCTGCCCTTGAAAGGAAGTGCTCTTGAGTTCTCTGTGTCTCTGATTCATGGCCAGTATCCGTGATTCAGTGTCATTCTCTGTCCAGGTGGTTTCCCAAGAACTTAACTGTTCTATGTTCTGCTTCTCTCTGTAGTCTCTGCAGACTTTGTACTTGTCAGAACATAATGCCCCAAATTGATCTCTCTAGTCCCAGAGCCCTCAGAACTTTGTAGCTCCAAGGAATTACCTCCTTAACACTTGATTGAGTCTGAATTTGAGTTTGCTTTTAAAACTTGTGATTTTAAAATAATTTTAGATTTACACAAGTGTTGCAAAGCTAGTACAGTTTTCCTATAGCCTTTACCCAGTTTCCTTTAATGTTGACATCTTAAATACCTGAGGTACTTTTATCAAAGTACTGTGTGGTTAACATTGGTATATTATTATTAACTAGACTACAGACTGTACTTGAGCTTTACTAATTTTTCTTAATTTGAATTTTAAAGACGAGTATCTGGCTCAGTTACTATCCACTTTCTATATGCTTCCCAAGTGGTGCAGTGGTAAAGAATCTGCCTGTCAATGCAAGAGATGCTAGTTCGATTCCTAGGTTGGGAATATCCCCTGAAAGAGGAGATGGCAACCCACTCCAGTATCCTTGCCTGGGAAATCCCATGAACAGAGGAGCCTGGCAGGCTACAGGCCATGGGGTCACAAAGAGTTCGATACAACTGAGCGACTGAACACACACAGACATTAACCATGTCTTCTATATTTATCTCAGTCCCTGTGGGGAGGGTTGGGGGCTGCTGAGCCCTCTGTCTATGAGAGCACTTCCCTGCACACATGTACGGGGGGAACAAGAACTGAGCCCCTTCAGGATGTCTACTAAGTTCACAGTGAAATTCATCTTGAGTATTTTTCCCTGCATTTCCTGCAAATGGAAGCAGTTTTGGATTATGACTACAAATTCATGAAAATAAGTTTGTTCTGTTTAATATAGCCTTTAATTACCAAAATCAGATTTACATTAAAGGACTTGAGCATTTTTGGCAGATACTCATTTTTAACCAGAGAAAATATTATCTGCTTTTATGTTTGAGGAAATTATATTTATTTATTAATGCCCTTCATTAACTTTAAAAAATTTTTTTCTCCCAGGGCTTATTTTAACAGAATTTAGAGTAGAAAATCAGAGATTGATTCTCTCCTCCCCCATAATATGTTAAAATATACATGGCTATAAATGCTTCAAACTTCTTTTAAACTTTGAAAATAATTCTTTTGTAATACTAATAAAACCTTAGGAAATTTTGAGATTTAGTTTACATTTCTTGATGTCAAATACTTTAGCCTTTTTTGTTGTTGTTGCATAAGTAATAGAAGAATCAAAATTGTTTCCCTTAGTTCTCATCTTCTTAGAAAATATATTATTTCACCTTAATTCTCACTTCATCATTCTCAGACACCTGCTGTCAGGATGATGCTTTATTATGTGATTTAGCATGATATTGATATGCAATATTATTATCCAGGCAGTATAATATTGATTATACATTGCAGATAGGAAACGTAGGAAACTGTGTAACTTACCTACATGACATGAAACAACCAAAACTTAAATGAATTTTGTGAAAATGTATTTCTGTTATGGATAGCATAGTCAGTTATTTTGTTATAAAGTTTCTCTTCTCATCTTTGTTGTATGGTATCTTTAATATTATTCTGTAGTAGCCTCTCAGCCATCAACTGCTGATGTAAAGCTACTTTTCCAATGAATTAGCCAAATCACTGAGAGGTTTTGAAAATTACTATAAGTTGGTGTTACAGTTGCCCTGTACATTCCTGTGACTTAGTTTAACTTTATTGCTTTAGCTCAGCAGATATCTCAATAACAATAAGGAACAGAGGGGATGATGCCTACAGAGGAAATGTGTATGGCGACACTATTATTGTGCAACAACACATCAGCATGGATGGAAGTCGATCTTACAAACTGAAGAGTGCAACAGGTTTGTTATGAATTTCTCTTTTATTTTGGAGAACTAGTAGTAAACATCCAATTAAAAAGAGGTCATTGATTGTGCTGGTATCACTGGAAGGATACGTCTCATCTCTTGAAACTTCCTTCTTGTAAGAGGATTGGTTGGTTGCATATATGTGCATATACACATGTATGTACACATACATACATATATTACACATTGTTGTATTACCACAAGGGATTCTACAGCAAAAGTGTGAGTAGCAGAATTTGGGTCAGTTTGAAACAGTCTGTGATATGCCATTTTGATCTTCTTTCACCCCTATAGTTACTATCATATGTGGAAAGAGAAGGTTAGTGACAGGTGGAAAAGGGCATAAAGGAAGAGGAGGTGGGTATAAAGAGATAGATGAGAAGAAAAAACCAAATGTTTAGCTCTGGAAAGTAGAGAAACGCCGTCAGTACATCTTTGTGCTTCTGCCTCCTCTGTACTTGTGTCGTGACTTGTGTTGCCCCAGTTCGTTCAGATGTGTGTACATTCAACGTACCTTTCTTAATGACATCAGGAAAATAGTTAATATTTATAAATAATTGCTCGTTTTTAAAAATGTATTACTGCCCTAGAAACAGTCTGATCATTTTGTGTTTCTCATAACTAGGTGCTGTGGTTTCTACTAAGAAAGAAGAACTGATTGGAATTCTTGATCATTTTAACATTCAGGTAATTTCTAAATCTGTGTTTCAGATTAATAAATACAGCTGGCTACTTTTTTGTGTGATTTCATTTGTGGTATAGAAAGAATTTGAATGGCCTCATATGAGTAAATTGACCACAGGAAGAATATATTAAACTATTGTTAGTAAGCTTCTAATGCATCAGGTACCTTCAAGACATAACATCTTTAATTTGATAGAACATATAAGAATATCTTGTCTATAGTAATACATGCTAAAATTTATGTTAAAACAATGTATGTAATAAAGTTTCTTGGCTTTCTGCTGTCCAAGTCAGAATAGCATCATAGTTTCCTAAACTTGGTTGCTAAGTTTCTTTTGTAGAAAGGAAATTTATTCTAGAAAGATAAAGAAAACATTTCTTTTTATATTTTGGATTTATTTCATCGTACCTACAGGTGGATAAGATTTGAGTCCATTCTGCTAAGATACTTTGAGCACTTGGAAACGGGGCTCAGATAGTCCAGTAACATTAGCCCTGGAATTGTCTTGGGGGGAGTATCTAATCCGGACCCTTTATTCTGTAGATGAGAAACTCGGAACCAGCAAGAGTAAATGTGCACTTACAGTTGTCTAGGCGTGGTTACTGACAGAGCCTGTAATGGGCCCCAGATATCTCTGTTCAGTTCTAATGCTCTATCCACTGTATCAACTCGCCTTACTCCAGGATTAAGAACACCAAGATTAGACACTAAGGGGAAAAAGCAATTATGTGTCTGGGTCTCTTTCCCAGTTTGGTTTAGAACAAGTTGTCCAGAAAAACTTCCTGTAACGATAGAATGATAGATATTAGGTATTATTGACGTCCAGTGGGGTGGCCACTAGCTGCGTGAGCGTCTGAAATTGTGACGACTGAGAAATCAAATATTTTATTGTGTTTTACTTAAGCTGAATGTAGCTAGCAGCTTGCATATTGGGCAACACAGGTTCAGAAAAATAATTAGTGAAATCTGAGGAAAAGCAGATACAGCATAGAACACAGGCCAGTTTGTTAACTGAAGTCAGCAAAACCGAAAGTTAGAGTTTATGGAATCACAGGTGTTGGGAGAAACTTGAAGGGCATCCAGTGTCGTAACATACCGCATGCTCACGTTGTGTGCAGTCTCCACCACGTGTTCCTTCAGCAGGTGCCTGAGCGGGCGGTGGTGGGAAAATAATCTCTGCCTGAGGCTGCTGACCCGTGTAGTTGACTGTATTTATTAAAAAGTTGTTTATGGGAAAAGCTCAATCAAATCTCTTTTCTCCTAAGTGCCCACTTCCTTGGGAAATATAAAAACATGTTTCTTTTCTTCTGAAATATTTGAAGATATCATAACTGCTTTAGTTATGATATCTCTTCTTACACAATTCAGTTAACTAAAGATTCAAGTTCATTGATCAAAAGTGCGAAAGGTCTAGAGCCACACCGAATATCCAGTAATCACTAATCACGTGTGGATGTGTATTGTGCACTCAGAATGTGGGTAGTCCAGATGGAGGGGTGCTGTAGTGTGAAATGATACACACTGGATGCTGAAGACTTAATGCAAAGGAGTAACTCAGTTTTCATACTGACTACATGTTGTGCTCAGTCTCGCTCAGTCGTGTCCGACTCTTTGTGGCCCCATAGACTGTAGCCTGCAGGCTCTTCTCTGTCCATGGCATTTTCTAGGCAAGATTGCATGTTAAAATGATAGTATTTTAGATACACTAGATTTAAAATATATTACAAACATCAGTTTCACCTGTTTCTATATTTTTAATGTAGATACTAGAAAGCTTGATTGTGTGTGTCGTTTGCATTGTATTTCCATTGGATGGTGTGGCCTAGAATTGTCAGGAGAAAGGAGGGTGTTTAATGTCTTTAAGTACCCAATTGCATTTGTCCCTCATACCTCTTACTTTTTCTCTGAAGTTTACCTGTTTATGCTTGCCTTTTGCTTACTCCAGGATCTTGACATATAAGGGTGCCAGATTTTTAAATAATCTCTAGTATAAAAACTAGGAACTCCATTTCAGAGGATGTGGAAAAAAGAACATGAACTTTGGCAAAGCTGTTAATCCACAGTTGGTGATAAAATGGCTGTCATTAAAGCTTAGTTTTAAGAAATTAGTTGCTGTGTGAAATTAAGATACCACATAGGCCATTGTCTTAGTTTTAAGAAATTAGATGCTGTGTGAAATTAAGATACCACACAGGCCTTGTTCGGAAGAAAAAAAAGATGACAATCAGAGCCTGAGCTACCTATATAATGAGAAAAATGTAATAGGTAGGGATTTCTTTATAACTGCATAAATCTTTTTTATCATCTTGAAAGGGAAGACCCAAAATCTTGCTTGAAAGAAAGATTTTCACCAGGAGTATACTAAATAAAGTACAATCAGTATTTTACAGATGGTAAAATAAAGGAGTTACACATTTTTTCATTTCTGCTGATCCTTCATATTCTGTGCTTTACAAACAAGATTATTTTCTGACATTATTTCTGACTTTGTTGGCAACGCACTCCAATATTCTTGCCAGGGAAGTCCCATGGACAGAGGAGCCTGGTGGCTACAGTCCATGGGGTTCACACAAAAGTCAGACACGACTTAGTTACACAAATAAATACCAAAGATATAAGTGGGAAATGACTGTGAATCTTTTTGAAACAAATAGGAAAAAAAATTCTTAATTCCTCATGAAGAAATAACAGGAAATAAGAAATCTGAAGAAATGCTGTACAAAAAATAAACAATACTTGTCATTTTAATTCTGATGAGAAGTAATGGAGTCGGACTTTTTGTTTTTAATTGAAGGAAGTAATTAACTTGCCTGAGACTACATAGAATGTTCAGACAGAGCCAAATAAGAGCCTAAGTCAGCTGCTTACATGCTAGAGAACTTCCAGCTTTGTAATCTGATGGTTAACCAGTAGCATAGGAGTGGTATCTATAAAACAGGTGGAAGGAATGAAAACGTTCTAATAAAAACACTTCTTTAGAAAGTTCTTATATCCTTATATAATGGGAGAATATTTAATTTTGGCTGTAGTATTTATTTTTAATTGGAGGATAATTGTTTTACAGTGTTGTATTGGTTTCTGCCATACATCAACATGAATCAGCCTTAGGTGTAGTATTTGTTTCACTACCATGAAATTTTGAAATACTTTCTTTTCATTAAAAGTTTCTAAGATTTTCTTTTTGTGTATTTAATGCTCTAACCTCTGGCTAGTACCTAGCCTTCCTGATGGAAGCATAGATCACTTGCAATGGATATCTTAGTTCAGTTCTTTTTAAGGCATTAAAATGAAATATTTAAAGATAATCTTTTGTTTGTTTGTTTGTTTCAGGTAGATAATCCGGTTTCTGTTTTAACACAAGAGATGAGCAAGCAGTTCTTGCAGTCTAAAAATGAGGGAGACAAGTACAAAGTAAGAAGCACTGAAATAAACATAAACCTACCTAAAAAAGAAGACATTTATAAATTAAGCATATATACTGAGCATTAATCTTGGTCATATAGTAAATACCAAGTATTTTTTTAAGCCACTATATAAAGTAATATTGTATGACTAATTTAGAAAATTAAGGTGGAAGTATAATTTTACTGATAAATCCTTGCTGGGACTTTTTTGGCTTTTAATTCTGAGAGTGAATTCTAAAACTTATATTTGTAGAAATAGAAGGGAATGAGTGACCGTACATACATAATAACTTTTAAACATTAGATTATTTGGTACTCTTTAAAAAGCCAACAAAATATATGACTACTACTGCAGCTTACAGTGTGAATTTTGAATGATTTTGGTGTTTGCTGTGCTAAAAAGTTATGTGCATTGAGATCAAGGATACGAATGTTTTCTCTGTTTTCACATTCGCTTAAAGAATGGAAGAACAGTGAAAATGAGAATTCAGAATGGTATTATCTTCACAACAAATGAGTTTTCTTTCACAAGGCTTTAAGAACTTTTGCAAGTAAAACATGTATGTTTGAATGTAGCACTTTAAGTAAATTTGTATACATAAATAAAATGTATTCTTTTGTGTTTGTGTTTAGTTTTCAGAGACCAGATTCCTTTTTTTTTCATAGTCACATGGAAGTTTACAAACTCCTAATTATATTTTTCTTGTTGTTTATTTAGTTCTTTATGAAAGCAACCCAACTTGAACAAATGAAGGAAGACTATTCATACATTATGGAAACAAAAGAAAGAACAAAAGAGCAGATAAATCAAGGAGAAGAGGTTTGTAAGCACTTAATGCAATTGTTTTTTGAAATCAGTCAAATTCTTACACCAGGTAAATGGTATTGTAAAATTATATACCGATGTTATCTATATATGTGTACCTATATAAAAATAGTAACATTTTTGTGTGTTTTTTACCTTCAGGGTATGTATTAGCCTTTGCTTTTTTTGTTTTGTAATAATGGGTATGTCCATGTCTTAATCATAGACTGGAGGGCAGGGCAGTATCTAACCTACTTATCCCTTGCTGTATGGCTAGTTGCTTCCATAATAATGTGTCACTAATTCCCACTGGGCAGTAGTTTAAAAACTATATTTCTTTTGATGGGAAAATAAGCAGGAGCCTCAGCTGGTATTTAGCATAATATGCATTTATAATTGGAAAAGGCAATGGCACCCCACTCCAGTACTCTTGCCTGGAAAATCCCATGGGTGGAGGAGCCTGGTAGGCTGCAGTCCATGGGGTCGCTAAGAGTCGGACACGACTGAGCGACTTCACTTTCACTTTTCACATTCATGCATCGGAGAAGGAAATGGCAACCCACTCTAGTATTCTTTCCTGGAGAATCCCAGGGATGCGGGGGAGCCTGGTGGGCTGCCGTCTATGGGGTCGCACAGAGTCGGACACGACTGAAGTGTCTTAGCAGCAGCAGCATTTATAATTATAGATGACTCTTCATTATGTTCATTAAATGTTAACATTCTTTTAGTGCCTTATGTTTCAGCTGTTTATCTAGTACTTTAAGTCCCAGCAGTTTTTCTCTGATTCTGTATCTTGTTCTTTTGTCATTTAATCAGTTTTATGCAATTAATTGCTTTCAGCAACTTCATAGTATGTTCTTTTGAGACAGAATTTTATTAATGATTGACCCAAGTTAAATTTATTAGATGTTGCACTGACCTTTTTACTTCAAATTTTTGAGGAATACATATTTAAATTTGGGTTTATAGTTATATGGTTCACCAAGTGAAAACTGAAAAAGTCAGAATGAGTATATTTATTTTTATTCCTACATTATTGCTTTGAACATGAGGTATGTGATACTGTGTGCAAGGAGGTGCTATAAGCCATAGAAGTGATATAGCACATGTTCTTTGAATATCAGTGTTATTACTGGGGAAAGGAAATACATATTCAGAGAAATATGCATAATATATGTTATCTTAAAAACAATGGATCAGGACTTTGAAGAAATTTGTTTGCTTTAAATAGCTTAATGTTAAAATACCCACTTTCTTCACAATATACTTTGTCATCAGCAATTGAAAATAATTTGTTTATGAAGTTTAAGAAGTATGTCCCTGTATCATGTAGCTGAGTTTCTTATGTATAATATGCACTTTGTAAGAAGTTTTTTTCTGATTGATTAAATGTACTAGATTCTCAAAATAAACCCTGGATTAGCCTTTAGGAAGTGGAATGTGACCTAATGCAACATTGTAAGTCAACTATACTTCAATAAAAATTAAAAAAGCAATCAGGAAAGGATTCAATGGGAGATACAAATAAAAATAAGTCGGAGAAAGGAAATAGAACATGAAGATTAGAAACTGGAAGTCATTCAGCCATCAGATACTGAGTTCCTATCGCATGCCTTCTAGCATTGTGCTTTGGCCATGGCCATATAGCGGTAAATACCTAACAAGATTCTTGGGGTCATGTACCTAACTATGCAGCAGAAAGCACATGGTAAATAATTGAGTATGGTGAGTGCTCCTAGAGGAGTTAAAGATTAGTTTTAATAGGTTACTAGCAACAAGGGGCAAGTCAGGGGCAGTGGGAGGGGTGTAGTTATTAAGTAAGTAATGCCTCAGGTAAGACGTGAAGGGTGAATAATAACAGACAAAGAATGGTGAGAGTGAGGAAGTGTGTTCCAAGAAATAAGCACAGATGGAGTTTTGGGCAAGAGAGCATTTGGTGTTTTTAAAAAGCTGAAGGAATTCTACATTGTCTAGAGTGAGGAACACAAGAATGAGAGTTAGAAGGCCAGGTTGTGGAGGAGCTTTGAAACTTAAGGGTAGTACAACACATAAAAATGGATGGCTTGACTGAATGTATATTTTCAGTAGATCACTCTGCTACAGAAGAGAGTGAACTACTCTAAGGAGAGAATATACATAGAGAGATCAATAAAGAAGGTATTGTTGTTCAAACAAATGATGACGATGAGGTAAGTTAGAATAGTGGCCATGGTAAGATGGAAAAGAGCTTTGAAATGGTTTGGGCCAGTGTTACATGGAGCATGGAGGGTAGTGGTGAAAACAAAAGCCAGATTTGTGGGGCTGAAAACCAGGAAGAATGGAGGAGCTGGAGATAATTTTCATGAAACTTAAATGTAAAGGGGAAACCACTTTTAGAGAAAAAGGTGGTGCCTTGGGGTGGAAATTGTTGAGTTTGTTTGTAAATGGAAAAGATAAGTAAAGATTTAAATGTGATCCTGGAAAGGAGTCAATGAAAAGGAATAAGTGGAAAAAAGATGAAAAGATGGGATGAAGAATCAACTAATTTAGACCCCCTCAGAAGGCAGATGAGGAAAACAATGAAAACAGTGAGAGACTTTATTTTTTGAACTCCAGAATCATTGCAGATGGTGATTGCAGCCATGAAATTAAAAGACGCTTACTCCTTGGAAGAAAAGCTGTGACCAACCTAGACAGCATATTAAAAAGCAAAGATATTACTTTACCAACAAAGTTCCCTCTAGTCAAAGCTATGGTTTTTCCAGTAGTCATGTATGAATGTGAAAGTTGGACTATAAAGAAAGCTGAGTGCTGAAGAATTGATGCTTTTGAACTATGGTGTTGGAGAAGACTTGAGAGTCCCTTAAACTGCAAGGAGATCCAACCAGTCAATTCTAAAGGAAATCAGTCCTGAATATTCATTGGAAGGACTGATGCTGAAGCTGAAACTCCAATCCTTTGGCCCCCTGATGCGAAGAACTGACTCATTTAAAAAGACCCTGATGCTGGGAAAGATTGAAGGCAGGAGGAGAAGGGAACAACAGAGGATGAGCTGGTTGGATGGCATCACCGACACGATGGACATGAGTTTGAGTAGACTCCGGGAGTTGGTGATGGACAGGGAGGCCTGGCGTGCTGCTGTCCATAGGGTCACAAAGAGTCAGACACAACTGAACGACTGAACTGAACTGAGAAGGCAGAAGAGGGGCTGGGCAGGATCCAAATAAGAGGTGGGGACTGGTCTTAAGTATAATGAAGCTACCTCTTCCTTTTTAGCTGGAGGAAAAGACTGCTTTTCAGTTTATATATCAGGTTGTTGAAAGCTGTAAGAGCTTGCTTTCTACAGCTTCTGGATTCTATGAAAATAGGCATCAGGGAGGAGTGAGGGATTAGGGTGGTAGGTATATGAGGTTTGAGGAGAGTGTTAATGGATTGAAATAATCCTGAAGAATGGGAAAGTGACTTGGACCGAGAAACACACTAAGATCCACAGCGAAGTCCCTATTTGAACACACAAACTCTGAATGGAGAGGAGAGGCTCTCCAGTCAGGTGTGCAGCTTTAGAAGCTGTTCGTATATCACTGTAGTTAGTTTTTGCATGATAATTTTATTGATTAATTATTGAGAAAACTTTGATGAGAAAAAATATAACATTTGATTTTTAGAAATAAATTTCTTTTGACCTTCCCAGTATCATTGAAATGGATCTAGTGGTATACTTCACCCAGTCTGTCTCTCAGATAGGGAATTGAGAGAAAATGAGAAAACTGAGTTTTTGTGTGGCCTTGAAACTTTTATTCCTTCATTCTTCCTCATGTGAAGACTAGCCGTTTTTAGAGTGCAGAAATTAACAAAATTGTTGCACATAGTAAAAGTATACCAAAGAAACAAAAATATTTTTATTTCTGCTCTAATTAAAGAAATAATTGCCTAGCAGATCTTTTTCAGTACTTGTTTAGGCAATGCGTTCAAAAGAAATATATTGGCAGAAAGTCCGTCTTTTTAGTGTTAGTAAGAAATATTTTTTTTTTTTTAAAGCGACTTAGTGAACTAAAGCGCCAGTGTTTGGAGAAAGAAGAACGTTTTCAAAATATCGCTGGCTTAAGTACAATGAAGACCAACCTGGAATACCTGAAACATGAAATGGCTTGGGCAGTGGTAATTTCACTTAATTAATTATTCACACATATTTGTAATATGCAGAATATACTTGGTTATAGTTGGTCTTATATGTGATTTGCTATATAATTTATTTTTAGGTCAATGAAATTGAAAAGCAATTGAATGCTATCAGAGATAACATCAAAATTGGAGAAGATCGTGCTGCTAGACTTGAGAGGAAAACGGAGGAGCAGCAGGTGATTACACTTTTTTTTATACCGAGTTAGAAGTTGGTTGAGTGGTAAATATGGGAGTGATTTTCTGTTGAGGGTCCACATGGACCTTTGTACCATGAGCAGACCCACTTATATATTTACCTTTCCATTCTCTCTCTTTAAAAGTTATGTTTACACAATTCTGGAGTTATTTTCTATTTATTTATATATTTGGCTGCATTGGGTCTTAACTGTGGCACCCAGGATCTTCATTGCATCGTGCGGGATCTTTTCCATGTAGCACATGGACTCTCTAGTTGTGGCACCCAGGCTTAGCTGTTCATGACACGTGGGATCTTAGTTCCCTGACCAGGGATCGCACTTGTGTCCCGTGAATTACAAGGCGTATTCTTTTCTACTGGCCACCAGGGAAGTCCCTTCCCAATTCTCTTTTAACAGCTTTACTGAGATACAGTTCATATACTGTACAGTCCACCCATTTAAAATTTACAGTTCAGTGGGTGGTTGTTTTTTTTTTGTTTTTTTTTTTTCGTATGTTCACAAGGTTTTATAGCCACCACTGGAATTCTCTGCTATCTTGCCAGAAATAGATCTAACCTTTCTTTATAGGAGCCCCCATGTACTCAGGGTGACTGCCTTACATATTACTATTTTGTTCTACTTAGCTTATGAGCTTCTGGCTGCCAGGCTTGGTTGTACTACAGCGTGTAATCTTTCCCAGCTTGCTTTTTCCTGTCTACCCCTAAGATAAGCAGATAAGTGTTTTTCCTTTTAAGAGTTATAGCAGTAATCCATGAAAGGTAATAGAGGAGTGTGTAAAAGTAAGAAAAATGGTGAAAGCAGTACATTTACTTAGTGATCTCTGGGCTGAATTTCTTATTCAATCTTCAGTTAGTAAATGGAGATTCAACCCCACCCACCCTCTCTCACTTTACTTTACATTTACTTAGTGATCTCTGGGCTGAATTTCTTATTCAATCTTCAGTTAGTAAATGGAAATTCAACCCCACCCACTTCTCTCACTTTACTTTTTTCCATTTCTGAGAGAGTATTCTGAAATTTTTACTCAATTTTTCTCAGCTTCGTTTCATAGCTTGTCCTTGGGGAAGACCTTGTTTGTACTCGATTTTTCTCAGCTTCGTTTCATAGCTTGTCCTTGGGGAAGACCTTGTTGGTTTCCTCTTTAGATATTTTCTCAATCTAAAAGTGAAATCAGTTTTAGTAATAAATGTTCAGTGTTTTTTCAAATGAAGAAAGGAGAATCTTGAGGCTGGATGATACTTAGTTCTGTAGGTATTTCCTCTGCTTGAGTATTTAAGTATTATACTGTGTAGTAAGTGGTAAATTTCAGGAGAGTATGGATTGTCTTAATTTATATTTATATTCTTCCCACCATGTCTTACATAAAAACCTTTTGTATAGTATATACTTGTTTATAGATTATAGCATAACTATTAAAGAGAAAGCTTCTGAAAAAATAGTATCTAAAGCAGACTTTAAATTTGTACTCACCTAATTTAAAACTGAAAATAGATGAATTTTGTTTAGTTTGTGTAACACCTGAACCAACTTTAATTATTATTAAAAACATACAGATTATACTGCTGATGTCTTCATAATAAAAATACACTATTATTCTATATAATGTTTCCTAAATGTCTTACATAGTTACAATCCCTAATCTATATCTCCTATTCAGACTTTTATCCTGAGCACTTGATTCAAATATCTGTCTTCCTGTCTTTACCTGGATGTTCCAAACACTTCAAACTTAGCATGTTTAGTTAAATAGCTATGAAAGATACTTTACAGCCCACAAAGCTTGAAGGATACACTATCTGGCTCTTTCTAGAAAAAATTTGCTACTCCATGATCTGAAACATTTTTTAAGTTTCAGCTTAAATGCTGCTTTGAAAGCATTCCTGACTTTTTCTGACAGACCTGTGAGTTCTTCCTGTGTGCTTTCACTATTATAAATATACATACCCTACTTAAGCATTATTGCATCCAAACTGTATAATCCACTTGCATGGTTGTTTCTCTGCTAAATTGTATCTGTCTCCCTTTACATTTACTAAATGTGAATTTAAAATTAAAATATATTTTAGAATATTAGAGAAATGCAAATCAAAACTGTAATGACGTATCACCTCATGCTGGTCAGATTGGCCATCATCAAAAAATCTACAAATAATAAGTGGTGGAAGAAGGTGTGGAGAAAAGGGAACCCTCCTGTTAACACTGTTGACAGGAATCTAGATTCTTTCAGCCACTATGGAAGACAGTGAAGTTCCTTAAAAAACTAAAGATAGAGTTGGCATATGATCTAGGAATCCCACTCCTAGGCATATATCCAGAAAAGACAGATGCACCCCAGTGTTCATAGCACTATTTATTATAGCCAAAATATGCAAGCAACCTAAGTGTTCATCAACAGGTGAATGGATAAAGAAGTGGTATGTATATACAGTGGAATATTACTCGGGCATAAAAAAGAATGAGATACTGCCATTTGCAGCAACGTGGATGGACCTAGAGATTATCATACTGTAAGTGAACTAAGACAGACAAATGTTATATGATATCACTTATATGTGGAATCTAAGAAAAAAAGAAACAGTACAAATGAACTTATTTACAAAACAGAAACACCTCATAGACATAGAAGACAAAGAAAACAAATTTATGATTATCAGAGGGGCAAGGGAGGGGGAAGAGTAAATTATGAGTGTGAGATTAGCATTAACATACTATATACAATAGACAAGCAAGAAGGACTTACTATATAGCATGTATGTGTGTGCTTACTCAGTTATGTCCGACGCAAGAATACTGGAGCATTTTCATTGCCATTTCCTACTTCAGAGGATCTTCCCGACACAGGGATCAAACCTGTGTCTATTATCCCTCCTGCCTTGGCAGGAAGATTCTTTATTGCTGGGCCACCTGGGAAGCCTACTGTGTATAGCATAAGGAACCTATATTCAATATCTTGTAATAACCTATAATGGAAAAAAAACTTGAGAATGAATATGTATATGTATAATTTAATCACTTTACTGTACACCTAAAACTAATGCACTATTGTAAATCAACTATACTTCAATAAAAATATATATTTTTTTAGCATTTTATATAGGTACATTTATCTAATTACTGTCTAGAGTTTAGTTAAAGCAAAATTAAGTTTATTTGAAATGTGAACCATGTATAATTATTTTTTTAACTTTTCTGTTTATTGAAGAAAAATAAGATGTATTCCAACAATGTTAATTTTCTTAAAGGTCAGACTTAATGAAGCAGAAAAAAAATACAAAGACATTCAAGATAAACTAGAAAAGATTAGTCAAGAGACAAATGCACGAGCGCCAGAATGTATGGCACTGAAAGCAGATCTTACTTCTAAGAAAAGGGCCTATAATGAAGCTGAGGTGAGAGAAAAACTTTCATATCAAATATAAATACTGCTTCTCTGTCCATGGAACTCTCCAGGCAAGAATACTGGAGTAAGTAGCCATTCCCTTTTCCAGGGGATCTTCCCGACTCAGAGATTGAACCTAAGTCTCCTGCATTCCAGGTGGACTCTTTACTGTCTGAGCCACCAGGGAAGCCCATTAAAAACTTCATCATATCAAATTTCAATACTGTTTGTTTATTTTTAAAAGTAGAGGTTTTGTAGTTATATTGATTTCAGGCTTTAAAAAATGTTATGATTTCATGTGGCCATATATGTACTTCGTTTAAGTATATATTTCTGTATATATTCAACCTTTGATTTGCCCATTTGGCAAAAGTGGACTTGAATGGACTATTTGTTTTTCTATTTTACTAAAGTGTGTCTGATTTTTTGTTAGGTTTTATATAATCGTTCCCTAAATGAGTATAAAGCATTGAAGAAAGATGATGAGCAGCTCTGCAGAAGAATTGAAGAACTGAGAAAAAGGTAAGGTAGTTACTTTGCAATTTTCATTTTTACCTCATTTTGTAATAAAGTAATCCAAGTAAAATGGAGGAAGTATTTTATTTTATTTTATTTTATTTTAATTTTTTATTTTATATTGAGGTATAGTCAGTTCAGGCTTTCCTGGTGGCTCAGACAGTAAAGAATCTGCCTGCAGTGCAGGAGACCTGGGTTTGATCCCCTGTTCAGGAAGATCCCCTGGAGAGGGGTTCGGCTACCTACTCCAGTATTCTTGCCTGGAGAACTCTATGGACAGGGGAGCCTGGCAGGCTATAGTCCATGGGGTCACAAAGAGTTGGACACAACTGAGCAACTTAACACGCACACACACATACACACATGGTGGATTAAGTGTTGTGATAGCTTCAGGGGAACAGTAAAGGGACTCAGCCGTACATATACATGTGTGGCTTTCTCCCCTAAACTCCCCACTCATCCAGACTACCACATAACATTGAGCAGAGTTCCCACGTACTGTACAGTAGGTCCTTGTTGGTTATCCATTTTAAATATAACAGTGTATACACGTCCTTCCCAAACTCCCTGTTTCTTCCCCCCCGCAACCATTAAGTTTTCTCTACTACTGCAGAGAAATTTTATTACGTTGCTTTATGTTTTTTACAATGTTAGGTTTTTAATTTAACATTTCTGCTTTGGGTTATTTACTCTTAGTGCCGATCAGTCTTTGGAACCTGAACGGTTGGAAAGGCAAAAAAAAATATCTTGGTTAAAAGAGAGAGTAAAGGCCTTACAAGATCAAGAAAGTTCAGTCAATCAAGAGATGGAACAATTTCAGCAAGCCATAGAAAAAGACAAAGAAGAACATACCAGGATTAAGTAAGTGTCTACATCCTTATATTTTTTCAGTTATTTGAAAATCATGTAGTTTTCCTCTTTATGAAAATAAAATACTTGGTTTTTATTTTGTTCTTTCTCATAATAATAAAGTATTATTAAAGTATCTTTCAAAATCACTTTCCTAATAAAACTTCTAAACTTGTAGAATTGGACAATTTCTGGGTTTTCTTGTTTTTGTCACTGTTGCATTATTTTTAGTGGCCTTCTGACTGTTTTTTCCTGGTAACACAATTTTTTTCAAATAAAGGATCTGCCTTTAGTTCTTAGGATAGCTGTGTCATTTATTGGTATGCAGGTGTTAGGGGAAAAGTCTGGATATTTCTGTATAACCTTTTCATGTACCTATTCTGTTTTTCCACTTGTATTTTTTAGGAGAGAAGAGTTAGATGTGAAGACTACACTGAACTTTAACCAGAGGCAACTGAAAGAATTGAAAGATAGTAAAACTGATCGACTCAAAAGATTTGGCCCTCACGTTCCAGCTCTTCTTGAAGCCATAGATGATGCCTACAGACGGGGACACTTTACCTATAAACCTGTAGGCCCATTAGGTATTTGTCACCAGTTAGTCAGGATATCATAAAAATTAGAAGTGTATTTTTATTTTCAGGAAGGAGTCTGTTGAATATAATTTTTTTTAAACTCTGTCATCAAAGAACCATGTAGTTATGTGTAGACTTTGTACACATTCTAAGAAATAATGATAAAATCACTTTAAGCTTTGTAACTTTCCTCTTGTATCTTCTAAGCACAAAAAAATCAAGAGAACTTAGAAAAAGGAAAAGTAGCTATAGAGTTAAATAATCTGGTTCTGATTTTTTTTCCTGAATGAATAAATCAGTAAATTAATTTGCATGCAATTGATTAGTAGGAAGTTTCTATTTAGGTTGGACAACGCTGTTTTTGAGTTCTCTTTCAAATATAAATCTGGGATTATTTAACTATCCTCATATGTACATGAGAAAAAAATCAGTTGAGCGGCTTGCCTGTTGGTCCAGTGGTTAAGACTTTACCTTCCAGTGCAGGGCTGTGGGTTCAATTCCTGGGTGGGGAACTAAGATCACACATAAATCATGGCCAAAAAACCAAAACATAAAATAGAAGTAATGTTGCAATAAACTCAATAAAGACTTTAAAAATAGTCCACATCAAAAAAATATTTATTAAAAAATACATTGAGTTTTGAGGAGTTATTTTTAATTCTGTACATCATCAGGTGAAAATGATGCTACAGATACATTTTTAGTACAGTATTATATACTGCATTAAGAATTGTAGTAATGTCTCTTCATTTAAATGATATGCGTATACCTCTATACCAGGATCCATTTCAATAGGTGAGGTATTTTTTTCCCTCTCTAAATCTAAAATTTCAATATTAATCAGTTTCACATTAAACAGTAGAATCTATAACCCTTTTGGCTTGATTTTCAAAACCATTCAGAGGCTGAATTAGTACACACAAAGGAAAAACACTGTTGATTTACATTAGAGCAAGACAGCTTTTCATAGGATTTGGTGTTTTTCCCCCAGTGTATCCAGTGGGATGAGGGTATTTCCCATTTGATTAAAATAAGATCTGTAATATTATTTAAATTGCTTAGTATGAAAATATTTTAAAGTCATTTATGAACTGTTATACAAAGATAATAGTTTCCCTGGTGGCTCAGTTGGTAAAGAGTCCACCTGCAATGTGAGAGACCCAGGTTCAATCCCTGGGTTGGAAAGATCCCCTGGAGAAGGAAATGGCAACCCACTGAAGCCTGGCGGGCTACAGTCCATGGGGTCACAAAGAGTCGGACATGACTGAGTGACTATCACTTCATACAAAGATAGTTACATTAATGTTTCAAGTATTTAACGGGCATTTTAATAGCTTTCTTTCATCTTTAGGAGCTTGCATTCATCTTCGGGACCCTGAGCTTGCTTTGGCTATTGAATCTTGCTTAAAAGGACTTCTTCAAGCCTATTGTTGCCATAACCATGCTGATGAAAGAGTGCTTCAGGCATTGATGAAAAAGTTTTATTCACCAGGGACCTCACGGCCACAGATAATAGTTTCTGAGTTTCGGAATGAGATGTATGATGTAAGACACAGGTAAGGCATCAGTAATTATTTAAAAACTGTTCTGGTTTTGCTTAGTCATGTACAAGCTCAGAAAGAATTAGAACATTTTTAATGTTAACCATGTCTACACTATTGATGTGTAAAAATTCCATCAGCCACATCTTTAATTTGAATCTAAGCATTGAAGATACATAGATCAATAAATGAGAGATACTCCCTGCCTTTGAGGTCCTTACACGAGATCTGTTGTGGGATACATACCAGGAAATAGACCTTGTGTGGCTTAGAAATTGTACTGAGGAATAAAATGGTGCATACCTGTCCACGTTAAAAAGGAGGGTGTACAGCAGAGCTGTGGCACTTATTGGTCACAGTTCAACTAGAGATGGTTTACAGAGTCCATAAAAAGCTGTGGTTGTTTTCTTTGATCTTTGTTTGACTGTTTACTTTGACCCTAACAAACCTCAAGGGCACCATACCCAAACTGGCCTCTTTGTTAGCTGCTAGCTAGCTAACAGTTTACTCTTTTACACACACACACATATATATGTATATGTGATATATATGTAAGGTGTATCTTCCCTACATATATATATTCCTCTGTATATATATTTTCCTATTACTAGATTACAGTTTAAAAAATTTTTTTCTCTCCCACTCCATTTTTTTCTTATGAATACAATTTTTGCTTCTTTCAATTAAGTCTTATATTTGGAGACATGAAAGATGCCCTTGTTTTTAAACATGTTTTTTCCATATTTAATTTGATAATTTTTCCTTTTACTTGGCTTTAGAAATCGTGTTTTATTAAGATTTCTTCTAAGCTTAATTAGGATCATCAAAGCATTTTGTCCTGTAATTGCTCCTACCACTGAGGCTTGTCATGCTTGCCTGGAATTTGATGTGCGGTTTTTCCTTTGTCCTCATCCTCTTTAGGCTTCTCCATTTTGTTGTTGTGTGAGCCTGTTTCATACTTGTCCTTTCCTTGTCTCATGATTGACCCCTTATCGCTACTGTTCCTTCTTACTTTTAGTTCTCCTATACTGATTTTACCACATGTCAGCAGGCAACTGATTGTGATATAAATTAAATATGAAGTACATCTCAGGGCAGTAGAGCAAAAGGAAGAGGTGGTTGAGACTGAGAGCTTTAGAGCTGGTAGGAGCAGGCCCATCAAGTGGTGGCACATGCCTACTTGAAAGTACTTGCTCCTCCCCAGCATAGAACCTGTGCTCTCAGTGGACTGGCCAGAGTCTATGTTTTACCACAGTTCCCTTCCACATCCCCTCCCTCTTAGACTCCTGCTCCCCACCCTCTCTCCCCTCCTTCCCTGCGTTGTTTCACTGACATTGTTTGACATTTCTACAGTGCCCACCCCGTTCTATCCTATCTTGGCTTTTACTTCCGCTTGAGCTCTGTCCTAAGGTTACTATCCTGTTTCTCTGCCTCATTTTATAGGAAAGACTGCTCAGAAGAGTCGTCTCTGTCACTCATTTCAATCTTCTTCTTTCTTGAACCTTACCAGTCAAGCTTGTAGAACTTCATCACATCCCAGAACAGCTCTTGTCTAGGCACCAGCGAGCCTTGCTTGGCTTGGTCCTGGAGTCCTTCCTTGCTACTCACTGACTTGACCTATGAGCAGTATTTGCCGGACCTATGAGCAGTATTTGCCGAAGTGTGTTCTCATCCTCTTGAGGCCTCGCTGCAACCTCTCGGGCTTACATGATCTGCCCTCTTGCCTTCTGTCCTGTCCTCGCGTCCAGACACACTCGCCACACTGCTTGTCCACTGCATACCAACCTCCTGGCTTCTCCAACAGCCATTTTCAGGGTCTTTGCAAATACTGCTCCCTTGGCATGAAATGCTCTTCTTCAGGTGCTAATGTGACTCCCATTCCCTTAGGTGTCTGCTCATTGTTATCCTAGTAAGGCTTTTCCTGACCTTTTCTGTGTGAAAAAGTACTTTTTCTTGCTTTTCTCACTCCCTTCAATAGACTGTAAGCTTCATGGGGAGAAGGATATAGTCTGTTCTGTTCCTATCTCCTCATCCTCTGAACAGCATTCGGCACATAGTAGGTGCTCAGAAAGTACATGGTGAATTAATAACTAAGTGGAAAACATACACACGCGCGCACACACACACACACACACACGTATTTTGTTTTGGAATTCTAGAACTAAGCATTATGAATGCCATTGCCATTTCCCCATGTCTTTTAATTAATTGACTTTTATGTTTATGTGGTAGCAGTATAGGACTTAAGGAAATTGTAATAATTAGTTACAGTGGGTGATAGAATATAATGATTAAGAATCTGGGTTCTAGAACTGAGCTGCCTGGTTTAAATCCTAGACTGACCTCTAAGTTAGCTTTATGACATCAGGGAACTTGCTAAACTATCTGAAGCTTCCTCACTTGAAAAAAAAGTAGAATAATATTACCTATCTCATATAGTTGTTCTGAGAATTAAATAAACCAGCACGGTCATTCGTCTTTTGGTATCCACAGGGGATTGATTCCAGGGCCCTCTGTTGGTCAGAATCTGCAGATGCTCCTGTCCCATAGTCAGCACTCTGTAGCCACAGTTCCTGATTCAGACAAGCATGGATACTGCAGGACCTACTGTATTCATTGAAAAAGAATCCATGTATAAGTGGACACATGTAGTTCAAACCCGTGTTCAAGGATCAGCTGTACTTAGAATATACTTGAACAGTGCCTAGTATGATATGAATGTTTGCTAATAAGATAAAATTAAGCCTATTACAGGTGTTTTCAAATGTCTTCCATGTCTTGTTATTATCCATCATTTCCTCAACCTATTTAAAATATACATCTAATATATATAATAGAGCTTCCCTGGTGGCTCAGAGGTTAAAGCGTCTGCCTCCAATGCAGGAGACCCAGGTTCGATCCCTGGGTCGGGAAGATCCCCTGGAGAAGGAAATGGTAACCCACTCCAGTATTCTTGCCTGGAGAATCCCATGGACAGAGAAGCCTGGTAGGCTATAGTCCATGGGGTCGCAAAGAGTAGGATACGACTGAGCGACTTCACTTTCACTTTCAAGATATATATAATATTAAAGTTGGGTAAGTTAATCCTTCTGTATTTTTGTCTCCTAGAGCTGCATATCATCCAGAGTACCCAACGGTTCTGACAGCGTTAGAAATAGATAATGCAGTTGTTGCAAATAGCCTGATTGACATGCGAAGCATAGAGACAGTGCTGCTAATCAAAGTAAGTCCAGATGCTTCCTGTGTTTTATATTATTTTTAAATTTTCTAAACTTAAATTGGTTATATAAATTCTACTTAAGTACTTTACTTGATCTTTTATGAATTATTTTTCTTAACAAAAACCTTTTAGCTCTGTGAAATAAATCAATGTTTACTCTTTATCAGCATATGTATTTCCGTGTACTTGTTAGATTGTATCACCAGTATTGTGTTTCATCTATTGGTATAAATTTGCTGAGAAGGGACAAGGAAATTCAAAACAAATCTGTAATTAATACAGTCTATTTTTCTCATTAATAGAATCTGAGAGGCAATGATAGCAGTCATCCAAATGTGTACATGTATATTGCAAGTTCATATTGTAATTATCTATGGGCTTGGCCCTCTGATATTTTAGACAGATACGTGAAAGAAAATAATGAAGTCCGCTTGTAAAGATCTATTCCAGGAAAGGTTGATAGGGCCTCAGTTCAGTTCAGTTCAGTTGCTTAGTCATATCCAACTCTCTGTGACCCCATGAACTGCAGCACACCAGGCCTCCCTGTCCATCACCAACTCCCGGAGTCCACCCAAATCCAGTCCATTGACTCGGTGATGCCATCCAACCATCTCATCCTCTGTCGTCCCCTTTTCCTCCTGCCCTCAATCTTTCCCAGCATCAGGGTCTTTTCAGATGAGTCAGCTCTTCGCATCAGGTGGCCAAAGTATTGGAGTTTCAGTTTTAACATCAGTCCTTCCAATGAACACCCAGGACTGATCTGCTTTAGGATGGACTGGTTGGATCTCCTTGCAGTCCAGGGGACTCTTAAGAGTCTTCTCCAACACCATAGTTCAAAAGCAGCAATTCTTCTGTGCTCAGCTTTCTTTATAGTCCAACTCTCACATCCATACATAACCACTGGAAAAACCATAGCCTTGACTAGACGGACCTTTGTTGATAAAGTAATGTCTCTGCTTTTTAATATGCTATCTAGGTTGGTCATAACTTTCCTTCCAAGGAGTAAGCGTCTTTTAATTTCATGGCTGCAATAAGCCTAATCACCTTACTTCCTCTAGGAAGTAAAATATTAAAGATTTCCAGGTTTTCCCTACATAATTCAGTGTACTAATCTTTTCTTGGAATTTGCTCTTCACTCATCTTTTCTAGGGTGTAAAAGACATTTAGAAAAAAGTAAGATTTCATTTTTCTATGAAAAATAAGATTTCTAAGGTAAATATTTTTATATGAAAAGGTACTTAAGATTTTTTATTTTAATGGATAGCAGTATTAGAATTTAAAAATAAAATATGTCAGTTTGTCATAGAACATTGTTTCCTATGTTTTTAAGACTTAGTTTAATTCTTTGAATCTTGAAAACAGTTTTTTAAATTCATCTATTTATCTTCATGGAATTATTTCATTTGAATGTTTAAAGAAAAATAATTGAATCTTAAACTAGTGATAGGTAACATTTTGAAATTATATACAGTGGAAATGCTTTGGCATATTTTAAAAATATATTTTTCCCTCTCTATTTTTTAGAATAATTCTGTAGCTCGTGCAGTGATGCAATCCCAAAGGCCACCCAAGAATTGTAGAGAAGCTTTTACTGCTGATGGTGATCAGGTTTTTGCAGGGCGTTATTATTCATCTGAATATACAAGACCTAAGTTTCTAAGCAGAGATGTGGATTCTGAAATAAGGTTGGTATGCAATGTAGCTTTATTGTATTATTCCCACCCTTATTTATTTTTGGCTGTGCTGGGTCTTCTTTGCTACACGTAGGCTTTCTCTAGTTATGGCAAGAGAGAGCTACTTTCTAGCTGAGGGTGTGTGGGCTTCTCATTGCAGGGGCTTCTCTTTTTGCAGAGCATGGCTCTAGGGCGTATAGGCTTCAGTAGTTGTGGTCTATGGGCTTAGTTGCTCCACAGCAGGTTGGATCTTCCCAGATCGGGGGATCAAATCCGTGTCTCCTGCATTGGCAGGTGGACTCTACCACTGAGCCATCAGGGAAGCCCCTGAACTTTGTTTTTTTTTTTATTTTTTTAAACTGTTTCTCACATTAATGAACTTTATTGATTGAAAATACAATGTTATTATGATACTTTGTGTCATCTGTTTTGACCTGAATAAGTATAGTAGTTGTCTGATATTTGGAAGTTTAAAAAAAATTCACTGGTGTTTTTTAAATACAGAAAAATATAAATTGGAAAACAAAAGTAACTCATAATCTCATTTCCCGACAGTCCCTATTGACATTTTAAAAATAATTAAAAGTAATATATGCACATGGTGAGAAAATTCAAACAGTCCAGAAATGTATGCATTGAAAAGTGAAGCCCTTTGCCCCCATCTCTCTTTCAAAAGTAAGGTAATACTTTAACAGTTTCTTACATATATTTCCGGAATGGTTTATATACTTGTACTTTCTTATATTTATTTCCAGAACAGTTTGAAACTGAGATATAATTCAAGTGTACAATTGAGAGATTTTTGTGCAGCCATAACTATTACCTCAGTTCCAAGCATTTTGGTCACACCAGCAGGAGAACTCCTGCCCATGAGCAGTTGTTCCCTCATTCCTCCCCACCCTCAGCCTCTGGCAACCACTACTCTATTTTTGGATTTGTCTTTATGGATTAGTTTACTCTGGATAATTCATATAAATGCAGTTATATAAAATGCATCCATTTGTGTCCAGCTTCTTCCACTTAGCATAATGTTTCAAAGTCATCCATTTGTGCTATGTATAAGTATGCATATGGTTTCTATGTCTTGCTTTTTGTCTCTCAATATTATACCTTGGGCAGGGCTTCCCTGGTGGCTCAGTGGTAAAGAATCTGCCTGCAATGCAGGAGACATGTGTTTGATCCCTAGGTTAGGAAGATCCCCTGGAGTCGGAAATCGCAACCCACTCCAGTATTCTTTCCTGGGAAATCCCACTGACAGAGGAGCCTGGTGAACTACAGTCCATGGGGTCGCAAAAGAGTCAAACGTGACTTAGCGACTAAACAGCAACAATTAAATCTTGGAGATTGTTCCATATCAGCACAGGTAAAGCTGCCTGTAATAGATGCTTGACCAGTTCCTTTTGATAGACAGAGACATTGTCTGCAGTTTTCTCTTACTATAGCAGCGCTGCAGTGAGAACATGTGTGTCTTGGCATACTTTTGAAAGGATGTGCATAGCTTAAATGTTGAATGAATGATAAACAAAAGAGCAAATGAGAGAAAGAGGAGAGTACTTTTATATTTCTGGTAAAAACAGGGCCAGACACAAAATCTTTTTCAGGGCAATCTTTCATCAACGGGAATCTGCTAGTGCTGAGTTGATGGGGGCACAGAGAAGCATTCTTCATATCTTCATAGTATGAGAGGGCATTAGGGAAATCAGTCGTTCTGTAGTCATTTGGTAACTGCTATTAAGTGATCAATTTATGTAAATCAAAAAATTTTAAATATTAAATTATTTCTTTTAACAAATATTAAGGCTCATTTAACATTAAGTACTAAAAATAATAGTAATTATTTAATGTTATTAAATATTCTAAATTGGCCCATAAATTTTATGTTAATAAAACACTAACAATGACTATTAAATTATTTTAAAATCCACATATCCTTTGACTCAGCATTTTTACTATTTAGAATTTAAGCTATGCACATCCTTTCAAAAGTATGCCAAGACACACATGTTCTCACTGCAGCGCTGCTATAGTAAGAGAAAACTGCAGACAATGTCTCTGTTCATCAAAAGGAACTGGTCAAGCATCTATTACAGGGCCAGGTAGCATGGCTATAATAATAGTACATCAGATTTAAAATGCCCTGTTATTCCGTATATGAGTAAAAAATAAAAATATTGCTAGTTGAACCATGGACTGGAAGATGATTTTAGAATTCAGAGATGTTAAACTGTGGGAAAATATGCTCTTAGTGAAATCTGGCATACACTTTTTATCAGAGAAAAGCTCTTCTTAACTGCACAGGTGGTTCTCTTCCACCAGGCACACGATTTTGGAACAGGTACTTGGGTCAGTGAGGCAGGAAAAAAGATCACTTCTGAAGGCAGATGCCTCTGCTGGTGTGGAGCCCCTTCTGGCTTCGGTATCTGCTGACCTTATCCTCCACCTCTTTTCGTTGTCCTCCTCACTTCCCCTTTCTCTCCCCACACATTCGTAGTGTTTATTCACCACCACAAATGCGGGAGTCTGTTTCTCGCTTCATGTATTTCTTTTCATCTTCTCCTCCAGTTGCTGCAGCTGGTGAAAACTTCAGAGAACACACATCAGTTGTCTCTTCTCCCAGACTTGCTCTTATGTTCCCATAGTGGTGTGGACATGCAGTGCAGTATCCCGTTCACATTTCAATATTATTGTTTATTTCCTGACGCTTGGGCTTTTTGTTTAATTTCTTCATGCCTTAATTCTTTTTCTACCTCTGCTTATCACTGTGCATAGTACCTTTCATAGGTAGATCATAAGTACTTATGAATGAAATAAGTAAAATTTAATTCCAGTTTAAAAGATGTTTTTTGAAATCTCCATGTTTCCATGTTATGAATTACTTGTTAGGAATAGAGAACTGGTTTAACTGCATAAGGTTTGGCAAAACTCTGTTACAAGTAAGGCTTTCTTTGTAAAGATCTAAATATTTGTAATATTCAGAAGTAGATTTAAAGTATTTTTTTACCCTCTCTTTTCTATTAAGTGACTTGGAGGATGAAGTTGAAAATAAGAAAGCCCAGATATTAAATCTTCAGCAACATCTGTCTACCCTTCAAAAGGATATTAAATGCAATGAAGAACTTCTCAGAAGGTGCCAACTGCATTACAAAGAGTTAAAGGTAAGAAAACATCATTTTGTTTTCTCAGTTTAATCATTTGCAAGTTATTTATAAGGTCTTACCATGCATTGAGTATTGGAGAAGGAAATGGCAACGCACTCCAGTGTTCTTGCCTAGAGAATCCCAGGGATGGCGGAGCCTGGTGGGCTGCCGTCTATGGGGTCTCACAGAGTCAGACACGACTGAAGTGACTTAGCAGCAGGCATTGAGTTAGATGAGTAGTTCTCAGATTTTTTGGCCTCAAGCCCCTTTACAGTCTTTAAAGAGCCCTCATCTGTGTGGGTTTTATCAGTATTCCTATTATTAAAAATTAATGCAAAATTTAAGAATATTTATTAACTAATTTAAAAATAATAAGTACATTATATATTAACATAAATAACGTTTTTATGGCAAATAGCTAGTTTCCAAAGCCAGAAAGATTTAGTAAAAAGATTGATATTTTTTATATTTTTCTCTATCTCTGATATCTGGCGTAATAAAATTCACCTAACCTATCATATCAGCTTCTATAATCAGTCTGTTAGTGTATTGCACATTATAGTTATAAACCTCCTGTACACTTAGAAGAACTCGATAGCAAAAGTGATCTAAAAAAAAATAATGCCTTAATGTTTTTATGAAAATAGTTTTTACCTAATGGACCCTCTGAATGAGTCTCTGAGACTCCCAGGAGATACTGGAATTGGACTTTAAGAACCATTGGGATAATCATTCTAGTACTTTAGACTGGATATTTCAAGAAAACACTGTCTCTGTGGATGCAACACTGTCATACTGTCTTCATTTTAAATGCTAAACGAAATACTTCTATCTGCTTTGTATAAGAGTTGATTAGCAATAATGGTGATCGATACAGACTTTATATATAATTTTCTTTGGTTCTTTTAATACTAATGTGTCTTTAACTGTGGAATCCTTCTGTAATATAAACCAGAGTAGAATTTTGTTGATTAATACATCCTTTCCAGGGTTTTTGTTTCTATTTTTCATTTATTTCTATGTTACTAAAATCTAAATACCTTTTTTTTCAAAAGATGAAAATAAGGAAAAGTATTTCTGAAATTCGGGAACTTGAGAATATAGAAGAACACCAGTCTGTAGATATTGCAACCTTGGTAAGATTCTTTTCCTCAACTTAAATGTAATGTAAAAGATAAATTACTTAGGTTAAGAGAATCTAGTCTCAGATTTTTGAAAATAACCTTTTTGAGGCTACTTTTTATGATTGCTATCTCCATTTACAAATAAGTTAGAAACTTCCTGGTGTATGACCTTCAAGTTCCTTAATATTTTGTACATATAACTTCCATGTGTTGTAATTGGTTTTGTCTTCTTCTACATGTAATAAATCTTTGTCAGAGCTTGTTTATCTAAACGGTAACTGTTCAAACTACCTAGCATAGTATTTTTCATAATTAATCAGTACTAGTATTAGTGATATCATTTAGTCAGTTGTAGTTGGTCTCTTTGAACTGTTTTCCTTTTTCCAAGTTTAATGGTTTTTATTCACCGCATATTTGTTCTCTTAGGCATCTTTTTATGACATTCAGCTTAATGCCCCAAGTTGCAATAAGTAGTGAATTAAATAGATTGCAGAGTCTTGTTAAAATGAATCAGTATTCACCTGATTCATTGAGAGTAAATCAGTATTTACTCTGTACCAGGCATCATGTTAAATGCTGAGGGACACAACAGTAAACAAAACAGATCAAGTCACTGCATTGATGGAGCTTTACTTCAATAAGAACTTGTCTCCAATTTGTATTAGTAATTTGGTTTTCGCCTTAGTGTTTTTCTGCTTTAATTCCTATTGTTGATAGACTCAATTTCTTAAAGGTGTATGTCTTATTTATTTTTGTTCAGTCTGCATCTGATACATTGTCTGGCATAAGGTATATATTTATATATACTATATTTTGAAAGAAAAAGTGAGTAATAAATTTATCCCCTTTGATTATGACCTCAAGCACAATAAAATAGTTTGTCTTCTAAATGTAATCCTTTTCTATTTTTTAACCTATAGTCTTCTACCTTCTAATTTACCAGTAAGGGTATGAAAATATCGTAATGTTCTTTGTATTTGTCTTTAATCTGATTTGCTTGTAGCCTATAGTTTCTCCTTTTCCAGAATTATATTATTTTCCTGTTGGATAACTTAAGTATTTGAATTAATTCTATATGCTCTGTAAATGTTGCCAGGAAGATGAAGCTCAAGAAAATAAAATCAAGATGAAAATGGTTGAGAAAAATATGGAACAACAAAAAGAAAATATGGAACATCTTAAAAGCCTGAAAGTAGAAGCAGAAAACAAGTATGATGAAATTAAACAGAAAATTAATCAGCTCTCAGAGCTAGCAGATCCACTTAAGGTATATATTGTTATTCTGATATATATATGTATGTATTTATTTATTGATTTATTTTTCAGTTTTATATCTGTAGTATACCTGCTAGAAGGGCTTTCCTGGTAACTCAGCTGGTAAAGAATCTGCCAGCAGTGCAGGAAACCCCAGTTTGATTCCTGGGTTGGGAAGATCCACTGGAGAAGGGATAGGCTACCCACTCCAGTATTTTTGGGCTTCCCTGGTGGCTCAGCTGGTAAAGAATCTGCCGGCAGTGTGGGAGACCTGGGTTCAGTCCCTAAATTGGGAAGATCCCCTGGAGAAGGGAAAGGCTACCTACTCCAGTAATCTGGCCTGGAGAATTCCATTGATTGTATAGTCCATGGGGTTGCAAGGGGTGGCAAAGAGTCGGACACAACTGAGCGACTTTCACTTTCGCACCTGCTAGATAGTATTCTAACAGAATTTATGACTAAATATAAATAAAGCTGTATAAAACTGGGATGTACACCAACTTTTCATCATTAGATCAATCAGAATTAAATACTCTCCTCACACCTTTACAGAAAATAAATTGCCAAATTTCTCCCCCCCACCCCCTGAGAAGGTTACAGCTTTTGTTACCTTTTTATTTTGTGGGATATTTTCTTCTTTTAGGTCAGAGACAGGGATATTTATCTGTCTGTTCTGTCTCTCTCTGTTCTCTTGTCCTACCTCTTCTCAGTAACTCTAGGGTTCAGTTCAGTTCAGTTGCTCAGTTGTATCCGACTCTGTGACGCCATGGACTGCCACATGCCAGGCTTCCCTGTCCATCACCAACTCCCAGAGCATATTCAAACTCATGTCCATCGAGTCAGTGATGCCATCCAACCATTATCCTCTGTCGTCCCCTTCTCCTCCTGCCTTCAGTCTTTCTCAGAATCTGGGTCTTTTCCAATGAATGAGTTCTTCGTGTCAGGTGGCCAAAGTACTGGAGTATCAGCTTCAGCATCAGTCCTTCCAATGAATATTCAGGACTGATTTCCTTTAGGGTGGACTGGTTGGATCTCCTTGCTGTCCAAGGGACTCTCAAGAGTCTTCTCCAACACCACAGTTCAAAAGCATCGATTCTTTGGCACTCATCTTTGTAGTCCAACTCTCACATCCATACATGACTACTGGAAAAGCCATAGCTTTGACTAGATGGACCTTTGTTGGTAAAGTAATGTCTCTGCTTTTTAATATGCTGTCTAGGTTGGTCATAACTTTGCTTCCAAGGAGCAAGTGTCTTTTAATTTCATGGCTGCAGTCGCCATCTGCATTGATTTTGGAGCCCCCCAAAATAAAGTCCGTCACTGTTTCCATTGTTTCGCCGTCTATTGTCTATGAAGTGATGGGACTGGATGCCATGATCTTAGTTTTCTGAATGTTGGATTTTAAGCCAACTTTTCACTCTCGTCTTTCACTTTCATCAAGAGGCTCTTTAGTTTCTTCACTTTCTGCCATAAGGGTGGTATCATCTGCATATCTGAGGTTATTGATATTTCTCCTTATTGATATTTCTCCTGGCAATCTTGATTCCAGCTTGTGCTTCATCCAGCCTAGCATTTCTCATGATGTACTCTGCATATAAGTTAAATAAGCAGGGCAACAATATGCAGCCTTGACATACTCCTTTTCCTATTGGAACCAGTCTGTTGTTCCATGTCCAGTTCTAACTGTTGCTTCTTGACCTGCATACAGATTTCTCAGGAGGCAGGTCAGATGGTCTGGTATTCCCATCTCTTAAAGAATTTCCCACAGTTTGTGGTGATCCACACAGTCAAAGGCTTTGGCATAGTCAATAAAGCAGAAGTAGATGTAGAACTAGATGTTTTTCTGGAACTGTCTTGCTTTTTCTATGATCCAACGGATGTTGGCAATTTTATCTCTGCCAAAGAGTTTAATCTTTGAACTCTAAGATTAGTTGATATAAAAGCCAGCTTGAAATAAAGTGCTACTCACTTCCTACTTACTAACATATCTGCATTATATTCCAGCCAGAATTCAATTGGCTTTTTTTGTTTGAAAACACATGCTTTTTGAAGCCAAATTAGGGAAATAAAGTTTATTATCAGCAGCTTATTATCATTCTAATTGAACAGCTCAATTATTCTCAAAACTTCAGATTTTATTTATAAGACACAGAAGAATCAGTAGTATGTCTTAAGAGGGAAGAGGTATGTTGATGATATAACCCCTTTTTTGCAGGAAAAGTACTTCTTTGACTCAAAATGTATTTAAATATTTTAAAAGTTTAAAAGAACTTGCACACATATGTACTTTACTATAATTGTCTCCACTGACAGAAAATGTAATTTATTAAAGAGAGTTAGAGGAGAAGCTGAATAGAAACAATTTTTCCCTATTTGTGGTGACCTCTATATTGTTGCTTTCCATAGAGTTGTGATTTCTGGCTGCCTTGGTAATGCATATTGGTTTTGTTTTTTTCTATTTGAGCTAAGAATTTAAAAAAATTTTAATGTTGTGAGAAAGGAAAACATACTAAGGATACTATTGAAAAAGACAAATAAAAAGTAGTTACTACAGGAAATTAGAATCAAAAAGACAAAAAGTCCAAGATAAATAAAGAAGACAAAATTAATTTTTAAAAGAAAATAGAATAAGAGGAAATAAAAATAAGTATGAAAATTGTCAAGAATGGGAGAGACCAAATTCAAAATTCAGGGATTAGAGAAGTGAAGTTAAAACAAAGGTGAGATCAAAGAAAATTTTAAATGATGAAGGATTGATTAAAATCGAAATGATAATTTATGCTAAAGTAATATAGAAAAAGAAATAATTAGCACCTGAATTATCCCATGAACTGTGTAGCCTGCCAGGCTCCTCTGTCCAAAGAATTTTCCAGGCAAGATTACTGGAGTGGGTTGCCATTTCCTTCTCTAGGGGATCATCCCCACCCAGGGATCAACCCATGTCTCCTATTCTGGCAGGCAGATTCTTCACCACTGCGCCACCTGGGAAGCCCTGTATTATCCCAGATAAGTTAAGCTGTGTTCTGTTCTTTTAGGGACCTGTGCTATGCTAAGTCACTTCAGTCGTGTCCGACTCTGTGCGACCCCATAGATGGCAGCCCACCAGGCTCCCCTGTCCCTGGGATTCTCCAGGCAAGAACACTGGAGTGGGCTGCCATTTCCTTCTCCAATGCAGGAAAGTGAAAACTGAAAGTGAAGTCGCTCAGTCGTGTCTGACTTTTAGCGACCCCATGGATTGCAGCCTAACAGGCTCCTCCGTCCATGGGACTTTCCAAGCAAGAGTACTGGAGTGGGGTGCCATTGCCTTCTCCATTAGGGACCTGTAGGCTAAAGCAACTCCTAGAATTGGAAGTCCACAGAGAAGTTCAGTAGCAGAATATACATGCAGAATGCAGTAAGAATTCTTGATCTTAGCTCTTTGCCTTGGTTGCCAATAAGTGAACCCTTCAGTAAACCTGCACACAGTCGTCTAGTAGTCAAGAGGGTTTTTCTTTATAGTGTCGCATCCTACTAGCGATCAATAACAGGACCAAGAAGAGTTGGCTAACAAAGGAGTTAATTCCTCAGAAGCTGTCATGATGTAGTAGCAGCTTCTAGATAGAATCTGTTTTCTCTTAGGACATTTGTTCATTTTGTGTCAGAGGAGTGGCAAGAGGTAGAACATGCTGTTCAAATATGTAGTCATTTAAATCTTGGCATAGGGAGTATTTTTCTCACTTTGAACAGTTTATTTTGATCTATCAGTTCAGTTCAGTCGCTCAGTCATGTCTGACTCTGCGACCCCATGAATCGCAGCACGCCAGGCCTCTCTGTCCATCACCAACTCCCGGAGTTCACTCAAACTCATGTCCATCGAGTCAGTGATGCCATCCAGCCATCTCATCCTCTGTTGTCCCCTTCTCCTCCTGCCCCCAATCCCTCCCAGCATCAGAGTCTTTTCCAATGAGTCAACTCTTCGCATGAGGTGGCCAAAGTACTGGAGTTTCAGCTTCAGCATCAATCCTTCCAAAGAACACCCAGGACTGATCTCCTTTAGAATGGACTGACTGGATCTCCTTGCAGTCCAAGGGTCTTCTGCAACACCACAGTTCAAAGGCATCAATTCTTCGGCACTCAGCTTTCTTCATAGTTCAACTCTCACATCCATACATGACCACTGGAAAAACCATAGCCTTGACTAGATGGACCTTTGTTGGCAAAGTAATGTCTCTGCTTTTCAATATGCTATCTATGTTGGTCATAACTTTCCTTCCCAGGAGTAAGTGTCTTTTAATTTCATGGCTGCAATCACCATCTACAGTGATTTTGGAGCCCAAAAAATAAAGTCTGACACTGCTTCCACTGTTTCCCCATCTACTTCCCATGAAGTGATGGGACCAGATGCCATGACCTTAGTTCTCTCAATGTTGAACTTTAAGCCAACCTTTTCACTCTCCAAACTCCGCTGTCCCCCGAGGGGCCGGGGTGGCGCACGGCGTGGCGCACCATGATCACTGCTGCTGCGGCTGTCGGGAGGGGGCTACCTGGCGGTCGTCGTGTGGGCTGTGGCCGTGTGCGGTGGTTTTTTTGTTTTGTTTTGTTTTTTTATTTATACTGCAAGCTTAATGCTTTAGTTACATATTGAATTTTTTGTACAGGGAGCAGGATCTACATTAAGAATCATGGTCTGCATTATTAGAGTAGGAGGGCTTCTCTGTTTCTGATAGAGATAATGAGTGTTTATTTCTATTGAGACTGACTGCTTTTGAAAATTTCAAGATCTAATGATTTATAGCTTTCTAAAACTTCATAATTGATGTAATTATAGGAAGCAAGTGGCTATAATACATACTATAGTAATTTATCCAATGTTGTCAGCTAACTAAAATTTGTTATTTAGACATCAAAGAGAATAAAATTTTTCAATGATTCTGCCCCTTCTAGCATCTCAGCCTATTTTTTTTTTAAGGCTGATCTTTCTTAAAGGTTAGAAGCTCTACAGACATAGGGCTATATCAGAATTTAGTTCTAGATCTAACCCATCCTAGCCCTCACCCCAAAACAGGGTAAGTGTCACTTAAGTGAATTTAATATCTTTAGGTCTCTGTTTTACCATCACCAAAATGAAATGAAAGGAAATACTCTCTTGGTTCCTTTTTTAAAGTTTTACATTTGTTGGTACCCAGGATGTAATTTTATTAAATATTTGAGGACTATAATATATATGAAACGAGTTGCCAGTCCAGGCTTGATGCACGATACTGGATGCTTGGAGCTGGTGCACTGGGACGACCCAGAGGGATGGTACGGGGAGGGAGGAGGGTTCAGGATGGGGAACACGTATATACCTGTGGCGGATTCATGTTGATACATGGCAAAACCAATACAATATTGTAAACTTAAAATAAAAAAAAGCCACAGTAAGAGAAAGAACCTTAAGTTCTTTGCATTCTGTTTTATAAGTCAAGTTTTTCCCTTTCTAAAGTTGCTCAGAGAAAATTAACCAACACGATCCATCCTAATATAACTGACCCCTTTGGCTCCATAAAGCTGATTTGATCCCCTAAAGCAAACATGGACATATATTGAAAGTTTCTACAGAAAATGATTAGAAAATTTAGTGTTGGCAACCGTTCTGTTTCATAAGCCATTCCAATTTCCAGCTGTAATATCTCCTGCTATGAAAATTGTACCCATTTTCTTTTATTTTCTTCAAAGTAAAGGAGCAGCTTATCTCTATCCTCCATATAATAATGTTTTTATTTTTAATAGACCTGTGTTATAAAAACTTTATATCATTAAGTGTCTACCTTGGGTGGTAGTTATTTTTAGCAGTGTGAATAACTTGCAGAAAATTGTGTTCTTAGGTCAGGAAGTAGCCTATTTCTGCTCTTTTATATGAGGTGTAAATAACTGGGAATTTTTAGATACATCACGTGTTCTTTTTCTTTTCGGGATATCCGTAAATCTTCTGTCTTCCTTGATGCTGTTGTTTTGGTTTGTGTTTGTTTCTTTTTCTTTATAACTATGATTCCTGAAGGTAAACATCATCATCATAGTATATATGTCCAGTGTTAGTGGCTCAGTTGTGTCCGACTCTTTGTGACCCCATGGAGTATATATAGCCCACCAGGTTCCTCTGTCCATGGAATTCTCTAGGCAAGAATACTAGACTAGCCTCAAAAAATAGACAAACTCAGCAAAATTTAATTTGGTGGTTCTTAAATCAAGAGCAAAAAGCCTCTTGATGAAAGTGAAAGTGGAGAGTGAAAAAGTTGGCTTAAAGCTCAACATTCAGAAAACGAAGATCATGGCATCCGGTCACATCACTTCATGGGAAATAGATGGGGAAACAGTAGAAACAGTGTCAGACTTTATTTTTTGGGCTCCAAAAGCACTGCAGATGGTGACTGCAGCCATGAAATTAAAAGACGCTTAGTCCTTGGAAGGAAAGTTATGACCAACCTAGATAGCATATTCAAAAGCAGAGACATTACTTTGCCAACAAAGGTCCGTCTAGTCAAGGCTATGGTTTCTCCTGTGGTTATGTATGGATGTGAGAGTTGGACTGTGAAGAAGGCTGAGCACCAAAGAATTGATGCTTATGAACTGTGGTGTTGGAGAAGACTCTTGAGAGTCCCTTGGACTGCAAGGAGATCCAGTCAGTCCATTCTAAAGGAGATCAGTCCTGGGTGTTCTTTGGAAGGAATGATGCTGAAGCTGAAACTCCAATACTTTGGCCACCTCATGCGAAGAGTTGACTCATTGGAAAAGACTCTGATGCTGGGAGGGACTGGGGGCAGGAGGAGAAGGGGACGACAGAGGATGAGATGGCTGGATGGCATCACTGACTCGATGGATGTGAGTCTGAGTGAACTCCAGGAGTTGGTGATGGACAGGGAGGCGTGGCTTGTTGTGATTCATGGGGTCACAAAGAGTCGGACACGACTGAGCACCTGAACTGAACTGAACTGAAATCAAGAGCCATTTTAAAAATTGAGATGTAGGGATTCTCGGCCTACTAAAATAAAGTCTCCAGAGGTGGGGTTTGGAAATCTATGTTTTTTTAAAACATCCAAATTGATGATAAAGAAGGCAATCTATATATCAGTATTTAAGAAAGCTGCCATAATTTATGGCTTTGTACATATATCATCTCTAAATACCAGTAAAATCTTTACACCAGTCTCTACCTCCTTTAAAGAAATTTATATATTGTATATACTCTTAATAGAAGACAGATTCCCATAACAAGGGAGAATTCCAATAATAGAAGAAAATGTGTTTTGGGCATCATTCATGTATAAAATTATCAGGCAAAATAATCAAAATGTGTACTTGACATTCAGTCTATTAATTTAATTATACATGGACACCACAGAATCACATATACGAAGTAATACGTTTAACATTTAGAAATACTGCTTTGTTTCCATTTACATTTCATGAATTAATTTTTTTAACCTTTCTCATGTGTCTTCAGCATTGGCATCTTTATTGTGGTTAGAGCTATGTTTTGAGTAATAAGAATAGTCGAGTGATGCATTTTTCCAATGGTTACAGAAGGATATGAACTCTTAACACTGGCCTCTTCAAGCAGCATAATCCTGTCCACTTTATTACTTGTCAGTTTATACCTAAGCTGATAATTTTTTAAAGCAATCTTTTCCTTATAGATTATTTTGGTTTTATTTAAACAGGATGAATTAAACCTTGCTGATTCTGAAGTGGATAACCAAAAGCGAGGGAAACGGCATTATGAAGACAAGCAGAAAGAACACTTGGATACTTTAAATAAAAAGAAACGAGAACTAGATATGAAAGAAAAAGAGCTAGAGGTTATCCATGATTTTTTAAAACATTTTATTTACAACCTTAGTCATGATTATTAAAGTGCGTTTTCCTTAATGTCATATTTCCAAACAGAGACAAGTTGTCTGATGGATATCTGTTTTCTTTGGAGTAGTAGCTGTTTCAGTGAATCAACAGAGGGAAAGACTTAGGGACTCTCAAAATGTGGGGACTTCATAGACCAACACGAAGAGTACTTTAGGCAGGACTGCCACAGCCCCTTATTGTGCCTCCAGGTGATTTGGAAAATGGCACTCCCTGCTCTGAAACAGTTCCTTACATGCCTAACTTGGCAAGTGCATAGCAGCTTTATGTCAGAAAAATACTCCCTGCCTCTGAGTTAACTCAGGAATGAGTTGGGCTACAGTCCAGCTCCTCCTTACTAATAACCCTGGTTGATAGTGGAAAGCGGAAGCCCTATTTTTAGAGGAAAGTAAGTTGAAGGCAACCATGGTTTAACCTAAAAGAAGTGGATTCCAGCTTTGTTTTTACATGTCTTAGGAAAATGGTTTCAACTCTGAAACCCATTGCCTGATTTGTTTAAGACTTAATATATGAATGTCATGAATGAAAGTACTATGTGTGCAAGTGCTTTGGGTTTTTAATATTTTACAAACACAAGGGTCTTTATGTTTTCAGTACCATTTGGTATTTAGAATCCCTCTTAAAAGTCACAGAAAGCTATGTCTGACCTCAGCATCTGGGGTGCCAAACCTTCATAACATCTACTTGTAATTTGTTTTACTAGGAGGTTATGGAGCTCCTCTAAATTGTTAAAGTTGTGTACGCTAATGCAATTTTCTTTTGAAAATTTATGATGACTCTGAACTGTATTCTCAGTATAAAGCTTAGAAAAATAACATTGATATTAAGTGTAATTAAAATACATTTCTTAAATAGAAGTTCAGAATTTTACTTTGCATATTTTGGTACAAATAGTACAGTGAATTGTTGTATCAAAGACGTTTTAAAGTTAAACGTCTGTTATCTTAGGAGAAAATGTCACAAGCAAGACAAATCTGTCCAGAGCGGATAGAAGTGAAAAAATCTGCCTCAATTCTAGACAAAGAAATTAATAGATTAAGACAGAAGATACAGGCAGAACATGCTAGTTATGGAGATCGAGAGGAAATAATGAAGTAAGTGCTTGCTTTTCTACTTTACCATATTATCCATATATATTAGTAAGACAAAAGATATTTATATAAAACCTTAAGTTTGGGTAAAGTGTTTCTATGGCATATGGTTACAGCTTAACTAGTCTTTCATACATGTAGTATTAACAATAAATAACTTTTTTCTTTGGAATTATTATAGAACTTATTAAGTGTATTTGAGATTTTATGTTTCATTGAATGACATTTATTTGCTTAATATTTTTTTTCATAAAATAGGCAATATCAAGAGGCAAGAGAAAGCTATCTTGATTTGGATAGCAAAGTAAAGACTTTAAAAAGGTTTATTAAATTACTGGAAGAAATAATGATCCATAGATATAAAACATATCAACAATTTAGAAGGTAAGTGCAATAAAAAATATTACCACATACTATGCATTCTTTGTTTTCAGTTCTCCCCTGTAAACAATAAAATGAGAAGAACTTTCATGATTCAATTAGAGAAGATATAGTAGTGCTTAGGACCCTGTAGTTTAATGAGAATTCTAGATTTCAAGGGACTTTTATAAATGAGCTTTTTAAACTTAAACTCCATTAGATGTACCTTACTGGATAACTTATAGATGGCTGTTCAGTCTCTGCTTAAATGGGTCATTTGGAAGCTTCTTGGCTCTGAAACAGACTATTTCAGTCTTAGACAGTGCATGTTCTAATGAGAGATAATTTTTTATGGGCTTTTTATGGGCCCTATTGAGACAGGTTCTCAGTTGATTACCCTGATCTAGAACCATGTAGCTCCTTGGATACAGAATCTCTGTTTTGTTCATAGATATATCCCCAGTGCCTACTGTGGTGCCTGAAATGTAGTAGAAACGTGATGTATATTGTTTGAATAAATGAGTACAGGGTCAGAGACACTGGATCTCATTAGTATACCCAGAAATGTGCAGATTGTCAGGGATCAATTAACTCCAACTAAAATCACAAGCAACAGAAATAAACCAGAGGACAGTTGATAGGTAGGCTTGGCTCTTGATATACTTGAATCCTAGGCAGCCCTAGTGTTTCCACCTAACCTGTTTTTCCTATGGCATCCCCTCAGTAGCATGTTTTTTAACTCTGTTTATACCAAGAACTATTGGGAGAAGGAAATAGCAACCTAGTCCTGTACTCTTGCCTGGAAAATTCCATGGACTTGGGATCCTGGTGGGCTGCAGTCCACGGGGTTGTGAAGAGTAGGAAGCAACTGAGCATGCATCCCCATACCAAGAGCTGTAGTCTTAAGACTAGAATTTTTTTAATTTTTGTAAATTTTAAGTTTCCCTAGTATCAGTTCAGTTCAGTCGCTCAGTTGTGTCTGACTCTTTGCAACACCATGAACCACAGCATGCCAGGCCTCCCTGTCCATCACCAACTCCCAGAGTTTACCCAAACTCTTGTCCATTAAATCGGTGATGCCATCCAACCATCTCATCCTCTGTCATCCCCTTCTCCTCCTGCCCTCAATCTTTCCCAGCATCAGGGTCTTTTCAAATGAGTCAGCTCTTCGCATCAGCTGGCCAAAGTATTGAAGTTTCAGCTTCCAACATCAGTCCTTCCAATGAAGATCAGATCACCCAGGACTGATCTCCTTCAGAATGGACTGGTTGGATCTCCTTGCAGTCCAAGGGACTCTCAAGAGTCTTCTCCAACACCACAGTTCAAAAGCATCAGTTCTTCAGCACTCAGCTTTCTTTATCATCCAACTCTCACATCCATACATGACCACTGGAAAAACCGTAGCCTTGACCAGACGGACCTTTTTGGCAAAGTAACGTCTCTGCTTTTGAATATGCTGTCTAGGTTGGTCATGACGTTCCTTCCAAGGAGTAAGCATCTTTTATTTCATGGCTGCAGTCACCATCTGCAGTGAGGGGAAATTCAAATAAAGCCATAATGAGAAATAGGCTTTGCTTGTTTGGCCATATTCCTTAACTAAACAATAGGTTAGTTTTTGAAATGTGTGTTTCAGTTTTATATGCATGTTATTAGAACTTAAAGAGTTTCTTATTTTTATCCTTTTGAGGCAGCTTTTAAGTATTGTTAGGTAGGACCAGAGCAGTCTTGGTCAAGGACAAATTTTTTTTCTTACCAGTGAAGCTGTGCTCTTATGAGTCCTCTGTTGATGCACTATGAGTTTACTCCACTCGTGCCTGTGGGAATGTGAACTATTCCTGGCTCTGAGTGACCTCGGGGGTTGTTTCTGCTGCTTTTGGGTGTTTCTCTTGCCAGCCTCGGGCAGTATTCCCACACTGCCACTGATAAGGTTACTTAACCTGGGGATCTCCCAGCCCCTCTGTGGTTCTCTAGAGCTCTCTCAGTGCAGCTCTCTCTTCCCCACACTCTGCCTGTTGAACCAGAGGGCCTGGGCCTCCCCAGATTCCTAAACGGGGCTTCTGGGTGCCGCCTGGGTTTTCACTGCCCTTTTACTCTTGTTGTTGTTGTTCAGTCGCTATCACGTTGAACTCTTTGCAACCCCATGGACTGCAGCATACCAGGCTTCGCTGTCCATCACCATCTCCCAGAGCTTGCTCAAACTCATGTCCATCAAGTCGGTGATGCCATCCAGCCGTCTCATCCTCTGTCGTCCCCTTCTCCTCCCACCTTCAATCGTTCTCAGCATCAGGGTCTGTCTTTTCTAATGAATGAGTTCTTCGCATCAGGTGCCCAAAGTATTGGAGCTTCAACTTCAGCCTCAGTGCTTCCAATGAATATTCAGGGCTGATTTCCTTTAGGATTGATTGGTTTGATCTCCTTGCTGTCAACAAGACTCTCAAGAGTCTTCTCCAACACCACAGTTCAAAAGCATTAATTCTTTGGTGCTCAGCCTTCATAGTCCAACTCTCACATCCATCCATGACTGCTGGAAAACTATAGCTTTGACTATATGGACTTTTGTCGGCAAAGTAATGTCTCTGCTTTTTGATATGCTGTCTGAGTTTGTCATAGCCTTTTTTCCAAGAAGCAAGCATCTTTTAATCTCATGGCCTTTTACTCTTAATGTGAAAGTAATTTGTGGCGTCCCTAGGGCTCAGTGTGTTTGTTTGCCATCTTTCAGAGGTCGTTTTGACTGGCATTGCCTGCAGTGTCTGATGTCCAGAGTCTGAAAACTCTTGTTTCATATATTTTGTCCAGTTTTCTAGTTGTTTCATGCAGAAGAGTAAATCTAATGCCTATTACTACATCTTTTCCAGAAACATTAGGATTTGTTTTCTTATTGTTATCTAAAAAATTTGTATTTAAAGTATTTTCTGTTAAAGTATTGGTCTTATAATTTAGTATCTTGATATGTTTCTTCACCCCTGACGAGTTTTACATTGTTTACCTAATCTTGAGAGCACAATAGAGATGGTTAAATTTTTAAAATTGTTTATCTCTTTACACTGGAGAACCTTGTCACTTTAATGAGGACAGTCTTTTAGATATCCCATATGTGGACACAGTTGAAAAATGCATATCAGTATTTCAGAAGGAAAGTTAACAGAAAATTCTGAATACCAGCTAGCAATAGTTATTGTGGCAACAAAGGAAAAACTGAAGCTATCAGTATTTTCAAATGTGGAAATGTAATGCAGTTTAGGAAGGGCTGTGGATGTGACTGGTGATAGAAGCAAGGTCCAATGCTGTAAAGAGCAATATAGCATAGGAACCTGGAATGTCAGGTCCATGAATCAAGGCAAATTCAAAGTGCTCAAACAAGACATGGCAAGAGTGAATGTAGACATTTTAGGAATCAGTGAACTAAAATGGACTGGAATGGGTGAATTTAACTCAGATGACCATTATATCTACTACTGAGGGCAGGAATCCCTCAGAAGAAATGGAGTAGCCATCATGGTCAACAAAAGAATCCGAACTGCAGTACTTGGATGCAATCTCAAAAACAACAGAATGATCTCTGTTCGTTTCCAAGGCAAACCATTCAATATCACAGTAATCCAAGTCTATGCCCCAACCAGTAACGCTGAAGAAGCTGAAGTTGAACAGTTCTATGAAGACCTACAAGACCTTTTAGAACTCACACCCAAAAAAGATGTCCTTTTCATTATAGGGGACTGGAATGCAAAAGTAGGAAGTCAAGAAACATCTGGAGTAACAGGCAAATTCGGCCTTGGAATACAGAATGAAGCAGGGCAAAGACTAATAAAGTTTTGCCAAGAAAATGCACGGGTCATAGCAAACACCCTCTTCCAACAACACAAGAGAAGACTCTACACATGGACATCACCAAATGGTCAACACCGAAATCAGATTGATTATATTCTTTGCAGCCAAAGATGGAGAAGCTCTATACAGTCAACAAAAACAAGACTGGGAGCTGACTGTGGCTCAGATCATGAACTCCTTATTACCAAATTCAGACTTAAATTGAAGAAAGTAGGGAAAACCACTAGACCATTCAGGTATGACCTAAATCAAATCCCTTATGATTATACAGTGGAAGTGAGAAATAGATTTAAGGGCCTAGATCTGATAAATAGAGTGCCTGATGAACTATGGAATGAGGTTTGTGACATTGTACAGGAGACAGGGATCAAGACCATCCCCATGGAAAAGAAATGCAAAAAAGCAAAATGGCTGTCTGGGGAGGCCTTACAAATAGCTGTGAAAAGCAAAGGAGAAAAGGAAAGATATAAGCATCTGAATGCAGAGTTCCAAAGAATAGCAAGAAGAGACAAGAAAGCCTTCCTCAGTGATCAATGCAAAGAAATAGAGGAAAACAACAGAATGGGAAAGACTAGAAATCTCCTCAAGAAAATTAGAGATACCAAGGGAACATTTCATGCAAAGATGGGCTCGATAAAGGACAGAAATGGTATGGATCTAACAGAAGCAGAAGATATTAAGAAGAGGTGGCAAGAATACACAGAAGAACTGTACAAAAAAGATTTTCATGACCCAGATAATCACGAGGGTGTGATCACTGACCTAGAGCCAGACATCCTGGAATGTGACGTCAAGTGGGCCTTAGAAAGCATCAGTATGAACAAAGCTAGTGGAGGTGATGGAATTCCAGTTGAGCTATTTCAAATCCTGAAAGACGATGCTGTGAAAGTGCTGCACTCAATATGCCAGCAAATTTGGAAAACTCAGCAGTGGCTACAGGACTGGAAAAGGTCAGTTTTCATGCCAATCCCAAAGAAAGGCTATGCCAAAGAATGCTCAAACTACCGCACAATTGCACTCATCTCACACGCGAGTAAAGTAATGCTCAAAATTCTCCAAGCCAGGCTTCAGCAAACGTGAACCATGAACTTCCAGATGTTCAAGCTGGTTTTAGAAAAGGCAGAGGAACCAGAGATCAAATTGCCAACATCTGCTGGATCATGGAAAAAGCAAGAGAGTTCCAGAAAAACATCTGTTTCTGCTTTATTGACTATGCCAAAGCCTTTGACTGTGTGGATCACAGTAAACTGTGGAAAATTCTGAAAGAGATGGGAATACCAGACCACCTGACCTGCCTCTTGAGAAATCTGTATGCAGGTCAAGAAGCAACAGTTAGAACTGAACATGGAACAACAGACTGGTTCCAAATAGGAAAAGGAGTACGTCAAGGCTGTATATTACCACCCTGCTTATTTAACTTCTGTGCAGAGTACATCATGAGAAACGCTGGACTGGAAGAAACACAAGCTGGAATCAAGATTGCTGGGAGAAATATCAATAACCTCAGATATGCAGATGACACCACCCTTATGGCAGAAAGTGAAGAGGAACTCCAAAGCCTCTTAATGAAAGTGAAAGTGGAGAGTGAAAAAGTTGGCTTAAAGCTCAACATTCAGAAAACAGAGATCATGGCATCCGGTCCCATCACTTCATGGGAAATAGATGGGGAAACAGTGGAAACAGTGTCAGACTTTATTTTTGGGGGCTCGAAAATCACTGCAGATGGTGACTGCAGCCATGAAATTAAAAGACGCTTATTCCTTGGAAGGAAAGTTATGACCAACCTAGATAGCATATTGAAAAGCAGAGACATTACTTTGCCAACAAAGGTCCGGCTAGTCAAGGCTGTGGTTTTTCCTGTGGTCATGTATGGATGTGAGAGTTGGACTGTGAAGAAGGCTGAGCGCCGAAGAATTGATGCTTTTGAACTGTGGTGTTGGAGAAGACTCTTGAGAGTCCCTTGGACTGCAAGGAGATCCAACCAGTCCATTCTGAAGGAGATCAGTCCTGGGATTTCTTTGGAGGGAATAATGCTGAAGCTGAAACTCCAGTACTTTGGCCACCTCATGCGAAGAGTTGACTCATTGGAAAAGACCCTGATGCTGGGAAATATTGAAGGCAGGAGGAGAAGGGGATGACAGAGGATGAGATGACCGGATGGCATCACTGTCTCGATGGACATGAGTCTGAGTGAACTCCGGGAGTTGGTGATGGACAGGGAGGCCTGGCATGCTACGATTCATGGGGTCGCAAAGAGTCGGACACGACTGAGCGACTGAACTGAACAGAACTGAGGAAGGGAATTGGGAGGGAAAAGAATAAAGTACAGTTATTCTAAAGAAAGGAGTCTTAAGTTCTTTAGGAACAAAGACTTTAGGAAAAATAGCCAGTTACCTATCACCCATATTTTATTTTCTAATTAACACTCCCCAGCAAAAGGAATGAAGGCTCCATGGGTAAGTGGTTAATAATACGGAGCTGAGCAGGGAAGGTATAGATGCCAGAAACGTAAGGAAGTGCTCCCCAAAATGTAGAGTCATGATGAAAGGACATAGGCATCTTGAAAGAGGCTCCCACTGGTAAACTGTGGAACAATTTGAGGACCACAATAGACAAGAACAGTAATAGATGGTGGGGGTTCCTTGGTGACTCTATGGTAAAGAATCCACCTGCCAGTGCAGGAGACTCGAGTTCGATCCCTGGGTTAGGAAGATCCCCCAGAGAAAGAAATGGCAACCCACTCCAGTATTCTTGCCTGGGAAGTCCCATGAACAGAGGAGCCTGGCAGGCTACAGTCCACGTGGTCACAAAAAGTTGGACACAACTTAGCAACAACAAATGAATGATAACCCAGTGAATAAAATAGCAATCTGACTGCATCCTTATAAAAAGAGTGTAAATAAATAATTCAGGAAGAAGGGAAAGGTCTCCCTGACAGCAGGATGCCATCTGATAAATAATGGAGTTTGTATTGTGTGAGGCAGTGTGTAAGGTACTGCAGATACATGACTAAGAGATTGCCCTTGCCATTTTTGCTACTATAAAGTTAGGAGGAGACAAGCTAATGAATAGGCCATTTACCACTATCTTAACACTGCTAAAGTTTAATCCTCTCAAGGGCATGATTTATGTCTTCTGTGTTAGGGTGATATTTTGTATAAATTAGGTGATTGATGCATTCATATGGACTGCCTGTAATACAATGGATTTTATTCTATGTGCAACATTTTTATTCATCTTATAGATGTTTTGTTTATTATAAAATGAATTGATAAAAATATGGAAACATAAATATAAAGACAAGGACAAAATCATCTAAAATTTTACCTATTTAAACGGACACCAGTGTTAACACCCTGGCGTATTTTCATCTGGTCTTACATGCTGGTTTAAAGCTCATGCTGAATCTACAGTTCTCTAAAACTTTGTAAACTTTTTAATGTGCTCAATGTCTTTTTTTAAGGTGTTTGACTTTACGATGTAAATTGTACTTTGACAACTTATTATCTCAGCGGGCGTATTGTGGAAAAATGAATTTTGACCACAAGAATGAAACTCTTACTATATCAGTAAGTATCTTAACTCTTTCCATGTTAATCATAGGAGGATAACCTGCTTCATTTCTTTTTCTGGGTGGGGGGCTTCATTTCTTTTGATGATAAGTTGATCTGTTGTCATAGGAAACAAAAGAACTTATTTTTAAGTTAAAGATAGTTTTTGCCAGTGTTGAAAATTAAATTAATTCTACTGACTAAAGCTGCTGTTGTAGCTCTTTCCCTTCCCCCCTGCGGACAACCATATTATTTTCTTATGGTGATAATTAAGGAATTTTGTTTTCAGTGGTAAATGTTTACCATCTCTTCTCACTCCACTGGCTCCTTTTTAAAATTCATACAGCATGTTAAATTTTGTGGGAGATTATAGAAAATCTGTAATTATTTTCAAAAGCAGTTTAACCACTAGATGTCACTAGAAATCAAGTAATAAAATAAAAACAACTATTTCTTGGCACTTAGAAATATTTGACAAAAAGAAATAAGACAATCTGGTTAATAGTAGCATCAAAAACAATAAAATACCTAGGAATAAATTAACCAAAGAAGTGAAAGCTCTATACAGTGAAAAGTATAAGACACTGACGAAAGAAATTGGCAGAGACGCAAATAAATGGAAAGATAAACCTTTATACATGAATCAGAAGAGTTGATATTGTTAAAATGTCTCTACCATCCAAAGCTGTCTATAGATTCAGTGCGATCCCTGTCTAAATTCCAAAGGCATTGTTCACAAAGAGAAAAAAACAGTCATAAAACTTGAATGGAACCAGATAAGATAGTAGCTAAAGCAATCTGGAGAAGAAAGAACAGTCTGAAAGCATCACATTTCCTGATTTCAGGCTGTGTTGCAAATATATAGTAACCAAAACAGTAACCAAAATAGACATACAGACCAGTGGAACTGAATTGTATGTTCTTGGCTCCTTTATCAAATATTAGTTTTCTGTATTTGCATGGGTTTATTTCAGGGCTCTCAAATTCTATTCCATTGGTCTATTTGTCAATTTTTATGCCAGTACTATACTGTATGTATATTTGAAAGTTGCTCAAACAGTAGATCTCAAAAATTCTCACCGCTGAAAGAAAAAAAAAAGGCAACCGTGTGAGTTAATGGACATGTTCACCTTATTGTGGTGATAATCATTTTGCAATGTATATGTTTGTGTCGTGTCCTATACCTCAAAGTTGTTAAATGTTAGTTTTATCTCAATGAAACTGGGTGGAGGCAATAACGGTTTTCATTTCCCTAATATTAATACTCTTATTAAGCTTTTAGAATTTTGGTATGTTAGACCTGGTTAAGGGGAGAAAATGTTTTCAATTAGATTTCTCACAGTAAAACAGAAGCCGCTGTTATACAGCTTATATTTTTACTTAAAATATTTTATATGGAATAGATGTCATTTCCAAGTCACTGACTGATTTCATTGCTCATCTTCATTTTTACTATAAATTCATCCTTTTTAAAATGGTAGCCAACCACTTCTGTAAAGAAGTTAATCTGACTTTTTTCTTCATTTTGTTTTTTGTTACCTCCTTCAAGGTTCAGCCTGGAGAAGGAAACAAAGCCGCTTTCAATGACATGCGGGCCTTATCTGGCGGTGAACGTTCATTTTCCACGGTTTGCTTCATTCTTTCTCTGTGGTCCATCGCTGAATCTCCTTTCAGATGCCTGGATGAGTTTGATGTCTACATGGTAGTGTTAACTTTTAAATTCTCGAGTTTTTCTGTTTTTTTGGTGGTGGTTTGAAATGTCTATTTTGAAAGGAAACTATTCGTTTGTTAGTTCTTCTCAACAGAAAAGATCCTGCTCTGTCAGTTCTGTCTGTGATAACTGGTAGGGAAGAGCTAAAGAATCCCAGTTCCTTCCCTTGCTAACACACCACATGGACTGGCCCCATCCTGGACTTGTGCTCTTTTCCCTCGTTTATTATGATAAGCAGTTCACCACCCTTGCTGTGACCTTCACACCACTGTTGTCTCCTTTCCTGTTCAGCCGCACTTTTCAAAAGAACAACCTCTGTAACGTGAGGAGCAAGAACATTGGACTTTGAAGTTAAAAAACTTAACATTGAGGCCTGCCTCTGTCACCAGTTACCCAGGTGACTGTGGACTCAGTATCCGTCCTCTTCAGGCCTCAGTTTCTTCATCTATAAAATAAGATCCTTAGCCTTTCCTCCCTCACAGGGTTAGAGTGAGGCTCCAGTGAGGTCTGCCTCACTGTGGTTCAGGCACATCGTAAGCCTCTCACTTCAGCTGTTCATTCAGCTGGGTTTGGACTGCAGTACCGCAGCGAAACTTGTTTAGCAAGGATCATAAATGAACGTTAATTCTTTGAAGTATTTGTACCACAGACTGAGCCTCCATCTCTTGAGCTGTGTCTTCTTACCGGTTTCCACACTCCTCTTTGTTCTCAACGTGCCAGTCTGTCCCCACCACCCCAGTTCATGTGCCCTTAAATGTTTAAGGTCTTCTTTGTTTTTTATAGTGGTGTGAGTTTCCCTGGATATCATGTTCTGCCTACTCCCCCACCTGTCACACACACACACAGTCCACAGTCTAGTACCTACATTTGCTGCTGTTGCTGCTAAGTCGCTTCAGTCGTGTCTGACTCTGTGCAACCCTATGGACAGCAGCCCTCCAGGCTCCTCTGTCCACAGGATTCTCCTACATTGGATTCCTACCAAATCTAAGCATCTCATCTGACATCTCTCTTGCCCCCTGTGAGACCTCATCTAGTGAACAGCCTACATCCCAAACTCAGCATGTCTGAGACTGAATTGGTTTTCCACTCAAAGCTTTTCTTTTCTTGAGTTCCTTTCTTTGATTATTCACAAATTGCCATTACCAACCCAACACCTGACTGCAACACCAGTGATTTATCTGTGATTCTTCTTTCCTTGTTACGCATTAAGTCTGACCTCTGTCTCCTCCTCTTCTATGATTTCTCCCTAGCCTCTGCTGCCTCTGTCACCTCTTCTGTCCTCAGCTCTTGCTCATTGTCTTCGTTCCCTGTCCAGACTTTCAGACTTTAATCCTGTTCCTTCTCACTTTCTCCTCACCATCTTGCCAGGTTTCTGTTTCTAAAATAAATCTAATTGTGATCACTCCCTTGTTTAAAAGTCTTTGGTTTAATTCTGTAGGGTGACTTTGAGACCCCTTATGGTACTGTATCCATCTACTTTTTCAGCTGGACTAAGCTGTTTGTGATTTTCCAAACACTGTGCCCTTCTTCCTTGTCCTCTGACTCATCTTTCAAGACTTGGTTTAGATGTCACCTTTATGTAGCTCCATACCGCCACCCTGCGGACAGGATTAGGGACTTCTCAGTTTCCTCAGCACCACTTTATATCAACTCATGCAATTGTATATTTTTATATTTTATAGTATATAATGTTCACCCACGTGGTGCTAGTGGTAGAGAATCTGCCTGGCAATGCAGGAGACGCTAGCGACAGAGGTTTCATCTGTGGGTTGGGAGCATCCCCTGGAGTAAGAAATGGCACCCCACTACAGTATTCTTGCCTGGAAAATCCCATGGGCAAAAGAGCCTAGTGGACTATAGTCCATGGGGTCACCAAAAAAAGAAAAGAGACAGAACTGAACACTACTACTATATAATATTCAATATATTGCACACATTTTATTATTACGTATTATATTTATTTAGCTTTCATTTTGTTGCATTCTCCTATTTTCATGTCTGAATCACTCACCAAATTATTTTTTAAGTTATCAACCATGTCTTAATCATATTTCTACCTCTTAATGCCTAGTACATAATTAGGATTTTAGAAGATGCTTATTTGCAAATCAGAATTCATATTTGCAAGCCACTTCAGTGGGTTTTTTCCTATGCTCTCATTCCTGAAGATTAAGAAATTCCTTTGAGATTTGGATTCAAAGCTGATTCACAAATCATAGATGATGATTGCTCTTTCCATACAATATTTTTGCCAAAATGCCATTATGCAGTCTTACCACACATATTATTTTTCATATTTAATTCTGAATAATTTCTTTCTCGTTCACAGACTTCGAGGTTTTTAATCGGAATGACATTTTGCCTTGTTGAAATTATTCAGAAAAATGTACCCAAGTTTGGAGAACCAGTCTAAAGGAAATGAATAAATATTTCTTGGTGCATTGGCAGCTTTGTTATTAAACGATAGACTTCCCTCCAGGCATTGTTTTGAAAGGACAGTATTCAGTTTGGGCAAGCCCTGGTTACTTTTGCACCTTAAGTTAGACTACAGATCTGCCAATGGAAGAATTTCTAGAAAAAGAGTCACTGAGCAGTATAGCCAGGATGCTGGGCCCTTGTCAGCCCTCCATAGTCCAGGTTCTAAACCACCATACTGTATGGCCACGTGTGGTTTCATTTGCTTGTGTTTTCATATTTCCGGAGTTTTCATGGAAGGGGAGAGATTCTTTCATTTTTATCGTTTTTTATTATTTAACTCAGAAGTTGTAAACACAAAGTTTAATTCATTTAGTTTCACAACCTATTGTATATAAACAGGCATTTTTTCCCTATACACTGATGTGCTATTTAACTTATTTTAAAGATTCAGTAGAGAAGTTAGTCTATAAATTCGAACTTATTATTGTACAAATTGTAGAAGGTGATGAGGACAGAGTTTTTAAAACACCTTAATCATTGAGGGAAAATTTAAGAGATTTAATAAGTTTGAATCTGGTCACTTTTGATACCATTCTCCTAACTATTACTGTAGAAATTAGATTCACTTTGCAACAGCTAATTTTGACTATTTTCTGATTATTTTAATTGTTAACTGTATTGGAGGCAAGGAGCTATACTTAAAAATACTTAGACTATAGAAATTCCTGAAAGGTATTTTCCCTAATAATTTAGATACTGGGTTTCACAGTATGTAAGAGTTGCTTGACATTGTAGATAATGGATGATCCTTGGATAAAAATCCAAGGGTGTGTAAAGTCCAAGGCTGCTTCCGCAAGAACATAATTGACACGGCAGCAGCTCTAACTTCTGGGTCTGTTCTCCAGGATATGGTTAACCGGAGGATTGCGATGGACATGATACTCAAGATGGCAGATTCCCAGCGCTTCAGACAGTTTATCCTGCTTACCCCTCAAAGCATGAGGTAACTTAAAATTTCTTCTGTGAATCCGTATATGTATATATATGTCAAGTATATAAAAGGAAGTAAGAAATCCTTTATATTCTTAATTTTTTAATGCAAATGCATAAGTGACCAATAAAAACAAACCCCTAAACTTATTCCAGAGATTGAAGGTAGTTTTTCCGTATTAGATACTTAAAATACTGTTTGTGTTATGTTCCTTCCATAATAGAGGAGGTTTTATTTGAATGTGAATATTTTTAGTATTTCTGTCTTGAATCTGCTCTTCTGTGGTTATCAGGAACCAACTAATATAAAGTAATTTTACTAACTTAGTTAGACGAAAGAAATAATTCATAGTCTCCCTAATCTTGAATCTTATTCTGGTGACTTACAAGTCTTTCTAAATAAAGAATACTACTTTGCTGTCAATCAGCATTTATTAGGTACCTGCATGGTGTCAGGCTCTGTGTCACTTAAAGTTGATATTCTTTCTCTAAAGCGGTCACTTGATCATTTGGGGGTTTAAGTTTATGACAGGAAATATTCAGGTGACTCCTTCCTGGCTAGATAAGAAGAGTAAGAGAGTTAGATGTTATATAAATCTCCTTCATTTTCTTTTTCCTCCAAAGTGAAAACTCATGCCATTAATCAGGAAGTTAATTTTTGAAAATGAAAATTTATTTCCTTCTTGTAAATTATATTTCTCCTAGAATTTCAGATATCAGACTTACATCCCCTCCCCCATTAGCAGCCATTTGACTTATATTTTCATGAGGTAGTATTAGAATTTTTTTTAATATGAAAAAGTTTACTTGGAAATTGGAGTAATTAATTTTGCTTCTTTTAGTTCACTTCCATCAAGTAAACTGATTAGAATTCTTCGAATGTCTGATCCTGAAAGAGGACAAACTACATTGCCTTTCCGACCTGTATCTCAAGAAGACGATGATGACCGGAGTTGATTTGTGACTTAATATGCCATGTCCTCATGTTGAAAGACATGTAAAGGGGAAAAGCATCCAGGACTATTTAAAGTAAAATGAAACAAGGTATTCTAAAATAAAAGAAGCTCCTTTATGTATCTGACATTATGTATTACAAAACATGTAAATAAGCCTAGAAAACCAGCCACAACCAGCGACTTAAAATTAACAGTTATTTTACTTTGAGAAAACCCAATTTCATAGTACTGGTTTTAAATCTTTTTGTTTTTTATTTTAACCATCTACTTTTATAGATTCTTTTTCAGAAGTTTCAAATTTTGTACATATGTACATGTACATATCTGTTAAGTTTGGGTTCATTTCTATAGTATTTTGTAAGAATTAAAATAAACATTTGAGCATCTGGTTATATTTAGTTTTGCTTTTCCAGGATATTACATTATTCTCATGGCAGAGGGTAGGGCTGTGGGCAGGGACCAGCTTCCAGTAGATTTATTGTCTGTTTTGTGCTTATTAACGAGGAAAGACCTACACAGGACCATAGAAACCTTGGTCACAACCTCCGCATCAGTTCAGTTCAGTTCAGTCACTCAGTCATGTCCGACTCTTTGTGACCCCATGAATCGCAGCACGCCAGGCCTCCGCATAGGTCATTGTTAATCCTGGAGCTACGATTGCAGATCTGGACTAGAGTTTTAATTACTGTGTTTCATCACATTTAATATGCTATTAAGGCACTTTCTCAGAGCACTGAAGCACTGCCAACTCTGACACAGTGCCTTTCCCTCAGTCCTGGACCATCAGCCACCCAGCTAAGTGTCCGATCTGTGTTGGAACCGGGTTACAACCCACTTGTGCCCCCGACCTGCAGTGTGCTTGCTTTCTTTAGAGTCCCTTGGTTTGCAGACCAAAGCCTCTTGAGCTCTGGCTCAGCTGAGAGGATGCAGGTCAGAGGGACTCTGCAGACCAGACTGAGAAGAAGGGCTGGGGAAACAGCTGCAGGCAGCTCCCCCTGGAGCAGAGAAGCGACCAAAAGTCAAAGGACCGGCTGCTGGGGGCAGGGTAGGGTGGAGCGGGTGTCAGTTGTGAGACACATCCTGGTTTAGAGTTGTTAAGAAGTGTGCTGCTTAGAATGATAAAATAACAGCCTGTTGTAAGCAATTGTGTTTATGAACGCTTTTTTTTTTTTAAAAGAAAACATGAGTAGAACGCCTGTTTGTATTCTTATGTTTGATACTAGGATTAGTGCTAACCTTTTTAAAAAGACGTGCATATCCAACAAGAATTCCCTCTATTGCTAGCAGTAAATATTTATGAAGTTAAAAGGAAGTATTTTAAGAACAAGGCAGTATTTTAAAAGCAGCGACACTTCTGTAGTTACTGAGAAAAATTGGATTTTGTTTTGGGTGAGGGGAGGGAGTCGAATTTAGTCCTAAGCGGAGATCAATTGGTAAATGAGAAGTCCAAAACTGTGCTTTTGTAATCTAAGAATTTGCAGAAAGAGGAAACATGCTGAATGTTTTAAACATCCCCCACTACCAAGACAAAGTCTGATTTTTTTAAAGTTACATTTATAATTCATTTGTATCAAAACTATTTTAACATACATGTGCTTTTTCAAATAAAAAAAAAGTAGAATATACCAAATACATAAACTTTTATCATCTACACAGCTTCAGTATCTGAGTTTTTGTGGTCATTTTTTAACGTTGTGGTTCTTAATACAAAATGGGAAAACTCCTCAGGTATCCAGGCATCTCTTGTTGAGCTGAAGATTTTTCATTGCTTTGGCCTCACAGAGTTTTGGTTTCAACTATCATAAGTGAAAATATTTTATATTTTCAATTAATATTCTAATTAATGATAATATTAATTAGAATAAAAAGAAATTGCTTCTTTAAAATACGTATAACTTCTAAAAATAAAACTTTATATATATTCAAAGTCATGTTTCTGTGAATTGGGGAAGATATTATAATTGACAAAATCAAGCCTCTTTGTGAATACTGACTTGAATGCCTCATACAGATGCCTCTTCCACCCCTGATTTATCATCAGGGCACCTATGACTGAACCAAGTCATAAAGTCTTGGGAAACAAGGAAGAAATGCTTCCTTGGGCTTTTAAATCCTACCTTCTCAGAATTTTGGGGTGAAAGTTGCTCAGTTGTGTCCAACTCTGTGAGGCCATGGACTATACAGTCCATGGAATTCTCCAAGGCAGAATACCCGAGTGGGTAGCCTTTCCCTTCTCCAGGGGATCTTCCCAACCCAGGGATCGAACCCAGGTCACCCACATTGCAGTCGGATTCCTTACCAGCTGAGCCACAAGGGAAGCCCAAGAATACTGGAGTGGGTAACCTATCCCTTCTCCAGCAGATCTTCCCAACCCAGGAATCGAACTGCGGTCTCCTGCTTTGCAGGCGGATTCTTTACCACCTGAGCTATGATTAAAGTCATTCTCAAGTAAACCAAGATGTAAGTAATAGTGTTTCTCATACTGATGATCAATCCTAGAGATTCAGGGATCACATTCTTAAGTATTTTCCCTTCTCCCTTCTTCCCATCACCTGATGCCTTTTTGCATGTCTTCAAAATGTCTGGGCTGTTTTATGTGGAGATCTACATGTTTTATATGGAGATCTAAATTTTTATTTGGAGTTATGCCTAAGAAACTATTGCCTGCAACTCAAAACCTGGATCAGAATTGTTGCTGACTGTGATGGACATCAAGTGATCCAGAGTACCTGATTAGAAAATTTCCTGAATACGAATTACATGTGGTACAAATTATGTCCTGAGTCAATAGTTATCTGGTTAGATTTTTTACTTTATTCATCTACATAGAGGCCTGTACTTTGTGTCACTCAGATTTTCAGAATAGGTTTGAAACTTGTAGCTCTAAAAGTTACTGATCTTTCATGATTTTTAACTAAGTACCTGTGGGCTTGAAGGTATATCAAAATATTTTTTTGTTATATCTTTAAGGAGTTTTGTTCTTTAAAGAGTGAATATAAATTAGTTGTTTCTTTGAGTTGGCAAATTAAATTTTCCTAATTTTATATAATATCAATACCATGTGCTAGGGACTATTTTAAGCACTGGTAATCCTACTGTAATACAAAATCTACCTTCATGGAGCTTAAAGTCTAGCTAGAGAAACAGTATCACATGTTATTTCAAGGTATGGTCATTGCTATGAATAATAATAGGGTAAGGAGTTGAGATGGAGAGGAGAGGTATTTTAGATGGAGTGTTAGGAAAAGACTTGGCAGAAGCTAATATTTAAGCAAAGGTCTGAAACAAGTAAGAGAAGAGCCATGGAAAGATGGATGTAGGGTTGACACTTCAAGACGAAGATGAGTGCAAAGGCCTTACTTAGTGCAAGAATGAACTTCACATTTCAAGATCTCAAGGCCAGAACTTGGTGAGTATAAGGAATGAAGTTCATAGGCAGACAAGTAATATGGTTTGAGGTCCTGGGCAGGTTTTCAGACCTAGTCTAGAGATCATTTTCAAAGAATCTCTCCACCTATGACAGGAGTTAGAAGGAGTTAGGAGTTTGGGCCAACATGGAAAGAGCAAACAATCTGGAGACTTCTGCCATGATCCAGGTGAGAGGTCACAGGGGTGACTTGGACCAGATAATGAGGATAGAAGCATTTGGATTTGAAGTTCAGAGGCAGTAGGACTTGCTGATGAGAATACTGTTGACCCTTGAACAATGAGGGAGTTCAATTCAGTCGCTCAGTCGTGTCCGACTCTTTGCGACCCCATGAGTCGCAGCACGCCAGGCCTCCCTGTCCATCACCAACTCCCGGAGTTCACTCAGACTCAACGTGCATTGAGTCAGTGATGCCATCCAGCCATCTCATCCTCTGTCGTCCCCTTCTCCTGCCCCCAATCCCTCCCAGCATCAGTCTTTTCCAATGAGTCTCCTCTTCACATGAGGTGGCCAAAGTACTGGAGTTTCAGTTTCAGCATCAGCCCAACCAAAGAACACCCAGGGCTGATCTCCTTTAGAATGGACTGGTTGGATCTCCTTGCAGTCCAAGGGACTCTTAAGAGTCTTCTCCAACACCACAGTTCAAAAGCATCAATTCTTTGGCGCTCAGCTTTCTTCACAGTCCAACTCTCGCATCCATACATGACCACTGGAAAAACCACAGCCTTGACTAGACAGACCTTGGTTGGTAAAGTAATGTTTCTGCTTTTGAATATGCCATCTAGGTTGGTCATAAATTTCCTTCCAAGGAGTAAGTGTCTTAATTTCATGGCTGCAATCACCATCTGCAGTGATTTTGGAGCCCCAAAAAATGAAGTCTGACACTGTTTCCACTGTTTCCCCATCTATTTCCCATGAAGTGATGGGACCAGATGCCATGATCTTAATTTTCTGAATGTTGAGCTTTAAGCCAACTTTTTCACTCTCCTCTTTCATTTTCATCAAGAGGCTCTTTAGTTCCTCTTCACTTTCTGCCATAAGGGTGGTGTCATCTGCATATCTGAGGTTACTGATACTTCTCCCGGCAATCTTGATTCCAGCTTGTACTTCCAGCCCAGCGTTTCTCATGATGTACTCTGCATATAAGTTAAATAAGCAAGGTGACAATATATAGCCTTGACGTACTCCTTTTCCTATTTGGAACCAGTCTGTTCCATGTCCAGTTCTAACTGTTGCTTCCTGACCTGCATATAGGTTTCTCAAGAGGCAGGTCAGGTGGTCTGGTATTCCCATCTCTTTCAGAATTTTCCACAGTTTATTGTGATCCACACAGTCAAAGGCTTTGGCATAGTCAATAAAGCAGAAACAGATGTTTTTCTGGAACTCTTGCTTTTTTGATCCAGCGGATGTTGGCAATTTGATCTCTGGTTCCTCTGCCTTTTCTAAAACCAGCTTGAACATCTGGAAGTTCACCGTTCACGTATTGCTGAAGCCTGGCTTGGAGAATTTTGAGCATTATTTTGCTCGAGTGTGAGATGAGTGCAATTGTGCAGTAGTTTGAGCATTCTTTGGCATTGCCTTTCTTTGGGATTGGAATGAAAACTGACGTTTTCCAGTCCTGGGGCCACTGCTGAGTTTTCCAAATTTGCTGGCATGTTGAGTGCAGCACTTTCACAGCATCATCTTTCAGGATTTGAAATAGGTCAACTGGAATTCCATCACCTCCACTAGCTTTGTTCATAGTGATGCTTTCTAAGGCCCACTTGACTTCACTTAACACGGCAGTTAAAGGCAGTCAAAAATCCTAGTTTATCATCAGCCCTCCACATATACATTTCTACCCCTGGCATCATGGTTCGGAAAGCACTGTTATTTAGTCACTGAGTCGTGTACAACTGCATCATCATGGACTGTAGCCCACCAGGCTCCTCTGTCCTTGGGATTTCCCACGCAAGAACACTGGAGTGGGCTGCCATTTCCTTTTAGTATTTACTGTTGAAAAGATCCACCTATAAGTGGGCCCTCACAGTTCAAATCTGTACTGTTCAAGGGTCAGCTGTACTGTAGAGTTGTGAGAGGAACCAAGGATCATTGGCTGGGAGCCTGGGGTCTAAAACCCTGGATGAGTGATGGAGTCATTCATAGAGCTAGGGAAGATGTGGGGTAGGGGAGAAAAATGGACGGCTGGTGGGGAGACGTAAACTGGCTCTGATTTGAGCAGGCGGCGGCGTTTGAGACAGTCGTTTAGTTAATTGGGTATTTGATGGGTTACTGTACGTTGGTAAATGTAAGAACTTGGGAAATCATAGCATAAGGTAAGAGTCTAGAGATTTATATTTTGCTGCAAAATGCTGGGAAGAACCCAAATTGCATGCCCAAGATATTTGGGAAACTGAATTGCTTACACAAAAGGCCCTATGGGAACTGTGTCATTTTATTTAGAAGCTAATTGACTATCATTTTCTCACTAAACCCCTACACATCTGGTGAGGTAAGGCTCTCTGAAGACGTCTGCTGAAGCATGTGTTTTACTTCCTGACATGGTTTCCGACAGTGTAGGGAAATAATCATCTGGCTTCTTTAAGAAAGTTGTTCATATTATTCATCTAGAGATGGTGATCCTGAAGGAAGGAACTACAGGAAAGATGAAGCCTTAAAGCAGTATGAGTCCTTTTTAGAAATAGTTTTATAGCTATTCAAGAAAAATGAAATAATACAAGAGGAAATATGGATACTTAGTATTTCAAACTAATGAAAGAGTTCAAGTTAGCATAAAAGTAAGGCATTTGGAAGCATTTTCTTTTCAGGACAGCAGGAGTTAAAGAGCCAGTTGACAGGGTAATCAAAATAGCTGAGTGTAAGCTGAAACAGAACGTAGGCCACTGAATGATGAGAGGATGCCCATAGCTTCTCCTTTCTCAAGGGACCACTGAGGCTGGGAGGGGCACAGGTTCCTGAGCATCCTTGTCACTGAGCTGTGTGTGTGTGTGGTGTGTGTGTGTGTGTGTGTGTGTGTGTGTGCACACACTGGGAGGGACACAGGTTCCTGAGCATCCTTGTCACTGAGCTCTGTGTATGTGTGTACACACACACACACTGTGAGGGACACAGGTTCCTGAGCATCCTTGTCACTGAGCTGTGTGTGTGTGTGTGTGCGTGCACACACTGGGAGGGACACAGGTTCCTGAGCATACTTGTCTTGAGCTGTGTGTGTGTGTGTGTGTGTGTGTGTGCGCACCCTGGGAAGGACACAGGTTCCTGAGCATCCTTGTCACAGGTGTGTGTGTGCGCACGCACGCTGTGAGGGACACAGGTTCCTAAGCATCCTTGTTGCTGAGGGGTGTGTGTGTGTGTGTGTGTGTGTGTGTGCACACTGTGAGGGACACAGGTACCTGAGCATCCTTGTTGCTGAGGATGTGTGTGTGTATGTGTGTGTGGGTGTGTGTGCTGGGAGGGACACAGGTACCTGAGCATCCTTGTCACTGAGAGTGTGCATGTGTGTGTGCGCGCACGCTGTGAGGGACACAGGTTCCTGAGCATCCTTGTTGCTGAGGGTGTGTGTGTGTGTATGTGTGTGTGGGTGTGTGTGCTGGGAGGGACACAGGTACCTGAGCATCCTTGTCACTGAGAGTGTGTGTGTGTGTGTGCGTGCACGCTGTGAGGGACACAGGTTCCTGAGCATCCTTGTTGCTGAGGGTGTGTGTGTGTGTATGTGTGTGTGGGTGTGTGTGCTGGGAGGGACACAGGTACCTGAGCATCCTTGTCACTGAGAGTGTGCGTGTGTGTGTGCGTGCACGCTGTGAGGGACACAGGTTCCTGAGCATCCTTGTTGCTGAGGGTGTGTGTGTGTGTATGTGTGTGTGGGTGTGTGTGCTGGGAGGGACACAGGTACCTGAGCATCCTTGTCACTGAGAGTGTGCGTGTGTGTATGTGTGTGTGGGTGTGTGTGCTGGGAGGGACACAGGTACCTGAGCATCCTTGTCACTGAGAGTGTGCGTGTGTGTGTGCGCGCACGCTGTGAGGGACACAGGTTCCTGAGCATCCTTGTTGCTGAGGTGTGTGTGTGTGTGTGTGTGTGTGTGTGTGTGTGTGCACGCGTGCTTAAATGGAACTTGATTCCAGAAATTGTCATGGCTTACCTTCAACTCTGGTCCATGCAATACTTATTTCCTTCTACCTCCTTTCTTCATTCCCTGAGGTAGATTATATTTTTTAAAGAGGACCACACAAAAGATCCCTTCCATCGTCTTCCAAAACCTTGCTTTGTAGAGTCTAATTCCCTTCTTAAGCTAGACAGATTTGTATGTCACTTATAACCACTAGAATGACAGTATGTAAAAATGTGTTGACTTTGATGGCTCAGTCAGAAAACGCAATGAAAAGAAAGAGAAGTCCCTCCTTGGTCTCTAGAACATTCATGCCGGATCACTGTGCCTCCATGGAAGCAGTCTGACTTCCCTGAGGCTGCCACTCCATGAGGCAGCCTGAACGAGACTAGCCTGTGTAGGAAAACCACTTGGAGAAGCCCTGGGACTACATGAAGAGAAGTGCCCAGCCACCCTCAGCTGCTCCAACCCCACCAAAACCCCCGTCTCTGTCCATCTGCATGAGATCTCCAAGCCAGAACTGCCCAACGGAGTCCTTCCTGACACCCTGGCCCAAACAACCATGGGAGATAATACAGTAGTTACTGTTTCAAGCCATTAAGTTTTGGGGGGATTTGTCACATAGTATTGGAGAAGGAAACGGCAACCCACTCCAGTATTCATGCCTGGAAAATCCCATGGACCAAGGAGCCTGGTGGGCTACAATCCATGGGGTCGCAAAGAGTCAGACACGACTGAGCGACTTCTGTGTGTGTGTCACAGAGTATTAGTAACAAACATTTTGGCATCTGAGAAAAGGAAAAACCAAATAAAAATGAATTTAAACCATATGGCACTGATTGGAAAGACCTTGAAGTTTAGATTCACAAGCACATAAATTCAAAGGACCTAGAGGAAGATGCTCATGGAAGCTTAAAAGGGCCTTAGGGAGAGTGTTAGAAAATAAAGCATTTCAAGGATGCTCTTGGTGAGAGCTAAAAGAGGAAAATGCCATTGGAAGCAGGAGTGAAAAGGGGACCCTTGTTATGTACTGATGGAAAGTTGGCAGAGCTGATGCCGTGGTACTAATAACATGGAAAGTAGGAAATGTACCTAATCCACTGGTGATCTAGCTGAAGAGATGTGTAGGTAGAATGTGAAAAGTTACTGCTGGTTTCTTGCTGCCTATGACAAAACATGAGAGAGGAGAGATTAACTAAAAGGTCAGCAGTTACATATAAGGAGCCAGGACTAGTTTTTATTTCCACCCTCTCCCAGATGACAACTAATTTTTACACTATGGAGAGGCTTCCGTGCAAAATAAAATCCAGGGTAGAACACTGTAAGACCCTTGCTTAGGACCTCAGAAAGACTTAAGGCAGGGCTTTTAGACCTTTTCAGACAGATAAAAGACCCCTCTTTCTGAGGGTGTGACTTTTGGGTGCCCTTCATTAAACAATAGTTAAGAATATCAGGGGTGTTGTTCCCAAGCAATCACACAATGGGCCCTTGCTAATGGCATGGGTTTTATAAGTTCAGTTCAGTCACTTAGTCATGTCCGACTCTTTGCGATCCCATGGACTCCAGCACACCAGTCTTCCCTGTCCATCACCAACTCCCGAAGCCTACTCAAACTCATGTCCATCGCGTTGGTGATGTCATCCTCTGTCATCCCCTTCTCCTCCCACCTTCAATCCTTCCCAGCATCAGGGTCTTTTCAGATGAGTTGGTTCTTCGAATCAGATGGCCAAAGTAGTGGAGTTTCAGCTTCAGCATCAGTCCTTCCAGTGAATATTCAGGACTGATTTCCTTTAGGATGGACTGGTTGGATCTCCTTGCAGTCCAAGGGACTCTCAAGAGTCTTCTCCAACACCACAGTTCAAAGGTATCAATTCTTTGACACTCAGCTTTCTTTATAGTCCAACTATCACATCCATACATGACTACTGGAAAAACCATAGCTTTGACTAGATGGACCTTTGTTGGTAAAGTAATATCTCTGCTTTTTAATATGCTGTCTAGGTTGGTCATAACTTTCCTTCCAAGGAGCAAGTGTCTTTTCATTTCATGGCTGCAGTCACCATCTGCAGTGATTTTGGAGCCCCCAAAAATAAAGTCACTCACTGTTTCCATTGTTTCCCCATCTATTTGCCATGAAGTGATGGGACCAGATGCCATGATCTTAGTTTTCCGAATGTTGAATTTTAAGCCAACTTTTTCACTCTCCTCTTTCACTTTCATCAAGAGGCTCTTTAGTTCTTCTTTGCTTTCTGCCATAAGGGTGGTGTCAGCTGCATATCTGAGGTTATTGATATTTCTCCCAGCAATCTTGATTCCAGCTTGTGATTCATCCAGGCTGGCATATCACATGATGTACTCTGTATATAAGTTAAATAAGCAGAGTGACAGTATACAGCCTTGACATACTCTTCCCAATTTGGAACCTGTCTTTTGTTCCATGTCCAGTTCTAACTGTTGCTCCTTGACCTGCGTACAGATTTCTCAGGAGGCAGGTCAGTCTGGTATTCCCATCTCTAAGAATTTTTCAGTTTATTGTGATCCACACAGTCAAAGGCTTTGGAGTATTCAATAAAGCAAAAGTAGATTTTTTTTCTGTTTTTTGTTGTTGTTGTTGTTGTTTTGTTTTTTTGCTTTTCCCATGATCCAGTGGATGTTGGGAATTTGATCTCTGGTTTTTTCTCACTTTTCTAAATCCAGCTTGAACATCTGGGAATTCATGGTTCATGTACTGTTGAAGCCTGGCTTGGAGAATTTTGAGCATTACTTTGCTAGTGTGTGAGATGAGTGCAATTGTGCAGTAGTTTGAACATTCTTTGGCATTGCCTTTCTTTGGGATTGGAATGAAAGCTGACCTTTTCCAGTCCTGTGGCCTCTGCTGAGTTTTCCAGATTTGGTGGTATATTGAGTGCAGTAGTTTCTCAGCATCATCTTTTAGGATTTGAAATAGCTCAACTGGAATTCTCTCACCTTCACTAGTTTTGTTCGTAGTAATGCTTCCTAAGGCCCATTTGACTTCCCATTCCAGGATGGCTGGCTCTAGGTTGGTGATCACACCATCATGGTTACCTGGGTTATGAAGATCTTTTTTGTACAGTTCTTTTGTGTATTCTTGCCACCTCTTCTTAATATCTTCTGCTTCTGTTAGATCCATACCATTTCTGTCCTTTATTGTGCTCATTTTTGCATCAAATGTTCCCTTGGTATCTCTAATTTTCTTGAAGAGATCTCTAGTCTTTCCCATTCTGTTGTTTTCTTCTATTGCTTTGCACTGATCACTGAGGAAGGCTTTCTTATATCTCCTTACTATTCTTTGGAACTCTGCATTCAAATGGGCATATCTTTCCTTTTCTCCTTTGCCTTTAGCTTCTCTTCTTTTCACAGCTCTTTGTAAGGACTTGTCAGACAACCATTTTGCCTTGTTGCATTTCTTTTTCTTGGGGATGGTCTTGATCACTGCCTCATGTACATGTCACAAACCTCTGCCCTAGTTCTTCGGGCACTCTATCAGATCTAATCCCTTAAATCTATTTCTCACTTCCACTGTATAATCTTAAGGGATTTGATTTAGGTCATACCTGAATGGTCTAGTGCTTTTCCCTGCTTTCTTCAATTTAAGTCTGAATTTGGCAATAAGGAGTTCATGATCTGAGCCACAGTCAGCTCCCGGTCTTATTTTTGCTGACTGTATAGAGCTTTTCCATCTTTGGTTGAAAAGAATATAATCAATCTGATTTCAGTATTAACCATCAGGTGATGTCCATGTGTAGAGTCTTCTCTTGTGTTGTTGGAAGTGGGTGTTTGCTATGACCAGTGTGTTCTCTTGGCAAAACTGTTAACCTTTGACCTGCTTCATTTTGTACTCCAAGTCCAAATTTGCCTGTTACTCCTGGTATCTCTTGACTTCCTACTTTTGCATTCCAGTCCCCTCTCACAGGACTTTATAAACTGATCCATAAAAAAACTGTAAGATTTTTCTTTAAAGAATTGTATCAGCTTAGACTGAAAGAGACAGTACAAAAATGAAAACACGTTTTTATACTCCTGAAACCTTATGGGCCGGCAGTAAGCAGAGAAACCACTCAGATATAAACAGGCTACTTTTTTTGTGAAAAAGGAAAGCTAACTCAGAAGGTAGAAACAAGAACACAAAAGGCAGAGCCAAAAGCCATGGAGAACAACCAGCAGAAAGTAGGACTGAGCCTTAATCAAGGAAATTACAAGATGTACCTAGCTGGATATCAGAATTACTATGGACCAGAGACTACCTTAAGGTTTCCAGTTTCCCCTTTTTTCAAAGTGTGTCTCTACAGTAGTTATGCTTCAGTTCAGTTCAGTTGCTCAGTCGTGTCTAACTCTTTGCGACCCCATGGGCTGCAACACGCAAGGCTTCCCTATCCATCACCAACTCCCAGAGCTTACTCAAACTCATGTCCATTGAGTTGGTGATGCCATCCAACCATCTCATCCTCTGTCGTCCCCTTCTCCTGCCTTCAGTCTTTCCCAGCATAAGGGTCTTTTCAAATAAGTCAGTTCTTCCCATCAGGTGGCCAAAGGATTGGAGTTTCAGCTTCAGCATCAGTCCTTCCAATGAGTATTCAGGACTGATCTCCTTTAGAATCGACTGGTTGGATCTCCTTGCAGTCCAAGGGACTCTCAAAAGCCTTCTCCAACACAACAGTTCAAAAGTATCAATTCTTCAGCGCTCAGCTGTCTTTAAAGTCCAACTCTCACATGTATACATGACCACTGGAAAAACCATAGCTTTGACTATGCTTCCCCATCCCAAACATTCTATGTTGTGTAAGGCAGGTGGGAAAGGGGGCGATAATTACCTATTGGTTATCCACAGGCCTTTGGATTAAAAAGAATGATCTCAATGTGCTACATCTGATGAACCAACTCTGAGGAGCCTTTAGATGATGAGATCAGGGGCTTCAAGCCCCACCCTGAAGTCATAATGGGATGAGACTTTTGTCGATACTTGGGAGCAGGTGAAGGCATTTTGAAGGTGGAAGAGATGGATTGTGGACACAGGGCAGACTGTGGCCGATGGTTTTCCAAAAAGGGTGGCAACAACATTGCTCCTGTTCTTCTAGAAACTTTAAAAAACCAATCAAGAAAGACATGGAGTCTAATTTCCTTCATGACTATGGGCTAGGTTTGTGACTTTCCTGTAATCAATGGAATGCCGTGGAAGTGCTACTTCATGACAATTGAGGTTAGGTCAGAAAAGACTATGAAACTTCCAGTTTCTTTGCAGGAATGCCTGTGGTGGAGATCTGAACCATCAGGTAAGTACTATGGCTGCTGTGAGGTCGCCATGCTGTGAGGAAGCACATACGAGCCTGATTGGAGACACTCTGAGGCTGGAAGGGGAGAGATGCCCTCTCCACTCCAGGCTGCTCCAGGGACCTGTTTCAGCTCAAACTATCATGTGACTGCAACTGCATGAGCAACCCCCAACCAGAAACATTCAGGTGAACCTTCTCAAATTCCTGACCCACAGTAGCTGTGAAGAGTATCAAGATGATGATTTCTATTTTAAGCCATCACTGCTTGGAGAGGATAAAATGTTGTGGTACACCCCTCAACTCTAATGTGATATTTCCTTTTATTTTATGTGCCTTTAGTGTTCTTTTGTGAGAATGTATGCTTCATTTGTATGTATTATACTGTGCAACAGATTTCACTGTTGCTTTTTCTCCCTTTCAGGATTGTAAAAACCCATGTGTGGGCGTTGGCTCCCAGCTGGAAGGTGAGTAGGCCATAGGGTGAATGTACCACGTCTTACTTACCTAGTCTTCTAGTCACGAACCACTAGTCGCCTCCAGTCCCCACACCAGAAACAGAGTTGTCATGGACATGCTGGGAAAAGTCCCCATACAGACCCCTGTGAGAGCATCTTGAGCAAAATACCCAGGAGTGGGGATGTTGGGTCAGAGGGCATATGTGCACTTATTCTAACCAATACTGCCAGACTGCTCTCAGCCCTCTGCAACAGTCTACTCTAGTAGAGCAGTGAGGACTAAAACAAATAATAAGATGTTCATTTGCTGGCCCAGTTTCTACATTATATTTATTTTCCAGTGAGTCTGCTGGGAAAATAAGATCATGGCAGGCGGTCCCATCATTTCATGGCAAATAGATGGGGAAACAGTGGCCGACTTTATTCTTTTGGGCTCCAAAATCACTACAGATGGTGACTGCAGCCATGAAATGAAAAGACACTTGCTCCTTGGAAGAAAAGTTATGACCAACCTATACAGCATATTAAAAAGCAGAGACATTACTTTGCCAACAAAGGTCCATCTAGTCAAAGCTATGGTTTTTCCAGTAGTCACATATGGATGTGAGAGTTGGACTTTAAAGAAAGCTGAGAGCAGAAGAATTGATGCTTTTGAACTGTGGTTTTGGAGAAGACTCTTGAGAGTCCCTTGGACTGCAAGGAGATCCAACCAGTCAATCCTTAAGGAAATCAGTCCTGAATATTCATTAGAAGGATTGATGCTAAGGCTGAAACTCCAATCCTTTGGCCCCCTGATGCGAAGAACTGATTCATTTGAAAAGACCCTGATGCTGGGAAAGATTGAGGGCAGGAGGAGAAGGGGAAGACAGAGAATGAGATAGTTGGATGGCATCACTGGCTTGATAGACATGAGTTTGAGTAAAATCCGGGAGTTGCTGATGGACAGGGAAGCCTGGTGTGCTGCAGTCCATGGGGTCGCAAAGAGTCAGACACAACTGAGTGACTGAACTGAACTGAACTGAGTCTGCTGGAGGGTGTGTTTTGTTCTTGTTCTTGTTTGTTTGGCTGCATCAAGGGGCATAGGGGATGTTAGTTCCATGTGGCATCTTAGCTCCCTGAGCAGGGATCAAACCCATGCCCCTATGGTGGAAATGTAGAGTCTTAATTGCTAGACCACCAGGGAAGACCCTGGAGAGTTTGTTTCCCCAAATACCCATGTGGCTCACTTCCGTCGCTTGGGTCTTACATCAGTGTCACCTAACCAGCTTAGAGCAAACACCACTGCTGCATCCCATCGTTTTCCATCTGTCTTCACCTCTTGTGCTTTTCTTCAGAGTTCTTACAACTGGAAGTTTGTGTGAGTGTGTGGTTACTGTCTGTCTCTCCCCAGAAGAATTGTGTTGGGGGCATTATAGGTGATCAGTCAAAATTTGCTAAGAATTCATTGACTCGAGCTTGATTTCACCAAGTGCCTTTCTAAGGTGTCTTCCCAGTTCCTCAACCCTCCACCTCCACACCACCCTCAATCAGAGGAGAGAGTACTGGGGGCTCTGAATGACCCCATCTCCCCCTGCCTCCACTCTGGACTCACCAAGCACAGGGTTAAGGGCACCCGGAAGTCCTATGAGCCCTTGGGACTGTTCTCTCTGGGGGCGGAAGTGTGGTCTGGCAGGGTTTCAGGTACCGCCAGTCTCCTGAGAGTTTGTGGGGAGTTTTGCTCATTCCCAGTTTCTTGCTGAATAGATGAATGGAATCGTCAGGTCCTGGTCTCTGGTCTCACTTAAGGATCCTAAGACAGACAAGGGATGAATATTTAGGAAAAAAGGCAGTCCATAAAAAGTGAAGTTTAGCACTGTACTGTCTGATACGATGACAACTCGCTACATGGGGCAAATTAAATGTAAATTAATTAAAATGAAAAATTCAGTTTGCCAGTCATATTAGCTGAACTTGAAGTGCTCCAAAGTCACACACAACCAGTGCAGAAGTTTCCACCATCCCAGCAAGTTCTACTGGATGGTCCTGGAGAAAGAAACCTGTCTCATCCATTCTTGCTCTGAAAACACAAACCCACCCCTAGGGCTCTTCATGGAATGTCTGCCTTCCTTCCTCAAGCTCAAAACGGTCAGGATTTTGTTCCATCTTTAAAACCACGACTACGTTTATGATTTGGCAAGACAGAAGGCCCCTTTTCTGCCAGCATCTTTCAGAGGATGCTTCTCACTCAGTGTGTTGTGTAGAACATAACACATAGTTGTGTAAAACATAACACAGTCACACTGAGATAGCATGTATTGTCATATAGTGAGCATTTTTTGAGAATGAGCAAGTTTTATGTTTTATTTAAACTTGACATGCTATATTAATTTTCCCTCTTCTGAGGGCCAGGATGAAGTATTGAGAAGTCGCTTTTTTCCCGTTGGTTCTCACTACGTCTTTGAATTTCCAAGTTGTGTGTTCAAAGGGAAATTTAGTATGTTTGTTCCTACCGACCCTGGATGATCATGAAACATCTGTTTCCAATTTAAAATTATGAAATAAGAACTGAGGGGAAAAGTCAAATGTTATAAATTTATTTGGGACATCTATTGCCACCTCTTTGGAAGCCTTTGAAAATTCAAGCAGAAGTCAATACACATCCATCTTTTTTTTTTTACTTTCAATAAATAATATCTTTGAGTATATGCATATTATAGATAGATATATTTATGAGTCATTTAGCAGAGTTTGTAAGGTTTATACTGCATTAATTCCAACACAGCTCTTTCCAGGTTGATAGGGTGCAAATGAGGTAAGAATTAAGGCAGACCTAAAAGGCATGCAAATGTCATACATTTATATTCACTGATAATACAAGCTCTTGTGTGTGGACCACACAGAGGAGTCCAGATCTCCTCGGTGTGTCTGTCTAGTACTATTTTACAGGAGAATGGTGACACAGTTTAAAATTCAGTTACATTACCGTGGGGGTCTCAGTGCTTCTAACATTATGTAATCAAGGAGACACAAGCATTAGCAAAACATGAACAAGAAATCATAGAACTCTTTGCAGCACGTTTCTGCCCAGGCTTTGGAGGAGGAAGGTTTTTTATGAAATGATATTACACATATCACATTGTGGCAGGTTGTCTGTTTTAGAATATATGCTTTTTAAAATTCATTAGCAAATGACATTCTCATGCACACAAGTGTTTCAAACACAAGAAGCAAGTCCATTTATAGGTAGTCCAAGCAATATTTGTGTGTGTGTGTGTGTGTGTGTGTGTGTGTGTGAATAGCTGCAGACTGAATGGAACATTGATACTCTTGTGCAGTCCATAGCATTGACCCCCGCTCATTTCTGAATGTCGCACTGCAGAAGTAGTACAATGGAAGGGTCGCTCTTGGCAGCTTCTTTGAATTCATCCAGTGTAATCTGGTCATCTTTGTTCTTATCCATCTTGCTGAAAATCTTGTCTACTCGTTGTTCGGGCGTGAGGCCATCCTCATTCATTTTCATCATGATCACTGTGCCCACCATTTTGTAGATAGCCTTGGGAAGACAAAAAATAGATCATAAAGTTCACCTAGGATGGGGTAAAGAATTTAAATTTACTTCAAAGGACTCCTTAAATGCTTTTAAATAAGAGAGTGGTGTAATCAAATTGGTGTAAGTCTCATGACTAACGGGATAGAGAAGAATTTCATGACTCCTAATTTTTCTGGCTGGAGGAAGTGAGTGAAAAGAGTTGTGATGAGACCAAGAATGACGAAAATGATGAGCTCAGTTTGGAAACTTCTGAGTTTGAGGTCAGATGGTAATCAACAAGCTCTACTCCTTGGAGATGTAGGAAAAGATGAAGTGGTCCCAGATGAAATGGACTGTAATCAGTGATCCCAACTGATAAGGGACTTACAATCTGTCAAGAAAGCAAGCAAGGGGCACCAGTAAAATTAAGCCCTGAAAGAAGTTAGCTGAGAGGGATCTTCGAGTCAGGGACTATCTTCATGAGTGAAAGAACAGAGTAAGATGATTCCATTTTCCATTAAACTGCACACATGTAATTCTCAAAATGGAAATTAAAGGTAGAAACGAGTTTCATTCTTACCAAAGTGCCTTAAAATGCTCATCTACACAAAGACTTGTTGGTAAACATATAGCAGCATTTTCAGTAATAGCTCCAAAGTGAAACAGCACAAATACTCAACTGGCAAAGAGATAAATAAAATATGACACATCTATACAATTGAATATGATTTTAGCAACAGAAAGGAATGAAATACTGACAGATGCTACAACATAGATAAATGTCCAAAAAAGTGCCAGATATAAAAGGCCAAACGTATATTGTAAGATTCCATTTATATGAAATGTTCAGTGAGACAAATCCATAAAGAAAAAGTAGAAGGGTGGTTTTCAAAATCTGGGGATACCCATGGGCATAAGGTATCCTATTGGGAGAATAAAAATGTTCTACAATTGGATTATGATGATGGTGAGATAACCTAGACCTTAAAGGGTAAAGAAGATTTGGATGGGCCTAGAGCCCTGAAGGAAAAGGTGAAAAGCCCAGGTGGAAAGCATGGTAGAGGCCAAAGTGGCCAGTGGTGAGTGTTCAAGGGTGAGCAGCCCTGGATGGACAGTGAGGCTGCAGGGGACATGCAAGCGAATGGATGTCAGCTGGATAGCCGGATCTGTGTGCACAGCTGTGCGTGGCATGGAGGAACCTCTCTATAAAGACTTTTGACCAAATGAATGAGCAGCTCCTGAAGTACAGAGATGCTGTAAAGGCTGTATCAGTTATTGATACCTTGGTTCTGAAAAGGTGACTCAGCAAAAAGGAACCTGGAGGCAGGAAGGGGTGCCAGGGTGCAAGTGCAGAGGGCTAGAAGCTGGAGAAAATACTGGAGAAGGAGATAGGGAGCCACGTGCAGAGGGAGCATGAAGAAGGGGCATGGCTGATTAGAAGGAAAGGAGCTGAGAGTCGAGGTGGATATTTCCACGGGAGACAGAGCCTCGACAGTGAACTGCCATGTACTGAGCATTTCCTACATGACAGGAAGTGTTGTTTAGTCGCTCAGTTGTATCCAACTCTTTGTGATCCCCTGGACTGTAGCGCACCAGGCTCCTCTGTCCATGGGATTTCCCAGGCAAGAATACTGGAGTGGGTTGCCATTTCCTTCTCCAGCAGATGTTCCCGACCGTGGGATTGAACCTGTGTCTCCTGCCTTGGCGGGCAGATTCTTTACCACCGAGTCACCAGGGAAGCCTGAGAGAAAGTGTGCCAGGTGCTTAATCATTACCACAGTCTTGAAGGGTAGGTTTATTATCATTTCTTCATAAAGACATTGATGGTTTGGTGCTCAATGCCCTATAGCCAACTCCATGCCTGAACCTTACTGGGTCTCCCAGTTTACTTGGGAAGGGAAGTGGGTACTAAAGGTAGAGAAGGGACTAAAGATGCTGGGGCAGGTGGGGTAAGTGGAAGGCAGGGCTCCAGAGGCCAGAGCTGACTGCGCTGGGAAGCGGCCCCAGAGGGAGGAGAGTCAGCATAGCAGAGAGGGCATCTGGGTCACTTGGGTTTTGGCTACTGTTTCTCGCCATCACCCCTTAGCTTCGCTTTGGGGATCCACCCCTCTGCTTCTCCCCCACCCCAAATCTCAGCCCTGTGGTCTGGGCAGGGCCTTGCCCCAGCTCCAGGATGAGACACTTGGTCCTGCCTTCCCTCTTTGGGTCACCTTGTCAGCGCAGAGGTGGACACACAAGCTAAGACAGTGAGTGAAGAGGCATGACTCATTCATCAGCGGTTGAGTGCCCAGCAGGCTCCCGGACTGTTCTAGGCTGGAGGGATACAGCAGTGAGAGAGTATGGCCCTCTCTGTACATGTAGCTTGTGTTCTATTGTATCAGATAATTTAGGGCAGTGATAAAATCTGTGACAAAAAAAAAAAAAATGTTGGTAAGGGATTAGATGGCCCAGGGGTAGGGGGATGTGAGTTCAGGGAGGAAGGCCTGCCAAGATGTTGAGATGAGGGAGCAACCCTGAGAGGAATGAGGGGACCTGGGGGGCGGTCCTGGGCAGAGGGAGAGGATATCAAGGCCCTGATGTAAGGCTGTGTGTTCCAGGAAAACCAAGGTCCAGGTATCTCACACTCAGTGTGTAAGGAGTGGTGTTGAAGACTGAGGTTGCAGCAGTGGGCAGGGGGTCCTGGGACATTTGCACAGGCACCTAAGGAAGATGCTTGTTTACGTGGAATGATGGGAAACTGGGGACCATGGGCAGCATCTTGTGCCCACCATGGGGAAGCTGGCTTGAGGAAGAGAGCGGCATCCAACAGGGCAGAGCTAAGCCAAGGGCCAGAGAAGCTGGGTCCTGATACCATCCTTCACACCCTCTAGGCTTATGTTGGTGGAAGATCTCACAGTGAAAGCATGGCTGGTTGAAATGTGGTTGACAGTCAGAACCCAGCAGCTTGGAGCTGAGACATTATCCAGCGTGGAGGGAGGGGACAGGACAGAGGAATCAAGGCCTGCCAGGGCTCCTGGTGGGGAAGAAAGGGACCTGCCATAGGCCTGTGCCCAGGAAGCCTCTTCCCAAGGTCTGCCTTTCTGCCAGCAGCAGCCCAGGCCCTGAGAACACCTGGGGACCTCACCTCGATGATCTCCAGCATCTCCACTCGGGTGATCTTGCCGTCCCCATCCAGGTCGTACATGTTGAAAGCCCAGTTCAGCTTCTGCTCAAAGCTGCCCCTGGAGGTGATGGACAGTGCGCAGATGAACTCTCGGAAATCGATGGTGCCATCCCCGTTCTTGTCGAAGGTGCGGAAGGCGTGCTGGGCAAACTTGGAGGCATCTCCGTATGGGAAGAACTACAGAGCAGAACACACAAGGTCACCTGTCAGGAGGGGAAGAATCGCAGGCCGCGAAGTGAAAGCCCGCTGCCACACGTTGGCCCGGGGCTCTCCCAGCCCTCCCAGGAGGTGAGGGGGTCAGGCTTGCCCGTGTGGACCGGGTTTGGCCCAACACTCAAGGCTAAGGACGGGCATAAGGAAGCGGTCTCCCCATGCGTCCTCACTCCCAGGCTCCTCGCTCTTGCCTGAGGGTGAGGCTGGAGACACTGGGCTTTGAGGTTGGTGGGACCTGGATCAGGGCTGCTAGAATTCCTCCTCTGTGGCCTTTCTTGTCATTCTCCCTCGAGGTCTAGGACAGGGGCAGCCAGCTGACTTCTCTCCTGCACAGGGCAGTGTGACCTGGACATTTCTCCAGGTGTCATCATCCAGGTTCACTGCCCGTGGGGCCTGAGCAAGGTGGCCCTGACCTCCCGCCAGTGGCTCCCGGTCCCTAGCCCACCATGGTCCCCCTGGGTGTTGGGCCAGTGTCCAACTCCTTTTTTTGAAACTTTTCTTTTGTGGGGCATTTAAGACCCACTAAAAATAGAACATGACTGGGCTTATTTCTGAGAGACATAAAGAGGTGTCTTCTCAGAGCCAGCAGGGTGCTGCAGGAGACAGGAGAGGGACGCAGGAGGAGGAGGGGGTGCAGACCCCAAAGTGGGAAGACCACGGAGACCGTGGCCGTGGCCCCGGGCTTGGACACACATCTGGGCCCGCCACACACAGCAGGGAGCTCTGATACCTGGCCCTCTGCCCTAGCAAAGCTAAAGGACATCCTCCATATATGTATATATGTATATGTATGGCTGATTCTCTTTGCTGTACAGTAGAAACTAACACAACATTGTAAAGCAACTATACTCTGATAAAAATATTTAAAAAAAAAAGGAAGAGACATTCTCCAAGTGGAGCACAGGAAACTAGCAAGCAAACCTCATCCCATCCCTGAACAAAAACAAACCACGTGCTGTTTTAAACCAGAGAAGGTGCATTCGTGTTTCTGGATGAAGAATTCCACTAAATACAAAGTCCAAAGCAGATTCCTAAGGATGCCGTGGCATTCATATTCTGGTGTGGGTGTTGCCACTTGCTAAGTGGGTCAGGATGGCCACACACAGATGGCTGGCATCATGCCCTCTCTGACTGCGTCCTCTTTCTCACTGTACATCCTGACCTGGGACCCGCTAAGCCCTGCTGCCCACTGTCCCTAAACTGCACATTGAAATCTCCCTCCCGAAACAAAAGACAAGCATTTCATGTAAGGAGCGAATACAGGAGGCCCAGGGATGAGACAAGCATTCCCGGGGGCAGGGGTGGGGAGATCTGGTTTCAATTTGCATTTCAGTAGCTCCCACTTCCAGACACCAGTATCTGATCTGGTGCTTGCTCTTGTTGTGTAAGAAGCTACCCCTAAACCTGGTGGCATGAAACAGTAACAATCATTTTATTAATCTTGGGAAATAAAAACTTGACCATCTCTTCTTTTCTAATCAAACAACTCATTCTGTAACTATGAGCCTCCTATATTCTGAACTGTTCATTATTTGTAACACTTATAACACCACATGGTGGGGGAGGAGTTGGGGGGTTGTTCTAGTTTTTTCTTCTCACAACAACCAATTTTCTGTATCCCAGCTGGGTGTCCTACAGGTCAATTCACTTCTGATCCTAACGGCCTGGAGTTACTGGGGTGTCCTGCAATGCAGGAGACCCCAGTTTGATTCCTGGGTCAGGAAGATCTGCTGGAGAAGGGATAGGCTACCCACTCCAGTATTCTTGGGCTTCCTTGATGGCTCAGCTGGTAAAGAATCTGCCTGCAATGAGGGAGACCTGGGTTCGATCCCTGGGTTGGGAAGATCTCCTGGAGAAGGGATAGGCTATCCACTCCAGTATTCTGGTCTGGAGAATTCCATGGACTGCATAGTCCATGGGGTTGCAAAGAGCCAGACACAACTGAGCAACTTCACTTCACCAGTTTGTTATAAAGGATACAATCCAACGGAGGAGATGCATAGAGTAATGCAAGGGATGCATGGAGCTCCCAGTAAGGGTTGCCCCACTCTCCCAGCCCTTGAATGCTTTCATCAGCCTGGAAGTTCCTGGAACCCCATAGTTTATGGCAGTTTCATTATGCAAGCATGATCGATTAAATCATTGGCCATTGATGATTGAACTCAATCTCCAGACACCCTGTCTCCACTGGAGGTCTGGCTTGGGGCTGGAAGTTCCAGTTCTCTAATCTGCCCCTTGTCTTTCTGGGACCAGCCGCCCCCTCAACAATCCTGCTTCACTCATCTTATTAACATACACTCATCTTATTAACATACAATAGACACTAAAGAAGGAAATGGCAACCCACTCCAGTATTCTTCCCAGGAAAATCCCGTGGACAGAGCAGCCTGGCAGGCTACAGTCCATGGGGCTGCAAAGAGTTGGACATGACTGAACATGCATGAGGACAGTGATCACTCCAGAGATTCCAAGAGTCTTAGAAACTTCTGTACCAGGAACCAAGGACTAAGACCAAATATGTTTATTTCTTATTCTAAGTATCATATGTGCCCTCTGCCTGGGCGGTCTTCCTCTCTCTCTAAGGGGGTGCTGTTTGCTAATGTGTCGTCTGTGTTCAGGGGTCTTGAGCAGAGCCTGTACCTGAGAAATATAATAACCTAAAAACAGAGCAGACTGACCCCTGGATTCCAAGGTCTCCCTAGGGATTTTTATCCATCAGTCTTTCTGCACCCAGTGACATGAGTCCATTGGGTATAATTTTTTTCCATCCCTGTAGGTTTCTGGTGGTGCAGTGCTTTACCCATTTTACATCTCACAGCATCCTTTTAAGTTAACGGCTATCTGATATTTTTATCTGAAAATAGCTGGGCATCTTAGGTCAGTGTATTAAAAATTAATTTAGATCTGGAAGGCCTTCAGAAAAAAAAATCGATGGTAAATTTTGAGCTATAAAAGTTGCATGTGCCTTGCTGAAGGTCTGTTTACTGACTTTTAAAGCCAACATGTTTTCCCTGGAGGAACGGAGTGTGTGATGAAGAGCCCTCAGATATCTGGAGTGGTTGTTTCCTTTAGAAAATTCATCTTATCATTTTCTGAGTACTTCAAGTTTTTTGAATCAGAGGAATGATCCTTCTTTTGATGAAATAATTCAACTCTGGATGGGGCATAACAGAAAAAATGAAGCCATACTCCCTTCAATTTCTGTAGGAAGAAATCAGAGTCTTGAACTCATATCTACTTCTCTCGGAGGAAAACACTGCCTGAGAAGTACAAGTATTTGGACAGTATTATTGCTTGAAAGGTATTTTTAAATTCAATGTATTTTGCATCAACTTCTGCATTAAATATTGATGTAGAAATAATTTTTGTTATTAATAATCCAAATATTTTAATATAATAAAAAACTTGGAAGTTGAAATTTTATATATATATATATATAGTTTTATATATTTCACTTGTGTACTTTGTGTGTGCATACTAAGTCACTTCAGTCGTGTCCGACTCTTTGCAGCCCTAAGGACTGTAGCCCACCAGGCTCCTCTGTCCACAGAATTGTCCAGGCAAGAACACTGGAGTGGGTTGCCAAGCCCTCCTCCAGGGGATCCTCACGACCCAGGGCTCAAACCGGAGTTTCTTACGTCTCCTGTATTGCCAGGCAGATTCTTTACCACTAGTGCTATCTGGGAAGCCCTTAGGTTGCCATAAAAAACTACCATGGATTGGGTAGCTAGTAAACAACACACATTTATTTCTCATATTTCTGGAGGCTGGATGTTCAAGATCAAGATGCCAGCATGGTCAGGTACTGGTAAGTACCTGACCCTCTGGGTTGCATTCTGCTGACTGTTGGCTGTGTCCTCACATTCTGGAAGGTGCCAGGACACTCTATGAGGTTTCTTTTATAAGAGCACTAATCCTGTTCATGGGGCTTCCTAGGTAGCTCAAATGGTAAAGAATCTGCCTAAAATGTGGGAGACCTGGGTTTGATCCCTGGGTTGGGAAGATCCCCTGGAGAAAGGAATGGCAATCCATTCCAGTACTCTTGCCTGGAGAATTCCATGGACAGAGGAGCCTGGCGGGCTACAGTCCATGGAGTTGCAAAGAATTGGCCACAATTGAGCAACACTTTCACTTTCTTCAATCCTATTCATGAAGGTTCCACCCTCATGACCTAAGCACTTCCCTCCTAATACCATCATTTTGGGTATGAAGTTTCAACATATGAATTTGGGACACACAGAGTCAGCCCATAGCAACTTGTTTAAAAGGAAATAAGTTTTGTCGTAAAAATTTTCAAAAACTATATTAGATAATCTAATATAGCTAACCTTCAATTAATTTCCATTGTCTCTTTTATGCCCATGTATACACACACAGTTCTACTTTTGGTCAAAATATTTAAATCTAGTGTATCTTGTATTTCCATTAAAAGGAAAGTAAAAACAAAAACAAAAAACACCTCATCTGAGAAACAGATTGTTTAGTTTTGTCTGACTAAACAACAGATTACACTGTTTAGTCACTGGGTTGTGCCTGACTCTTTGAGACTCCATGGACTGTAGCCCACCAGGCTCTTCTGTCCATGGGATTTCCTAGGGAAGAATACTGGAGTGGGTTGCCATTTCCTCCTCCAGGGGATCTTCCCAACCCAGGGATTGAATCTACGTCTGCATCTCCTACACTGGGAGGCAGATTTTTTACCACTGAGCCACCTGGGAAGCCAGGGAAGCAGCTGCAAATGGCCAGATAATAACGCCTGCTTGATGGGAATCCAGGCTCCCAGCCAGGAATTCTTCTGACCCCAGAAGCCGTGTGGTGTGCTTCCTGGAGGCATCCTTTGGGGTTTGGCATCAGTGGGGCAGCCTGTCCTCCTGAGGATACCCAGGAGAAGGCTCCTTTGTGAACAGCAGGGTTTGGGGTGGAGCAGGGTCTGCTCCAGGTTCGGGCCAGCAGAGCCCTAGGCTTAATTCTGGGGGCATCTGAGCTGGCCAGTGCCCCAGGCTCCTTGGGCTGGGGGTGAGGCTGCCCCGGAGGCAGTCTTCTCTACAGCCCTCTTTTGTCCTTGCCCCTGTGGAGCCCACAGCCCTTTGGTTCAAACACCTGGGGACTCAGAGCTAGTAACGGAAGGTGGGACCACCAAGTAGCCCCTCTGTCCCTGGGTTCTCTGGGACCCCCAGCCGTGGAGGGCTGAGTGTACTAGGCCAGTTTATACAAGGAATCTGAGCATCTGTGGATTTTGGTATTTGAGCCCTAGAACCAATTCCCATGGATGCTGAGGGACCAACTATTGTATAACAAACAAGGTAGAAAGTTAGGGGAAAATATTTATCTGCCTGATCTGCCTGGAACAGTCTGATCATAAACTCTGCATTGTACTCTGAACACTCTGCCATCACAAACTCCTGTGGACAAGCTTGAAATGTCAAGGCCTTTGCTCATGGTGCCTGGCTGGCTACAATAGAGGCAGGATTTGAATGCGTATCTGTCGGGTCATTTCTACTACATCTTTCTGTTTGTCTTAATCAAGTATTGTGTGTGTGTGCTCAGTCTCTCAGTTGTGTTCGAGTCTTTGCGACCTCATGGAGGGTAGCCCGCCAGGCTCCTGTGTCCATGAGATTTCCCAGGCAAGAATACTGGAGTGGGTTGCCATTTCCTTCTCTAGGGAATCTTCCCAACCCAGGGATGGACCCCACATCTCTTGCATCTCCTTCATTGGCAGGTGGATTCTTTACCACTGAGCCACCTGGGAAGCCCTAACCAAGTATTAGCTGAAGAAATAAAGTTAAATCCACATCTGATGAAAAAAACAAATTTGTTGCATTATGTAATTCTTAGCTTTCATCCTGTTAATACTGTGTATTTATCGCCATCTCCTGGCAGGAAGTATGTACTACATGAAAATCACTACAATGCTCCTGAGGGATATTTTTTATGATTCATTCATTCTTTAATGCAACAAATATTTACTGAGCAGTTACTACATGTCAAGCACTGTGTTGGGTGGTGGCCAAAGTAGAAAAAATATATATTTATAATCATGGGAGACCTAGACACTAATCATACAACTGCTGCTGCTGCTGCTGCTAAGTCGCTTCAGTCGTGTCCGACTCTGTGCGACCCCAGAGACGGCAGCCCACCAGGCTCCCCCGTCCCTGGGATTCTCCAGGAAAGAACACTGGAGTGGGTTGTCATTGCCTTCTCCATTGTGTGAAAGTGAAAAGTGAAAGTGAAGTCGCTCAGTCGCATCCGAATCTTTGCGACCCCATGGACTGCAGCCTACCAGGCTCCTCCATCCATGGGATTTTCTAGGCAAGAGTACTGGAGTGGCTTGCCATTGCCTTCTCCGAATCATACAACTACATAAGTATAAAATTGCACTATGATATGGTAACTAAGTTGGTAAAGAATCCACCTGCAACACAGGAGACCCTGGTTCAATTCCTGGGTTGGGAAGATCCCCTGGAGAAGGAATAGGCTGTCCACTCCAATATTCTTGGGCTTCCTAGTGGCTCAGCTGGTAAAGAATCCACCTGCAATGAGGGAGACCTGGGTTTGAAAGATCCCCTAGAGGAGGGCATGGCAACCCACTCCAGTATTCTTGCCTGGAGAATCCCATGGACAGAGGAGCCTGGCGGGCTACAGTCCATGGAGTCACAAAGAGTTGGACACGACTGAGCAACTAAGCACAACACAAGTGCATAAAGCCACAAGCGAAAGTTATGGGAATGATCTTATGAGTTTGAAACTTAATGAAAATTTAGTGTGCAGCTCCCTTCCCCCACCCTAATATGCAGGTGGTGACAATTCACTGCTCTTCATCATAGCTGAAGAAAGGTCTCAGAGTCCAAAACTTGGGGATTACACAAATCTAGACTGTATCCCACTGTATTCCACATCCTTACTCAGAACTAACCAATGTGCAGAAGAGGAACAAAACCAGGAAATGCTTGAGGACTCTGCCTCCCCCAGGGGGACAAAGGGAGACTTGGCACAAATTAATCAGCTTACTCCAAAGCCACAGCAGAGGTTTTCCTTACAGAGAGTGGGCTGATGTCCCACATTTCCATCTTTTCAATCATCTATGCAGTTGTGAATATTAAATGGGCTGTCTCCTTAAGAGACGGTGAGTGAACCCCAGATATCTCATACTGAATATGCCAATGTTCCCCCAACCCCCCACTACCCCCAGTGCAACACAGGTGGCTGCGTCAGAAAAAAAAAAAAAAATGACGTCAAAACACAGTGCTTTCATTCCCCGCTCCAGCCCTGGCTGCTGTTCCTGTGTCTAGCTCATCCTTCTCGAAGTTGTACTGAGTTCCGAGAAAACATCGTAACATTTCCCATGAGAATCCTCCCTTCTCTCTCGGAGTCACTGGGGCCTGCCTCAATTTGATGGAGGATTCCGGGTCCCCTAGAAGCTCTCTCTCGGAGAAGGCAATGGCAACCCACTCCAGTACTCTTGCCTGGAAACTCCCATGGGCGGAGGAGCCTGGTAGGCTGCAGTTCATGGGGTCGCAAAGAGTTGGACACGACTGAGCAACTTCACTTTGACTTTTCACTTTCATGCATTGGAGAAGGAAATGGCAACCCACTCCAGTGTTCTTGCCTGGAGAATCCCAGGGACGGGGGAGCCTGATGGGCTGCCGTCTATGGGGTCGCACAGAGTTGGACACGACTGAAGTGACTCAGCAGCAGCAACAGCAGAAGCTCTCTGTCCAACCTTCAGGCGGGAGAGGTTTTCACAAGCAAAGCCTTGACCCACCGTGACAGCTGACCACAGACCTGCTGTATCGGGGGACGTGGCCACAGGACGCTGAGGAGGGCAGTCTCTCTCCAGCTCTCGGCTGGTGCTGGGCAGCCCTCAGCCCTCAGAGTAGATATCTGCCCATTAATCTGCCTGAAATAGCGCTCACAATGGGATCAAAGAACAGAAGAGTATTCTTGGACCACTCTGCGGCTCACTGTCATGGAGAGGCCTGCCATCCAGTCTCTCACCAGACACAGTTCCTTTGGAAAAGTCCTCGCTCAGGTCAGTTCTGTTTTCCTTTGTTCTCAAATGTCAGAAGCCTATATTGTCTGGCTTATGAACCCACCAACAGAACCCCCTCCCCAAGGATGGAGTAGTACTCAGTTCAGTTCAGTTCAGTCGCTCAGTCGTGTCTAACTCTTTGCGACCCCATGAATCGCAGCACGCCAGGCCTCCCTGTCCATCACCAACTCCCGGAGTTCACTTAGACTCACGTCCATCGAGCCGGTGATGCCATCCAGCCATCTCATCCTCTGTCGTCCCCTTCTCCTCCTGCCCCCAATCCCTCCCAGCATCAGAGTCTTTTCCAATGAGTCAACTCTTTGCATGAGGTGGCCAAAGTACTGGAGTTTCAGCTTTAGCATCAGTCCTTCCAAAGAAATCCCAGGGCTGATCTCCTTCAGAATGGACTGGTTGGATCTCCTTGCAGTGAAGGGACTCTCAAGAGTCTTCTCCAACACCACACTTCAAAAGCATCAATTCTTCGGCGCTCAGCCTTCTTCACAGTCTAACTCTCACATCCATACATGACCACAGGAAAAACCATAGCCTTGATTATAGACAAAAGTAGTACTAGGGAAGAACAAATCTGACTTCATATTGAATCTATTTTTTTAACTTTAACCTTTATATTCTATTGCTTTTGCTACAAGCTCATCACTAAAGGAATGTTGTTAGTTGCTGAGTCATGTCCCACTCTTCGTGATTCCATGGACTGCAGCCTGCCAGTCGCCTCTGTCTGAGGGATTTCCTAGGCAAGAATACTGGAGTGGATTGCCATTTCCTTCTCCAGGGGATCCTCCCAACCCAAGAATTGAATCTGGATCTGCATCTCCTGCACTGGCAGGCAGATTTTTTTTTTTAACCACTGAGCCACCTTAAAGTATACATAATGTCCCACCTCCAGGAACTCTGCCTTCCATGCCTGAGAGTTAAGCTAAAATACTTTCCTTTAAGCTACAGGAAACATCCTGACCAGGACCACCTGTGAATGGATGCAGGAAAGAAGAAATTAACACATCCTCCCTGGAGTCTGGCTGGAACCAGGAAATATTTGCAACAACTTATCGCCTTTTTTTACTTTACCTTCTCACCTCCCCCTCTTTGTTCTATAAAATAAGCTAACATCCCAACTGGGCTAGATGGTTCTTAGGGACTCGAGTTCACCAACTTCTGGGTCTGCTGCTCTCCAAATAAAGTCACTATTCCTTGTCTCAACAACTTCTCTCTCGGTTTATTGGCCGGTTGTGTGATGAGTGGTATGACAGAGTCTTATCTATTGCACCCCTGAAATATGGCAATTCTGCTTCCAAGGTCATCACCCCTCACCTCTGCTGGAATTAGCCAGAAGCCTCTCCTGGATGACCTGGCTCAGAAATCAACCTCTCCAGGTCCTACCAGTAGAGCAGCGGTCTACTGGCCACATGAGAGTCTATCGGGGAGCGAGGTCCTAGGCAGGTCCTTCTCTTGTGCTGCCTCGGCTGGTCTTTCAACACATTTAGGACTAGAGGGTCATCGCTCTGCATTAAGTAACTGGCTCAAGGTTGTATCATTGGAAAAGACCCTGCTGCTGGGAAAGATTGAGGGCAAGAGGAGAAGTGGGTGACAAAGGATGAGATGGTTGGATAGCATCACTGACTCAATAGACAAGAGTTTGAGCAAACTCAGGGAGATGGGGAAGGACAGGGAAGCCTGGCATGCTGCAGTTCATGGGGTTGCAAAGAGTCAGACGTGACTTAGCAACTGAACAACAACAATAAGGCTGTATCTCTAAGGAGGGTGAGGGTACTGGGATCAAACCCAGCTTGCTCAGTGGACGCTGCCTCTCCTGCGCTTGCTGAGTCTGCCTGGCCTTCTGCACGGAAATGGAGCTGCAACCCGCCTCCTCCACCAGGTTCTGGAAAGGATCTGCCCATCTGGCCCGTGGTTCTGCTTCTTCCTCCCCACGCACTCCTGCCTTGCACTGTGCTCACAGGAGCCTCAATCCTCGTCATCAAGGCTGGTCCAGGCCAGAGCAGGCTCACAGGGAGTGGGTACCCACTGTTAGGGACAAAGGGGGGAAAACACCTGTCCTTCACAGGGGACACCCCCTCCTCTCCAGGCAGTAGGAAGGGCTGGGCCCTGGGCAGGTCGGCGGGGACCATAGCCCCTGGCTCCGGGGCAGGTACTGCTGCAGAGGGAGAGAGGCTAACCAAGGATGGCAGTCAGCCTCCTGGACCTCACTGTGGCCCAAGCTCAGAGCAGATACTCCATCTTGCCCCCAGGGCTGCAGGGGGGTGGGGTCCTTGAGAGAAAGCAGGACCCACCCCAGGCTCATGAGAAGCAGAGGTGAGATGCGAGCTCAGTTCTATCTTATTCTGTGATGTTGACAAAGTCATCTGAGCCTCAGTTTCCTCTTCCACAAAATAGGGCAATAATAATCAATACCTATGATGTAGAAGTGCTGTGAGATGTACTGGGGACAGAACATGAGTAAACTGTCTGAGACTGTGAGGAGCTGGGCCTGGGCCCTTCCATGTTCCCCTCAAAGCTGCCCCAAAGCATCCACCTCCTGATGTTTGCAGATGGCAGCCGGGCGAGCAGCTGGTTAGCGGTGGGCTCTCTCACACACATGCCCCGGGCTGCTGGCCAAGCTGGTGTCCTTGAGGATTCACTTGGTATTTGTTTTTGGCTTTAGGCTCATCACACCCACAAACCATCACACGTCCAGAGGGAACTTTTCACACCCAAGTTTTCTCCTGTTCACTTCCCATAACCGTCAATAGCATCTAACTGTTTTCAGGACAAGGAACAAAATTACCCCCAAGCCTCTGTGTCGTTTTTGGTCCACTCCTCTGCCCTCTGGGATTCTTTCACTACCTGCTACCTGGGACCTTACTGAGCTCTCAGCCACAGCTGTGCAGCCTTTGCCATGTTTTTCTCTTTGTCTGCAATGCTCCTTTTCTGCTCCAACCCAGGTAATGCCTGTGTTCTTCTTCAGACCTTGAAGTCTTCTCCAAGCCAACATCAGAAGCTCCCATTATACACACGCACATCACTGAGTCCCACCCTCGGTTACATTTATCATCACAGTGAAGAAATGTTCATGGCCTTGCTTGACTAAGGCCCGTCTTCCTTAGCAGTTGTTGAGGTTGTTTAGTTGCCAAGTCGTGTCCCACTCTCTTGTGACCCCATGCACTGCAGTCCACCAGACCCCTCTGTCCATGGGATTTCCCAGGCAAGAATACTGGGAGGGTTGCCATTTCCTTCTTCAGGGGATCTTGCTGACCCAGAAACTGAACCTGTGTCTCCTGCACTGACAGGTGGATTCTTTACCCCTGAACCACCAGGGAAGCCCCTCCCCTAGTAGACCATAAGCTAAATGGAGGCAAGGAGTGGCCTGTTTTCGCCCACCACTGTGATCTCTGGCATCTAGTACAGGGCCAGGCACACAGGAGGTGTCAGATGAACATATGGCTCAGCACAGCAGGTCTTTTTTGAGCCTGAGGATACAGCAGCAAATCCACCCAATGACCAGGGAAGGCCTGAAATGTGTTCCGAAGCGTGTCTTAAGTCAGCTCTGCTAAAGAAGGCTCCCACTTGGCCTTAAATCGTGTCATCCCCATTACTGCTTCAGCCGATGATTCACGAGGATTGAATCATCATCAGAGCAGTATGTGCATTTGGTCATGTGCAGGGGAAAAGGAGAGAGATATTTCCCCTTAATCAGAAACGGTGGATCCCTAAACTGTTCTCTGCCAAGATGTTCATTCAACAGATACTCCCAAAAGCCAGGGGTGGTGCCAGGCTTCATGCTGAGCTCTGTGTGGGAGGGAAGGAGGGTGAGGGGCAGCGAAGAAGAATAAGAGTAAAATATAAGACCCGTCCCTGCCCTCAAACAGACATAACCAATCAAATGTAGATGCAGCCCAAAGTGTGAGCTGCCCTCCACATTTGGGCTCTCTGGAAAGAGATTAAAGACACAGCCCCGCTACCCTGCCCCCCATGGGGGGCACCCAGATCCTGAGGTCACTTTTCAGAGCTGCCTCTCCACTTGTCCTCTAGGTGACAATATCCATTTTTTACATTATGGGTCCCTCAGGACTCCAGGTTTTATTATGAGACAACCACTATTAGCTCATGGTTCTTGAGCTGCATCTATTTGAGAAGAAAATTAGTCCTGAATTAAATTCCTAGAAAAGGGGTTTTGCCCCTTGCGTCACAGAAGCAATTTTCATTTATGTCCTCGACCAGGTCCCTCCATAGGCATATCACCCCAAGAAGGTCATGAGGCCCAGGGGAAGTTCTCTGACCTTCTTATAGAAAACCAGACACAGGCAGCGGAAATCCTGCCTAATGTTCCGGTCTCCCCCATTTGAGAATTCACACCACGGGTAAAGCCAGAATCGCCTCTTCGTTAAAGGAAATACGATGCTTTGCTCTTAATTGCATCTTCACTGGTTTTAGATTAGGATCTGTTATCCTGCAGATGCTTGATAAATGCTTTATAAATGCTTAGCGTGGATAAAGGAAGCAACTCGCTGCAGAGGAGCCGATGCTGGGTTGTGGCAGGGTATCTAGTTGTAACTGAACTCAAGCCACTTTGGATATAAAATGACGGCATATATCAGGTAAGCTTCAAAATTTCTTTCAGCGATCACATTTTATTTATTTTTTTCTGATTCTAGAAGTGAAATCTTTAAAAAAGGAGAAAAGAAAATGATTTTGGCAAATGGGTGATACTGTCATGAATTTGGATTTGTTAATTTACTGCCCCCTTGTGTGGCTGTTGTCGAGTTGCTAAGTCGTGTCTGACTCTTTGTGACCTCATGAACTGCAGCACGCCAGACCTCCCTGTCCTTCACCATCTCCCAGAGTTGGCTCAAACTCATGTCCACTAAGTCAGTGATGCCAACCAATTATCTCAATCCCTGTCGCCCTTTCTCCTCCTGCCATTAGTCTTTCCCAGCATCGGGGTCTTTTCCAGTGAGTGTGGCCCCTTTTGTTGGTATAGCCTAATTACAGGATCAGACTTTGAAGGGTGAATATATCTATTGTTGTTGTTTTATTCACTAAGTCGTGTCTCACTTTTTGGTGACCCAATGCACTGTAGCCCTCCAGGCTCCTCTGTTCATAGGATTTCCTAGGCAAGAATACTGGAGTGGATTGCCATTTCCTTCTCCAGGGGATCTTCCCAATCCAGGGATCAAACGTGGGTCTCCAGTGTTGGCAGGCAGATTCTCTACCACTGAGCCACCTGAGAAGCCCACTCACTGGTTACTCAGACTTTAAAAATAAACTCTCTCTCTCAAAAAATAAATAAAATAAAATAAAAATAAACTTTCTTTACTTCTGCCCAAATACCCAATTCACATTACAAATTGGTTCAATGACATCTTGATTTGGGACAAGGGATTTCCTCCAGTATTTCTCTTGTTGACTAACGTTGAACCACCAGGATAAAGCAGTCTACTGTTAGCATTTATTACAAAATACGGGGGTCAACAATAGTAAATTACACAACAGTCAATTGTCATGTTTCCATTTAAGTCAGTCTACTATATTAGAAAGAAGACAATTTTGTCAATTTAAAAAGAAACCCATCTTTGAAACTGAGGAAGGGGTGAGGCTCTTTGAAGATGCTCAGTGAAAAGCTGGTCATGTGGGGGAAAATTGGAAAAGGATTCCTCATCTCACAGTCTCTTCAATTATTCCAACTGAAGTGGGTAGAGCAGCAGATTTTGCAGTGGATCTGAAACTGCTTATTTATTTCACCTCCTGAACTCCTCCTAGAATAAAGTAGTCTCTTCAAGATCAATGACCATTTCACCCTAGGCCCAATTCATTTCACAGTGTCATGGTGACCATGACGAGAATGCTCAGCCTGGCTGCATCTCAATTAAAACCTTCTATTAATATAATGTCGCAGGCCACCAAGGCTGTAACTCTGAGGAGAGAGCTGTACAGCTCAGCTGGTGACAGGGACCGCAGTGATTGTCTGAGATGGGGAGTTCTGTCTGTGGCAGTTGAACTCATTTGTAAGAAATGAACACATACAGGGCCACCACCTCAGTAGCTGTGTCCTCCCTTTCCTGGAAAGAGAAGTCTCCCTCCCAACTCTAAAATGTGCCCCTCGATTTTTTACCGTCTGTCATTGCTGACATATCCATAACTTTTGCCTAAATTGTTCCAGCGAAAGTGAAAGCGTTAGTTGCTCAGTCGTGTCTGACTCTTTTTCGACCCCATGGACTGTAGCCCGCCAGGATTCTCTGTCCATGGGATTCTCCAGGCAAGAATACTGGAGTGCATTGCCATTCCCTTTTCCAGGAGACCTTCCTGACCCAGGGACTGAACCCAGTTTTTCCTGCATTGCAGGCAGATTCTTTACCATCTGAGCCACCAGGGGAGCCACAAATTGCTCCAGATGTAATGCCATCTCTGCCACCTGAGGTATAAGAAAAAGGTCTGACTGCAGACCAAGAAATGAACAAGAGAAACAGATCCCATGGAGGAGGAAGGGTGGTATGCCGTGGTGGTGGGATCAGATGGGTCTGGGATTGAGTATCAGTTCTGCAGTTTCTTAAATGAGGGACCTTTGGCAAAGTGTTTTTAAAGCTTTTTCAAAGTCTTTGTTTATATGAAAACTGGGCAGGGGGAGAATTGGCTGCTGGGCTGGGATCTTTGGGATTTAAGGAGGAGGACACTAGAATCGAAAAAATGGAACGATTAGTCAATAATCGTCTACTAACTGGACATGGAACAACAGACTGGTTCCAAATAGGAAAAGGAGTATGTCAAGGCTGTATATTGTCACCCTGCTTATTTAACTTCTATGCAGAGTACATCATGAGAAATGCTGGGCTGGTAGAAGCACAAGCTGGAATCAAGATTGCCCGGAGAAATATCAATAACCTCAGATATGCAGATGACACCACCCTTATGGCAGAAAGCGAAGAAGAACTAAAGAGCCTCTTGATGAAAGTGAAAGAAGAGAGTGAAAAGGTTGGCTTAAAGCTCAACATTCAGAAAATGAAGATCATGGCATCTGGTCCCATCACTTCATGGGAAATAGATGGGGAAACAGTGGAAACAGTGTCAGACTTTATTTTTGGGGGCTCCAAAATCACTGCAGATGGTGATTGCAGCCATGAAATTAAAAGACGCTTACTCCTTGGAAGGAAAGTTATGACCAACCTAGATAGCATATTCAAAAGCAGAGACATTACTTTTCCAACAAAGGTTCGTCTAGTCAAGGCTATGGTTTTTCCTGTGGTCATGTATGGATGTGAGAGTTGGACTGTGAAGAAGGCTAAGCACCAAAGAATTGATGCTTTTGAACTGTGGTGTTGGAGAAGACTCTTGAGAGTCCCTTGGACTGCAAGGAGATCCAGTCAGTCCATCCTAAAGGAGATCAGTCCTGGGTGTTCTTTGGAAGGAACGATGCTGAAGCTGAAACTCCAGTACTTTGGCCACCTCATGTGAAGAGTTGACTCATTGGAAAAGACTCTGATGCTGGGAGGGATTGGGGGCAGGAGGAGAAGGGGACGACAGAGGATGAGATGGCTGGATGGTATCACCGACTTGATGGACGTGAGTCTGAGTGAACTCTGGGAGTTGGTGATGGACAGGGAGGCCTGGCGTGCTGCGATTCATGGGGTTGCAAAGAGTTGGACACGACTGAGCAACTGAACTGAACTGAACTGAAGTGCACCCATGATGTGCCAGGTGCTAGTCTAACTGCCAAAAGGGATGCAGAAAAGCATAAACTGTGGCCAGATTTTGAGTTGAGGCAAATAATTCTTGCAACAGGAGAAATTCTAAGAAGTGTAGGCTCTCCCTCGCCCCCTAGGGCAGCAATATATCCCAGCTTCCCAACCCAGCCCCGGAGCGGAAGAATGAAAAAACCAGAACAGACCATAGCAGTAGATTTCCACTGCTACAGAAAAACCCCAGATCCCTATTTCCAGATCTCACTGGACTGCTGATTCCAGGAGGAGTTCCTTTTTACCACAACCCAGAGTCCAGAACCTGCTGTGGGAACAAGGCTTTATTTGAGAAGGGCCAAAAGAGGAACTGGGCTTGGTGGCTCAGTTGGTAAAAAATCTGCTTGCAATGCAGGAGATCCAGGTTCGATCCCTGGGTTAGGAAGATCCCCTGGAGAAGGGAATGGCAACCCACTCCAGTATTCTTGCCTGGAGAACTCCATGGACAGAGGAGCCTGGTGGGCTATTGTCCATGAGATCGCAAAGCGTGGGACATGACTGAGCCACTAACACACACAAAAGAGGCACCAAGAGTCAGGACTCAAGATTACAAAGAGCAGGAACATGAAACCCACACAGAAGAGCAGCCAAGCCGGGGCGTCAGACCTGCACCGCTTCTCATGCTGCTGCAGAGCCAGCTCTTGGACCGAGTTCCCTGGGATGGAACCTGCCTCTGCAGCTTCTCCTCCCAAATCCAGACTCCTTGATCCTCCTTTCCATGGGGAGTAACCCCAGCAAAGGCCATCTGATTCTTGACTCGGTTGTCTAGAAGGATCTATTTAAAGATTAGATCTCAGGGTACAGGGGAAATCTCTGAAGAGTCTGCCAGTAGGGGGCCACGATAGAATCCTCCCACCCTGATGAGGCCAAAGGGCAGGAGCCACTGGGGTTCCAGGGTGCCAGACCACAGAGGTTTTACTCTCTAACTATCTCCTGCAGGGTGTGAGCCCATCGCAGACAAGGGGCGGAGTCCAAGTTCTGAAGGTGACACTGATGTTGGGGAAGGGTCTGAGCAACTGGGCCTGCTTCCTCTCGTGTAGAATGAGGGGGTTGATTCTCCATCAGCCCGAGAGGGTCTATCAACCCCTGTAATTCTAAATCTGCATAATCGACAACATTATACTTGACAAAAGATGCTGATTTAATTAACAACACTTTTATAGCACTTCCTACGTGCCAGGTGTGTTTCAGCACAGTGCCAGTGTTTCCCCACGGAATCCTCTAACAACCCTCTGACAGAAGTACCACTCCCAACCCATTACAGACACGAGTCAGCAGAGGCAAAGGGGGTATTATGTTACTTTGCCCAAGATCACACACCTAGTTATTGGCAGAACTGAACTCGTTTCACTCTAGAGGCTACACTTTTTACCAAGCTACTTGCCTCTGATCTAACACGTAGGAACACAGACACCAGAAAGGTCAAAAATCCCAATTCTGTCTCTCACTCTCACCATGTACCAACAGTAGAACATCTGAGTCCATTCTAGTCTGATAGAGAAGCAGAGAAGCCTGGCGGGTGAGGTAGCAGAACTTCTGAAGCTCCAGATGGGCTCTGTAGCTCAGAGATTGCATAGGATCATGGGCTTTGGCCAGAGCCAAGGCTTCTTGACTTAACTGCTCAGCATCGCTGGCGGGGCTTAGGGGGGTGGAGGTGTTGGGGGTAGGGCCCGCAGGGGGTATGGGGCGGCGGGGGGGTGCAGCAATGGTGATGTGAGATGGCACCAGCACCTGTGAATGAGCTGCTTCAGCTGCATCAGTCTGCCTGGGTGATCCTGTCTGGGGGTTGGGGGAAGGCTGGAGGGGGCACTGAGCTGGAGTTAAAGACACTGAGCCATTCAGCCTTAAAGAGCCAGAAGCTACCTCCTCTGGCCCGAGGTGCTTAGGCATTAGATGAGGTGGCAGTTCAGACTCCAGACAGGGAAGTTCTTCTCTCACATTTCCATATTTATCTCTCAGCAGGGAAAGCAGAGAGCAGACTTACCAAGGCTCCAGGCCCCTCCCTCTCCCCGCCTACCCCCAGGCTCATGAGTAAAGATGCAGAACCTCCCAAGGAGAGCCTTGCAGGCCTTCCCCTAGGGGAGGGGAGGGGAGTCCACGCGGGGCAGGAGGCGTTGAAAAACACCCACCAGCAGCCTTAGAATGGGGCATGGGAATGGGAGCCAGGGGCCAGGGGGAGGGTCTACAGATGATCGTGGAGCACCAGAATCATTTCTGCTCTCAGCACCTCAACTTCTCTGCTTATAAATGGGGTTGTTTAGTTGCTCAGTCCTGTCCACCAGCTCTTTGTAGCTCTGTGCACTGCAGTCCACCAGACTCCTCTATCCATGGAATTCTCCAATCTGGAATACCTGAGCTGGTTGCCATTTTCTTCTCTAGGGGAACTTCTTGACTCAGGGATCAAACCCATGTCTCCTGCATTGGCAGGCAGATTTTTTTACCACTTAGTCACCAGGGAAGACCTAGAATGTGTTTTAATTACCTAGATTCTAGAAATATAGGCTACTGCTTTAAATGAACTTTGTGATGATGTATGTTATAGCAGAAGCGTTCTCTTGGTCAGAGAAGCAGGGGTGTGTGTGTTAACAAGGAAAGCTGTGCTCTCTCAAGCCCAGTCATTGGTTTTCCTTCCCATCCTCAGACACGGCAGGCTTCTCCGCCAGCTGCTCTGGGTCTCTTGCTGATGGGTGGCACTTTGTTCCAGATCCAGTGTCTAATGCCTTCTCACCTTGGTCACATCTCCCATTTCCTCAAAACGCTGGCTGATATTTCCCCATTCTGGGTGCATGCACAAGGAGTGCCATGGTGCAAAGCCACTGAATTTGCAGAGTGTTTTAAGCTGTCACTCTGGGGAGGCGCTGTCTCCAGCAACAAATCCTGACCCTCCGAGAGAGAGACCAGTGTTTGTTTTTCTTCTCAGAAAAGTAACAGGAGAGACAGCACAGCTGTCAGGGTCCCTCAGAGTGCCGCTCTGAAGCCACAGTGACCACATCAAACCCCAGTCCACCTCTGAAGTGGCTGTGTTCTGAGCCTCAGTTTCAGGTGTGAAGAGACCAATCCCAGGAGTGGCTAATGCACTAGCTTATGTAAAGCATTTTGGACCGTGTCAGGTACATGGAAGACACTAAAGAACATAAATAAATAAAGCGTAGCTTACACCTCTTCCTCCTGCCCTCAAAACCATGCATGCCTGTGTTTCAGACTCTACATTACAGTTTGTGCCATCTCTAACCACAAACCATTTTTATCCCAGAGAAGTGTAATTGATCACAGGTTGATCCACCTCTGTGAGCTGGACCTCAGTTTAGGTCCTTTTCGCTGTGAAGAGCTGACTCATTGGAAAAGACCCTGATGTTGGGAAAAATTGAGAGCAGGGGTGACCAAAGATGAGAGGGTTGGATGGTATCACTGACTCAATGGACGTGAGCGTGAGCAAGCTAGGAGACAGTGAAGGACAGGGAAGCCTGGTGTGCTGCAGTCCATGGAATCACAAAGAGTCGGACACCACTGAATGACTGGACAATAACCTGCTTTAACTTAATTCTCATAACGGTCCTATGAGGTAGTGCCCACAGATGAGAAATCTGAGGCACAGATAGGTTAAGTAATTTTCTTAAGGTCACACAGGAAATGGCAGAGTGGAGGTATGAACCTGGGAAAGCTACCTGCAGAGCCTGGGGAGAGGCAGGAGGACTCTTAGGGGAGAGAATTTTGACTTTAAGCACCAAAGGCAAGAGCTTTCCAGGTGGTGCAATGGTAAAGAACCCATCAGCCAATGCAGGAGATGCAGGTTCAATCCTTGGGTAGGGAAGATCCTTTGCAGGAAGAAATGGCATCCCACTCCAGTATTCTTGCTTGGAAAATTCCATGGACAGAGGAGCCATGGAATGGAGTCCATGAGGTCATAAGAGTTGGACATGACCAAGCAGTCACTCAGGCACCAAAGGCAAGAACCACAAACCAGTGTGGAGGACGAATGACCTGAACCCAGGTCATCCTGCCAAGGCAAATCCCATCAGCATATATTTATGAATTTGTACATTTTGCCTGCCACCTGTTATCAGCATCCGGGCCATTTCCCCACTGCCCACGGCTTTCTGTTGGGATTCTGTTTTCTGGACCATCATTCCAGCAGGCCCCTGAGAGCCATGGCTCAGCACCCATGCCTCAGTTGTCCTGTCTCTGCTGTCCTCCTGGCCTCCTCACAGCCTTGTCCTCAGCTCGAGTCCCTCCCAGGGACCCTCCTTCTCCCATGGGGCACCTGCGGTTACAGCAGCTAGAGAACCATTTAATTCCCAGTTCGGCCCAAGGGTGTGTTTCTAAGCAGCTAGTGCATGCTGAGATGTGTGGAAGGAACCCTCATGGTGACAAAAAACAAACCCTGATGTGCCCAGAGCCATAGGCATGAGTGTGTGTGTGTGTGTGTTCGTGTGTGTGTTTAAAGGAGCTGGGGGTGGGTAGCAGTGAGCTTCCCACACACTCAGATCCAGCTGGCAGCCAGCACTGGCTTTGGGACCAGTTCCCTGTAGCAGGACTGCAACAGAGCATGGGTGCAGCAGGAAGGCATGGGGCGGGGGCGGACAGGAGGGGAGGGGATGGGGGTGGGGTAGGTGCACAAAATGACCTAAAGTAGGGAGGTAACCATTTTCTCTTCTTTGGTAGCTGTGCTCCTCGGGGAGGGAAAAAATAATATACAAAAATACCTGTCTTCCCCCTCTCTTTCAGTGCCTGCTGTGAACCTCATTCTGCTGTCAGTTCAGTTCAGTCGCTCAATTGTATCCAACTCTTTGTGACCCCATGGACTGCAGCACGCCAGGCCTTCCTGTCCATCGCCAACTCCCGGAGTTTACTCAAACTCATGTCCATCAAGTCAGTGATGGCATCCAACCATCTCATCCTCTGTCATCCCCTTCTCCTCCTGTCTTCAATCTTTCCCAGCATCAGGATCTTTTCAAATGAGTCAGTTCTTTGCATCAGGAGGCCAAAGGATTGGAGTTTCAGCTTCAGCATCAGTCCTTCCAATGAATATTCAGGACTGATCTCCTTTAGGATGGACTGGTTGGATCTCCTTGCAGTCCAAAAGACTCTCAAGAGTCTTCTCCAACACTACAATTCAAAAGCATCAATTCTTCTGTGCTTAGCTTTCTTTATAGTCCGACTCACATCCGTACACGATTACTGGAAAAACCATTGCTTTGACTAGACAGACCTTTGTTGGCAAAGTAATGTTTCTGCTTTTTACTATGCTGCCTAGGTTAGTCATAGCTTTTCTTCCAAAGAGCAAGCACCTTTTAATTTCATGGCTACGGTCACCATCTGCAGTGATATGGGAGCCCATTCTTGCTGGGCTGATCCCAATTTCCACAGAGAGGAGAAATGAGGATGGCAGGACAGGAGAAGGGGCCACAGTCAGTGAGCCTTGGACTCAGGTTTCTTATTTCTGCATTGCAGGGCATCTTCACGGGTCTGGGTAAGGCCACTCATAGCCCCCTGATTTGTCACTCCTATCTTGTAAATGTGTTGACAAGACCTTTAAATACAATGGCTGAGAGAGGGAGAGACAGAAGCCAGGATGGCCTCCCACTATGATCCACTGAAACACGAAGCCTGCCTCTAATCTCGGCAGGACCTTATACATAATTTGTGGGGCCCAGTAAAGAAATTGCCTGCAATACAGGAGACACACAGAAGATGCAGGTTCAATCCCTGGGTCAGGAAGGAGGAAATAGCAACCCATTCCAGTTTTCTTGCCTGGGAAATCCCATGGACAGAGGAGTCTGATGGGCTACAGTCCATGTGGGTCTCAGAGAATCAGATATGACTAAGCAACTGAGCAGGCACGCATGAGTAAAATGAAAATGCGAGTCCCTTGTTCAACAGTGATTAAGGATTTCAAGATGGCGACAGGAACATTAAAGCAAGCTCAGGCCCTTCTGAACACGTGGTCCTGAGCCGCTGTTCTGGTCTCACATCCATGGGCGGACCCTGGGTCTCGCCTCCACACTGCTGTTGGAATGAACTAGTACATAAGTAAATCTAACCCTTTCACATCTCTACTGAAAGCTCTTTGATGTTCTTACTACCACAGGATCCCACAGCCCCAGAAACAAAGTCACCCTTTGGGACCTGGGTCCAGCCATCTTTCTGGTCTCATTTCCCAGGCCACCCTCTGGGCATTCCATGCCTGTATGATCCAATGGAAATCCTCCCAAAGTGTTCTTTCAAACTTCTCTCTCTCTCTCTGCAAGGAATATCCTTTTTCTCTCTCACTCCTGGCTACTTCCCATTAGGCCTATGCCACTCATCTCAAGGGTCACCTCCTCTGAGCTGTCTTCCCAGATCATTCTTCCCTTTCAAGCCCAGAGCCCACATTCTGCCCTCCTAAGCTTCCCCTCTGAGGAGTGATGGAGCCCAGCCTGTATCACTGTGTACAGGACACTCACCACTCGTCACTGTCCTGACCTGTTATGTGCCTGCCTCCGACTCTACTATGAGGTACTTGAGAGAAGGACTGTGCCTGACTCATTTATGTATCTCTAGTGCCTGGAACACAGTGGATATTCAATATCTAGTTCTTCATCAATTTAATGGGTGAAGCCCTCCACCAGATCTGTCGTATTCAGTTCTGCCGTAACTTTATATGAAGTGAGCCAAGACAAATTTTTCACATGCTCCATTCCACATTTCTTTTAGAATTCTTCTCCATACAGTGATCTGCTCGATGTCTAACTGAAGGAGATTTGTTGTTGATTTTAAAGAAGCATTTCTATTTTCATTTAATGAAAATAGCAATTTTTCTGACTATAAAGGCCTGGTGTGCTGCAGTCCATGGGGTCGCAAAGAGTCGGATATGACTGAGCGACTGAACTGAACATAAAGATAAAACACCTTTATAAAGAAAAAAATTAAAACATAGTCATTAAGGACTAACTATCCAAAACTCTGCCACTTAGAGAGAGCCGTTCGGAATAGTTCACTCATTCACTGATTCAGCAAGTATTTACTGAACACTACGATGTTTCATGTGTTGGAGATATGGAAGTGAATCAGGCACACAGAAAGCCTTTTCTTTATTCTAGCCATTGCTTATGTATATGCCTGTGTACAGTTCGCACACACAGCACCTACACACACAAGTATATTTGCACTTTAATACCTAGGTTTATTTATTTAGTGATATGCCATGAAAATCTTTTCATGCCACTGGCTTTAAATATATGACCCTCATTTTCATGGTCAATATGTTTTGTAATTTCTTTAATCAAGTCTTCACTCTTGGCATGCTCCTTTGCTAAGTTGTGTCTGATTCTTTGGTGACCCCCATGGATTGACCCCTGTCAGGCTCCTCTGTCCATGGATTTTCCCAGACAAGGATACTGGAGTGGGTTGCCATTTCCTTCTCTGAGGGATCTTCTTGATCTAGGGATCAAACCTGTGTCTCCCTCGGCTCCTGCATTGGCAGGTGGATTCTTTACCACTGAGTCACCAGGGAAGCTCCTTAACTCTTGGGTAATTGTTTAACACATCAGGGTCACCAAAACCTTGGTGAATTTTTTTTTATTCATAAAATTGATCTATATGCTATGTGTGCGTGCTCAGTTGTGTCCAGCTCATTGTGACCCCATGGACTGCAGCCCGCCAGGCTCCTCTGTCTGTGGGATTTCCCAGGCAAGAATACTGGAGTGTTGCCATTTCCTCCTCCAGGGGATCTTCCCAACCCAGGGATCAAACCCAGGTCTCCCGCAGCTCCTGCTTTGGCAGGCGCATTCTTTACCATTGAGCCACCTGGGAAGCCCTGGTTGATCTGGTTACCTCCTAAAATAGATGGCTGGTATAAAGAGCACGCACATTTTAATTTTGACACATATACCAAATGACACTCCAATAGTTAACCAGCATTAATTTATCCTCCATCTTTGTCAAATTGGGTATGAACATTCTCCTTCATCTCTTCTCTTCTAGTAGAAGAAGAAAAAGGATATCACTTTATTATCTAAGTGTTTGTGCATTTCTCTGATTCCTGGTCCACTTAAATATTTCTTGTATTTCCTTTGGGAAATCATAAATAAACTTGATTATAATTTTCTTTTTTTTCTACACAGACATTTAAATTTTTTGGTAGTCAGATCCATCAGTATTCCTCTAATTGTCTTCTGGTTTGGGAGTCATACTTTGAAAGGCCTTCCTCACACTGAGATTCAAAATATTCCTTTATATTTTCTTCTAATTCTCTCTCATGCTCTCTCTCATTTACCCTTGAACAGTCACATGTGTTGTGTGAATAGGATGAAGAGACAAACTTTATATGATTTAATGAAGAGTCCATTTATTCCCTGGCTGTTTGAAATGTTACATTTCCCCCATATCCTGGGGCCTATGCTTGCACTTGCTATTCTGTTTCTTTGCCTGTCAGGCAGTCTATTCCTCTGTTAATAGCTTGCTGCTTGAATTACTGCAAGATTATAATACACTTTAATACCCAGAAAGTGAAGAAGAGCTAAAGAGCCTCTTGACGAAAGTGAAAGAGGAGAGTGAAAAAGTTGGCTTAAAGCTCAACATTCAGAAAACTAAGATCATGGCAACTGGTCCCATCACTTCATGGCAGATAGATGGGGAAATTGTGGAAACAGTGGCTGACTTTATTTTTCTGGGCTCCAAAATCACTGCAGATGGTGATTGCAGCAATGAAATTAAAAGACGCTTACTCCTTGGAAGGAAAATTATGAGTAACCTAGATAGCATATTAAAAAGCAGAGACATTACTTTGCCAACAAAGGTCTGTCTAGCCAAGGCTATGGTTTTTCCAGTGGTCATGTATGGATGTGAGAGTTGGACTGTAAAGAAAGCTGAGTGCCAAAGAATTGATGCTTTTGAACTGTGGTGTTGGAAAGGACTCTTGAGAGTCCCTTGGACTGCAAGGAGATCCAACCAGTCCATCCTAAAGGAGCTCAGTCTGGGTGTTCATTGGAAGGACTGATGTTGAAGCTGAAACTCCAATACTTTGGCCACCTGATGTAAAGAGCTGACTCATTGGAAAAGACCCTGATGCTGGGAAAGATTGAGGGCAGGAGGAGAAGGAGGTGACAGAGGATGAGATGGTTGGATGGCATCATCAACTCGATGGACATGGGTTTGGGCAGACTCTTGGAATTGGTGATGGACAGAGAGGACTGGTGTGCTGTGGTTCATGGGGTCGCAAAGAGTCAGACACAACTGAGCAACTGAACTGAACTGAATACACGATAAGCATTCCTTTTATTCTTCTCTTTTGGATTATTTTGAAAATACGTTCATCAAGAGGAACTTCAAAATAATTAGGTCAAGTTCAAAAACAACTAAACAAAGCAAACCTAATGGGATTTTGACTGAGGTTTCTTTGAGCTGCTACATTCATTCACAGAGAGCTGGCATCTCTGAGTTTTCCTATCCAAGAATTAAGAGCATCCATGTGCTGATTGATGTCTGCCCAAATGATTAGGCTCTTGGAGTGTGAACAGCCAGCTCCCCAGGCCTTGAAGAGTGGAGGGGAGGCACTGAGCTCTTGAAATGAGTCCCCCAGCCCAGAAGGACTCTGGGCTGGCATTCCCAGGGGTAGCTTAAACCCACTGCCAGGTAAGTCAGTTCTGTTGGACTCCGAGGTGCATACACAGGGAAGGAATTTAGAAAATCCTGCCCTGGGAATAAATATATCTTTCTCTGGAGAACTGCCCTAGCCTAGATCTCAGTAGGGGTGGCTCAAAAGGCCTTTTCTGAGCCAAGTGAAGTGGTGCTAATTCTGGCCCACCTCCTAGGGTAGGTGTTTTATGTAAGCATTTCACTGCATCTTCTCACTGACCCTGGAGGTGGAAGATGCTGCCCCATATAACAGGGATAGAGAGGAGGATTTGGTGACCTGCCCAAGGCCTGGCAGCTGAGGCTCTGGGATTGGATTCTAGATCTGCCTGGCTCTAAGCCTTTCATTAAATCATCGTGATCATCAAGGGGCCTAATAACAGCCTGAAAACCCAGCCTAAGGGAGGTAGGAGACTGAAGGAGGGGGCAGCTCTGGATCCCCAGGCTGGGTCCCTGGGAGAGGGGCCAGGTGGGCGGACATCCAAGAGAAATGCATGATTGGAGGAGGATGAGGCTTTGGCGCTGAGCCCCATGTGGAAGGCAGAGGTTCAGGAGCCGGAAGTTCTGAAGTTCAGACAAGAAAGAGCCAACGCTCTGTGAGTGTGGGGGAGGCAGAATCTGAACAGGTGGCACAGACGAGAGAATGAGGATGCAAGTGGGGGGCTGTGTCTTCTAGCGCCTGGGGGGCGGTGGACAGAGAGCTGGCTCCTGAGCCCTGGCCCCTCAAGACACCAATGGGGCCACAGACCAGGCAGGAGGCCAAGCTTCGTACCCAGCTCAGGGTCCACCTGCCAGGGTCCAAGGGCCATCCCTGACCTTCCAAACTCAAGGACCTCGGATATTATGGGGCAACCTCCCTCACACCCAGAGGTGGCTAGCCTGTTCCAGGGCTTGAGGACTTTGAGTTTCTCTTT